>NC_045441.1:131980960-132065572 GCF_002776525.5 Piliocolobus tephrosceles | reverse complement strand
TTTTTTTTTTTTTTTTTTTTTTTTTTTTTTTTTTTTGAGACGGAGCCCAGGCTGGAGTGCAATGGTGCGATCTTGGCTGATTGCAATCTCCACCTCCTGGGTTCAATCAGTTCTCCTGTCTCAGCCTCTTGAGTAGCTGGGACTACAGGCACATACCACCACACCAGGCTAATTTTTGTATTTTTAGTACAGACAGAGTTTCACCATATTGGTCAGGCTGGTCTCAAACTCCTGACCTCAGGTGATCCACCTGCCTCAGCCTCCCAAAGTGCTGGGATTACAGGCATGAGCCACTGCCCCTAGCCAGCTATAGGATTTTTGTAGATGCACTGTGTCAAATCTAGTCCTATTTTTCTGAGAGTTGTTATCATGAATAGGTGTTGAATTTTGTCTAATTTTTTTTCTGAATTAACTGATACAATTATATGATTTTTCATCTCTACCCCATTAATATGGTGGATTACATTGATTAATTTTCAAATGTTAAACCTATGTTGCATCCCTAGAATAAATTCTACTTGGCCATGGAGAATAATATTTACATATTACTGAATTCTATTTTATAATATTGTATTAAGAAATTTTAATCTATGTGAGGATTATTGGTCTGCAGGGATTTTGTGTGTGTGTGTGCGTGCTTTTTTTTTTTTTTTTTTTTGGTCTGGTTTTGGCATTAGGGTGAAACTGGCTTCATAAAATGAATTGGAAAGTATTTCTTCCTCTCATATTTTCTGGAAGAGATTGTATATAGAATTGGTGTTAATTCTTCTGTAAATGTTTATTAGTTTTCCCCATAAAATCACTAGAGGCTGGCAATATCTCATTTGAGAGTTGTCAATTACAAGTTAAATTTCCTTTTAAGGCTATTCAAATTCTCTACTTTATCTTAAATGCATTGTAAGAGTTTGTATTTTTTTAATAAATCAATTGATTTTTATTGAGGTTGTCAAATTATGCATGTAGAGTTGTTCATGAAATTTTGATATTTGCAGGGACTGTAGTGTTATCCCCTGCTTCATTTCTGATATTGATGATGTGGTGATTTGTGTCTTCTCTTTCTCACTCTCTCTTTTTGTCAGACTTGCCAGAGATTTTGTCAGTTTTAATCATTATCTTTTTAAAGATCCAGCTCTTTTTCATTAGTTTTCTCTTCTGTTTTTTAATTGTATTGATTTCTATTATCATATTTATTATTTTCTTCTTTCTGATTGCTTTGGGTTTATTTGATTCCTTTTTGGCTGGTCAGTTCTTTTTTTTTTTTTTTTTTTTTTCTTTGAGACAGAGTCTTGCTCTGTGGCCCAGGCTGGAGCACAGCTCTCAGCTCATGGGAACCTCCACCTCCCGAGTTCAAGTGATTCTCCTGCCTCCGCCTCCCAAGTAGCTTGGACTACAGGCAGCCGTGCCATCTCACCCAACTAGTTTTTCTATATTTTGTAGAGACAAGGTTTCGGCGTGTTGGCCAGGCTGGTCTCAAACTCCTGACTTCAAGTGATCTGCCCACCTCAGCCCCACAAAGTACTGGGATTACAAGTGTGAGCACTGTGCCCAGCCTCTGACTCTTAAAGTAGGAACTTACATTGTTGATCTGACACTATTCTTCTTTTCTAATGTGTACATTTGGCACTATAAGTTTCCCTCTCAATCCTTCTGTGTGGCACAAATTTTGATGTATTGTGTTTTCATTTGCATTCAATTCACTGTATTAAAAAAATTCCTCGAGACTTCCTTTTTGACCTACAGATTAAGAGGTACGTTGCTTAATTTACAAGTGTTCAGAAACTTTCCTGTTATCTTTCTGGTCTTTGATTTCCACTGACTGGAGAACACAGTCTGTATGATTTCAATTCTCTTAAAATTTTTGTGTTTTACAAAAGGATATCGTCTACTTTGGTACATGTTTTGTGGGCTTGAAGAGAATGTCTATTCTGCTGTTAGGTGCAGCGTGCTTTACATGTTAATTAGAACATTGACTTCTTTTATATCCTTGAGGATTTTTTGTCTACATAGTTTATAATTTGTTGAGAAGGGGTGTTAAAATCTCCAACTGTAAGTGTGACTTTATCTATTTCTCTTCCCATTCTATCAGTTTTTGTTTCACATATCTTTCAGTTCTGTTATTTGGTGCACATAATTTTAGGACTGCTATGTCTTTTTGGTGGATTAATCTTGTATAATATCTCTGTCTCTGATGATTTTCTTTGCTGTGAAGTCTATTACATATGGTATTAATAAAACTACTCCTCCTTTTTTTTTTTTGAGACGGAGTCTTGCACTGTCACCCAGGCTGGAGTGCAGTGGCACGATCTCAGCTCACTGCAAGCTCTGCCTCCTGGGTTCACACCATTCTCCTGCCTCAGCCTCCCAAGTAGCTGGGACTACAGGCGCCCGCCACCACACCCGGCTAGTTTTATTTGTATTTTTAGTAGAGACAGGGTTTCACCGTGTTAGCCAGGATGGTCTCCATCTCCTGACCTCGTCATCCACCCGCCTCGGCCTCCCAAAGTGCTGGGATTACAGGCATGAGCCACCGCGCCCAGTCCCCTCCTTTCTTTTGATTAATGTTTGCATGATATACCATTTTCCGGTATTTTACTTTTAAGCTGTCTATATCATTGTATTTTAAGTGAATTCTTTGCAGCAAGCATATAATGGGGAGATGTTTGTAACCTACTCTGCCAGTCTCTGTCTTTAACTTGGTTTATCAGACTACTTACATTTAATGTAATTATTGGTGCATTAAAGTGTAACATTTATTTAATTTTTTGTTTTACCGCTTCTCGGCCTTTTAGCTAAGATCGAGTGTAATTTTTTGTTTTATGTTTAGTCTCTCTTTTATTTTTGCATGGCTTTCTGTGGGTCACTTGAACATTTTTCAAACTATTTTGATTTATTTATAATCTTTTTGGGTGTATTTCTTGCATATATATATATACATATACATATGTATGTATTTTTTTTGACACAGAGTCTTGCTGTGTCTCCCAGGCTGGAGTATAGTGGCATGATCTCAGCTCACTGCAACCTCTGCCTCCTGGGTTCAAGCGATTCTCCTGCCTCAGCCTTCTAAGGAGCTGGAATTACAGGCACACGCCACCACGCCTGGCTAATTTTGTATTTTTAGTAGAGATGGGGTTTCACCATGTTGGTCAGGATGGTGTCGAACACCTGACCTCAAGTAATCCACCCACCTCAGCCTCTCAAAGTGCTGGGATTATTTAGGTGTGAGCGCCATGCATGGCCCTTGCTCTGATAAATTTAGTGGTTGCTTTAGTATTATGTTACATGTACATAATTAATCATAGTCATCTTATTTTCTCCCACAGTTATAATGTAATGGTCTTTCTCTACATTTATATCAGATACATTATAATTTTTACTTCAATTATCAAACACAATTTCAAAGTCTCCACAAAAAGGAAGGTCTATTGTATTTACCTATATACTGGTTTACTATGTTTTTTTCTGATATTCCAAGTTTCCTTTTTTTTTTTTTTTAAGACAGAGTTTCCCTCTTTTTGCCCAGGCTGGGGTGCAACAACACGATCTTGGCTCACTGCAATCTCTGCCTCCTGGGTTCAAGTGATCTCCTGCCTCAGCCTCCCAAGTAGCTGGGATTACAGGTATGCAACACCACACCTGGCTAATTTTTGTATTTTTAGTAGAGATGGAATCTCACCATGTTGGCCAGGGTGGTCTCGAACTCCTGACCTCAGGTGATGTGCCCATCTCTGCCTCTCAGAGTGCTGGCATTAGAGGCGTGAGCCACTGCACCCAGTCCCAAGTTTCCTTCTTTCTTTTGTAATTTCCTTCCTGTTTAGAGAACTTTCTTCAGTCATTCATTTAGGATGGTTCTGCTAATGGTAACCTCTCTTAGTTTTCCTTTGTCTGAGATGTCTTGACTTCCTCTTCGTTCCTGAAATATATTTTTTCTAAGTATAGGATTCTGGGCTGGCAGTCCTCTTTTCTCAGCACTCGGAAAACATTATGTCACTTCCTTTTGGCCTCCATGGTTTCTGATGAGAAATCAACTGTCCTTTGAATTGTTTTTCCAACATAGACTTTATTTTTTTCTTGATGCTTTTAATATCTTTCTGTGTGTCTAGTTTTCAGAAGTTTAACAAAGATGCGTCTCAGTGTGGATTTTTTTGGGTTGATCTTGTTTGGGATTTGCTCAGCTTCTTGAATCTGTAGGTGTTTGTCTCTTGCCAAATTTGGGAAGTTTTCAGTTATCATTTATTTGACTACATTTTTAGCCCTGCTTTTTCTGATGAAATGTACGTTAGATCTTTTTTTATTTTTTATTTTTTGAGACGGAGTCTCTGTCGCCAGGCTGGAGTGCAGTGGCGCAATCTTGGCTCACTGCAACCTCTTCTTCCCGGGTTCAAGTGATTCCCCTGCCTCAGCCTCCCGAGTAGCTGGTACTACAGGTGTGTGCCACCATGCCCGGCTAATTTTTTTGTATTTTAGTAGAGACAGGAGTTTCACCACGTTGGCCAGGATGGTCTCCATCTCCTGACCTCATGATTCACCCACTTCGGCCTCCCAAAGTGCTGGGATTACAGGTGTGAGCCACCATGCCTGGTCTAGATCTTTTATTATAGTCTCACAGATCTCTGAGGCTCTGATCAAATTTTTCCCAGTCCATTTTCTCTCTGTTGTTCAGAATGGGCAATTTATGTTGTTTTATCTTCTAGTACATTGCTTTTTTTCCCCATCTGTTCCCTGTTGAGTCCATTCCCTGTTGAGTCCATCCACTGAGTTTTAACTTTGGGTTATTTATTTATTTTGGGGTTCTAATTTTGCGTTTTTGAGTTCCAAAATTTCTGTTTGGCTCTTCTTTATATCCTCTGTGTCTTAGCTGAAACTCCTTTTTTTAAAAAAATTTGTTTCAGCTCATTTAACCAATTGTATTATGATTGCTTTAAAATCATTATCAGATAATTCTAATATTTCTATCAACTCTATGCCAGTATCTTTTTTTTTTTTTTTTTTTTTTGAGATGGAGTTTCTCTCTTGTCGCTCAGGCTAGTGTGCAATGATGTGATTTAGGCTCACTGCAACCTCTACCTCCCAGGTTCAAGTGCCTCCACCTCCTGAGTAGCCAGGATTACAGGTGCACACCACCAAACCTGGCTAATTTTTGTATTTGTAGTAGAGACAGGGTTTCACCGTGTTGGCCAGGCTGGTCTCAAACTCCTGACCTCAGCTGATTCACCTGCCTGGGCGTCCCGAAGTGCTGGGATTACAGGTGTGAGCCACCGTGCCCGGCCTGTATGCTAGTATCTATTGATTATCTTTTTCTTTTTCTTTCAGTTTCGGATCTCTAGGGTTGTTGGTATAATGAGTGATTTTCATGGAAACCTGGGCATCTTTGTACTATGTTATGAGGACCTAGATCTTATTTAAACCTTCTATTTTAGCTGGCTTTTTCAGGCACTTCTCCAGCAGAGTGGTGGCAGTAGGGAGCACCCTTTTGGTGAGAGTAGAAATTTGGGGTTCCTCAATTGACCTCTGTTGACAACCCAGTTTAGGACTCTTCATTATTGTTGGGCAAGGTTAGGATTTCAAGCCCTCATTTGGTGTCTATTGATACCTTTCTGTGTGAAGGGGTAGGACTTTCTGTCTGGAGGGATAGGAGTGACTCCCCACATGGCCTCCAATGACACTATGGCTGGGGAGTGGTTTGCTCTTCTTACTACTGACTGATGGTGAAAGTTGTGACTCTCCCTCCACCAGCACCTCTGACGGAGGGGATGGGGGCCTCTTTATTGTCCAGTGAGGATGAAATTTCTGGCTCCTTACTTGGTCTTCTCTGATACCACGTGTGTGTGTGTGTGTGTGTGTGTGTATGTGTGTTTGTGTGTGTGGTGGGAGGTTGTTTGCATGACTCACTATGCCTTTCAAAGGTGGAAATCTCGGCTTTCCTGTCAGCCTTTGCTGGCATGGATGGGAGAGGAGCCACCATTTTTTCTGTGGTAATTGGCTTGAATAGAATGACTATTACAAGTTTTCTGTCTTGGTAGGCTGCCCTTTTCCAGCTTCTTTTGCTGGAGAGAGCAGGCTTCCCTTGGGGCTCTTATTGTCTGCATCTATTTCATTTCTGGGTTTCTGAATTCTTCAGCTCCATGACTGGGATATATGAGGCTAAATGAAAACCCAGGGGAAGTCTTCTCATTCTGCAAGTCACAAAGTCACCGCCTTCATAGCTCACTGCAGCCTTGAACTCTTGTGCTCAAGTCATCCTCCTACCTCAGCCTCAGCCTTCTGAGTAACTAGGACTAATTTTTTACATTTTTCATAGAGATGTTGCCCAGGCTATAAAAATGACATTTTTAAAAAGAAAAACCATAGACCATGCTTGCTTATTAATACAGATTACACTCTAGAAGTAAATGTTCATAGAATTCAAATGATGCCTGATCCATTCATCTGGGGATATACGTGATGTCATATGAACATCAGCAACCCAAATATCCTGTTCTTGCCTCTCTCAAAAAGTTCACTTCAAGTGTTTTTGGAATTCCCTAAGGGTTAGATTTTCACAGGAATTAAATCATACAGTCAGCTTTCTGAGCACGCAATAGCTAAGATCCAAGCTGGGATTAGATACCCCACTCTGCTTAGCCCTAAACCTTCAGCTGTGGTTACTATGCAGCATCCACTGTATTTTTTTCTTTTTCTCTTATTTCTCTGAGTTAATGTTTGTTATCTGCAGAGGTATTTGAAGGAGGCTTACCTTTATTACTGCTGTTGCAGACTATCATAAGAATAGCAATGTCTATTTCAAGGATGCCGTTTCCAGATAATAAAAACATCTAATTTTCAACAAACTGAGGAGTTCTGCATAAAAGAAGTGTTTTCTGCTCAGCTTTGAGCCACCCATGGTAACTTGGGCTATGAAGCAGTACTGCGTGTTCCCAGTGCCTTTATGCATGAATCAAATACTCCTACAAATACTCTGTGCCAGTCACTTGCCTGTTTGCAGGTCAGTTTCCTGGCTTCCTCTGTTCTGCTCTGTATCATGAGGAACTATGTTTCCCAAGGCTTTTTTCTTTCTGACTTCTGCAAAGATTCAGCCAAGGGGAAGAGGGAGGAAGTAGAGATGAAACCAGGATGTTTCTCCTTTTCTCTCTCTGCTTCAGGGGGCACCTCCACGGGCAGGCATATGTCCACAGTGGCTCCATCTCCCACCAAATAGTTCTTTCTTCTAAGATCCCAGCTTACTGAGAAGGTCCAGAATGGTCTATCTTCTGTAGGTGGTACAGCTCCTGGGCTCTGGTAACACCCCTTCTCCTCTTTGTTCCTCTAAACTAAAGAGTTGTAGTAGTTTTCTTCTGTTGATAATTTTAGGACTGCCTCATTTTCCCTCCCCCACCCATTTAACTTCTCAATTTTTCTATTACCTACATATCTAGTTAGATGTATTAAGTTTTCTCTGAAATACCTAGAGCTGTTTCTGTTTTCTTGGGAGGATTCCAACTGTTATAGACTTCTAAAAGTGGCCAGGTGCAGGGGCTCATACCTGTAATCTCAGCACTTTGGGAAGCCGAGGTAGGTGGATCACTCGAGCCTGGGAGTTCAAGATCAGCCTGGGCAACATAGTGAGACCTCATCTCTACAAAGTAAACAAAACTTTAGCCAGGTATGGTGGTGTGTACCTGTAGTCTCAGCTGCTTGGTGGGGCCGAAGTTGAAGGATTGCTTGAGCCCGGGAGAGGATGCAGTGAGCTGTGATCATGCCATTGCACTGTAGCCTGAGTGACAGAGTGAGACCCCATCTCAAAAAAAAGGTGTACAATTCAAACTTGTACAGCTGGGAGGTTGAGGCTGCAGTGAGTCAAGATTGCAACACCGCACTCCAGCCTGGGTGACAGAACAAGACCCTGTGTATAAAAAAAAAAAAAAAAAAAAGAAAGAAAGAAAAAGAAAAAACACAAGTCAAACAACTTGAGCAAGAATACTGAAGTCTCTGAGTGGACCAACAAGAAGTATAGGAACAACACATTAGTATGAGATCAACTTCCTCTTTCCACATCATACTAGTTGTTAGGTACAAGGTTGTCGTGTGGCTTAACCCTGTAGAAAACCATTCACATTTTAGTTCATGTAATTGTCAATCCTTAAAGTTGTGCAGTTCACAACATGGTCATCTGTATCTAAAAACACTGAGGTTAGACATTGTCAAACCTCAATTATCTTAGGTATTAATATTTATCTATTAGTAGGATTAAAGTTAGTCTTCAGTAATAGAAAGAAACTACAGTAGCCTAAAGAAAACAGTAATTTTCTCACATGTAAAAGTTTGTAGAGATGCAGTCTAGAGCCAATATGGCCACTTTTCTCCACGACGTTGACAGCACCCAGATGCTGGGTTCCTTTTAGCTCAAGAGCTCAATAGTTCCCTCAAGTGTGAACCTCATTCCTATCATCCTTATCTTCCTAGAAGGAAACATCTTCCTTCTAGGCAGCAGAATAGAAGAAAGGACAAACAAAACAACAGCAACAACAAATCATGCCAAGGCAATGGAAGAATACCAAGTATCTCCTAAGGAAGAGTCCCAGTAACTGCTCTCTGACATCTCCTTGGCCAGCACTTTCAGGACTAGGTTAGTGGGTTTAGATAGTTCCTTCTTTCATCTATGATAATCTTTTAAGGGGGAGAGAATCAGTTACCATACATTGATCTAATGCTTTGACCTTAAACTTAAGAGACTTTAGAAGATTTGGGTCCTTAAAGCCCCCTCAAAAGAAATAGAGACCAGACTTGAAACCTAGGAACATAGGTTTTCAGTGCTAGATTTTATTGAGGTGAAAAAAATTAGGTAAAAATTACCCAGCTACTTTAAAACTGATGTAGGGACTGAAAACTGGGTTTTCCAACTCTTGGTTCAGCGATCTCTTCATGATAGGTTGCTTCACAGGAAAACTGTCTTCCTCCTGTGGCATATTAAACATGACTGCAAATTATTTGCAAATCCTTCCCTCAAGTGGTGGAGTTTATTTTAATCTCGGCCAGCCTTGGGACTTGCATTGACAAACAGAATATGACGGAAGTGATATTGTATAACTTCCAAGCCTAGGTCTCCAGAGCCTTGCAGCATTTACTCTTGCTCTTTTAGAATCTAGTTGCCACGGGAACTAGCCCAAGCTAACCTGCTAGAGAGGCCTCATGGGAAGAGCTCTGAGGCACCTTGGCCAACAGCCACAGCCAACCGAGAACCATGTGAGTGAGACCATCCTGGACTAGGTAGTCCTATGGCCGGCTATGTGAAACCAAACATGCAAATGAGCTCAGAGGATACTTCAGCTGTTCCTAATTTGCCAATCCATAGAATGGAGAAACAATAATTTTTTTTAAGGCACCAAATAAAGGGTTGTTTATTATGGAGTAATAAGTAACTGGTACGTTTGCTAAGAGGGAGACCACATACCTTGTCCCATTCTTTTGTTTCTCATTGTTCCAAGTGAGACATTTAAACACAAGAATAAGTGCTTGTTCCTCTAACCATTGAGTTTTGGGTGGTTTGTAACAAAGCATTATTATGGTAGTAGTTGACTAAGACCTTTGTTTTAACAAGAGCTTATGTAAATTTTCTTGAGGAAACATACGTTGAATTGACACAACTTATTAGAGTCTCTGTGTTCAGAGTACTACCTTCAACACCTGTTAGATTGGGAAGAAAAATGTGGTGGCATGTAGAAAATACCAAAAAGAAAAGAAAAAAGGACAAAGATTCTCCTTTTGAGCTGTTTCTACCTGTATATAATTAAAACTCCAGTCTTCTAAGTATTTTCTTCGTTTTTGACATACTTGAGTACCAATACAGCTATTACTTATTTAATATATTTTAGTTGATTTAATAATTAAACAGAGGCTATGTATTTTAGTCTTCTTAGAATCATATATCTATAAAAGAAAAAATGTATATAAAAATTAGAATATTGCACCGGGTGCGGTGGCTCACGCCTGTAATCCCAGCACTTTGGGAGGCTGAGGTGGGTGTACCAGAAGGTCAAGAGATTGAGACCATCCTAGCCAACATGGTGAAACCCCGTCTCTACTAAAAATACAAAAATTAGCTGGACGTGGTGGCGTGGGCCTGTAGTCCCAGCTACTAGGGAGGGTGAGGCAGGAGAATTGCTTGAACCCAGGAGGCGGAGGTTGCAGTGAGCCAAGATCACAGCACTGCACTCCAGCATGGTGACAGGGCAAGACTCAGTCTATATATATATATATAGATAGATAGATAGATATATAGATATATATAGATATATAGATATATATATATACACACACACACACGTATTGAAAGAGGTCCATCTACATATCACTTAAATTATTTCAAAAGCCAATTTGTGGTATACTGAACTTAGAAGTTACTCTTCCCCAAAGGAGCTCCCCAATTCTCAAGTGTTGCTTCCTTTGAAAAAACAATCAGAACACCCCGAAGCCTGCCCCCCATGGTCTGTTTCTCCATCATCTTCTGGGCAAAGTCCATAACATTGCTTGTGACATCAAGGCTTACTTCGGATCACTCAGAAGTGGGTTTATTGTTCTTTAGGGGGTAACTTCTTAGTTGCTATCACTGCAATCAAGTGATCTTAGAAGCAAATTGCCACTCATGTGCACACTTGAGAGTGTCACAATAGATATATTAACGTCCTGTCCTTGATTTTGATACCATATCCACTGTGGATGGCAGCTGATTCTGCATAGAACATTGTGGCAAAGGCCGTGATCTTCAGATGATGAAACTGAATGTTGGAGAGTCTGAGAATACCAGCCCCCAAAACTGTCACCTCACAAGGCCAAGCAGTGAAAAATAAAGAAGATAAGAAAAATAAATAAACTCTTATAAAGAAGAGTTTAGATGAAGGAAGATGTTTACTATGAAGACACTTCCAAAAAACAGAAACTTAGTGACTGAGAGGCTTAATGGTTAAGGTTTTGGTTCAATTCTCGGTTCTGATAATTATTAATTTTGTAACTTTCAGTAAGTTCACTGTACTTTCATATCGCTCTGACTGCTCATCTATAAAATGGGGAAAATAATAGCTGTTATCTCCCTCACAAAGTTGCTGTGAAGACTGAAGGAAAACATACAAGCAAAACATTTAGCACATTCCTAGCATAAAGGAGGTGCTCCATAAAAAGTGGTTATTTTTATTATTACCAATATTTTATTTTGATACTATTATGACATCAGATAAAAGCTCCTGGAATTAGAATAAACGGACAGGACAATTAAGGCAAGCAGGAGGCAGCATCTGCAAAGATAAATGTGGTCCATGTGCCACAGCTGTTAACACACCTCTTCTCTGTGTTTAGAGCTGAGTGAAGGCTGCTGCACGGCCATGACTGGGTATGGCTGTGCTGGTGACGACTCACCATGGAGTAGGATATGGGTGATAAGAGGAAGTCATGCTCCTGAGACCGCTCCCAGGACGGAGGTTGCTTGGGTTTCAGGAGGCAGCTGAGTAGGAACGGTGGACCTGGCAGCTGTGCTGCCCTATCTCTGTGGCTGGCTCAGCTTCTCTGACATGGAGAGAACCTAAGTCTACGCTGTGGTGGCTGTCCATAGGGGAATGTCACAGAGCACACTCTTTTTTCAACTTTCTCTTATCTAATCTAAGTGATCTCCGTTATCATTTTCCCAGGGAAACATCAGCTCAGGGGATTTGATTGATAGAAAAGGAGTGAGGAAGGGCATATGTGTGAAGGAAGCTAAAAGCCCATGGGGAGAGTATTGGACTTTCTGTGGAAGGGAAGTTTGAAGACGAGGCACCATCAGGATGTACCCACACAGACCAAACACCTCTAGAATCCTGAGTCAGCATCTTCCCCTCATGCTGATTCCTACTCCCCGCCTTAACCAAAATTCCATTGTTCGCTGGCATCACTATTCCCCTAGTCATGCAGAAATGCAACTTGGAGCTCCTCTGTGGCTCTATTATAAACCTCTCCTCCATTCAATCCATTACCATGACTTTATTCCATACAGTTTTTCTTTCTACGCACTTCCCTCCCGTCTGCCATCCCGCTGCCTTCATCACTCCTGCAACGCCAAACTAACCACTCTGTTTCTTGTCTTTATCCAATCCGTCCAGATCCCCAATACCACACCAGCGTTTCTTAGATATTATTGTGTCTTGCCACACCTTTCCTCAAAAGCCTTATTTTCCCCAATGCTTTCTTTTCTAATGTATGAAATTCTGACTTTTCGTTATGACTTTCATGATTCCCCACCAGCTGGCCCCAGGGGGCACAATGGCTTTACTCCACTTCTCCACACCCACCCTCATCCCAGCAAGTGCACCATGGCCCTGGCACAGTGCTGATGGAATCTGAAAATATCACCAGGGAATCATTTGCAAGACTATCCTAATAAATTGCATTTTTTTTTTCCTGGGATGGGGAAACAAGGGACAGAGGGTGAAATATTTTCTTCAAAAAATGTGCTTGCCTCACTGAGGCCACAGGTAGGCTTAATATGATGTGAGAAAGAGGATTTCTAACTTGGAATGTAATTCATTTCTATGAATATTTAGAAAGCATCTTGGATGGGCAGGAATGAAAACCAGACACTGTACCTGCCATGACATAGTTTTCAATCAATAAGGAGATGAAGAGACAAGCTACCAGTGTAACAGAAAGCAGAATGAAAGAAAGAGGGACTCAGTAAAGCCTTGTTCTTTTGTTGAAGACATGAGATCCTATGAGGTAGGCATGGGCAAGTATTACCTTCATTTTCCAGATGACAAAACTTGCTTACCTGCCTCAGAGTTTAAGTGGCTTGCTTATTGTCACAGAGCTAATAATTAGCAGATTAGGGTCTCCTAGCTGGATGATCTTTGGAATGCATGACTCTGCCAGCAGCCAGCAGAGCTATGAAACACCAAAAGAAACAATTAAGCATGCTTGGGAACAGTGTGAATGGGCATGGAGCTGGGAGGTCTCCTGGGAAAGGTGGCATTTGACCTGGGAATTGATGAATCCCAGAAAAGCCAGTCAGAGAGGTGTGAAAACAAAACTAAAATGGAGACTGGGCCTGAAAAATTCCCAGGCAGACAAAGCTAAAGACCTTAAAAATAGCCATATTCTTGCTAAAACTACAAACATAAGTGAAACTTAACTTGGGTCAATTTCTGATAAATGCTTATGACAGAAATAAAAATTTAACCCCAGCCAATGATAAACAGTCAACTAACATATGATCATGTGACTAGGGACTTTCCAAAAAGTTACTTAAAAAAGGCAATTATGTAACTGCAAACCAATCAAATAATCTTTTATTTTGCTTCTATAACTTCCCAATAAATGCTTGCCTCTGACACTTTGTCTTCGCAACACTAAAGTTTTGTCGGTCTGGTGCTCCCCAATTCATGAATTGCTTCTTACTGAAATAAACTCTTCAAAATTTTACTGTGCCTCATATTTTTTTATAGAGAAGAAAGGAGAGAAGGAAGAATATTTTAGAAATAAAGGAACTTCAAGGGCAGAGTCACAGTGCAAGACAAGAGGAGCAGACCAAGGGCAAGATTGCTCGGGGAGTGAGGACTCCCTCCCTCTTCTCCCCTGAGAAGCTGAGATAAAGGGGGAGGAGAAACCTGGGTGCCCCCCACTGATAAGCAGGCTCCACCCAGAGGCCAGTCCTGTGTGTCTGGGGACAAGGGGAAAGAGCAACAGAAGTGTCCCTTCTCCAAGATCAAGGAACCGGGGTGGGGGCAGAAGGGGGACCGTTTCCTGGACCCCAGTCCTCCAAATCAGCACCTAGAGTGGAACTGGGAAGGATTCTGGAGCCACAGAGGATAGACAGATGGTAAGTCCCCTTTTGGAGTCAGCGGCCTTGGGTGGGCGGTGAGGGTGGCTGTGTGCAAATGTCCTGCCCCCACTGGAGGGGAGGGAACCTGAGGCTTACAGAGTAGAAAGGGGGAGAGAGAGGGAGGTAATGGGAGAGGAAGTGAGAAATGGCACATTCAGGGGACAGGTTCATTCTGAAGCCCATCTGGGAAGACTGCCCTGAGATAAAAATATGTGTGTGGGGGCAGGGTGGGCAGCGAGGGTAACAAAATGGCCTGAGAAAACTCTCTTCAATGCACCGTTTCCTGCACCAGCTTCTCTCTCCTCCTTCTCCCTCCACTCACTTCAGGAAGGTGGGGACCAAAGTGAGGAAGAGCCGAGGGAACCCAGCCAGGCAGGTGGAATGGGGACTGTCTGGAGCCAAGAGGTAAGTGGCCTTCTCTCCTAGGGCTGGAATACACTGATGTTGTCACTCTGGGCTCTAAAATCCTACAAACATTCATCCCCTAACTGTCTGCTTCATCCTCACCCAAAATAGTTGACATTCCTTGTTTTCTCATCTCCCAGGAGTTTAAGTAGGACTGGGTTTGGGAAGAATTGGGATAATTATTTCTGTATAAAGTGACTATAGCACTAACAGATGCATTCTCTCTCCCCTCTCCTCCTCTTCTTGCCATCCCTGTCTCTCAACCCCCTCCACCTTGTATCTTTCAACCTCTTGGTTCCTTCCACAGAGCACTCCAGAAGAGAGGCTGCCTGTGGAAGGGAGCAGGCCATGGGCAGTGGCCAGGCGGGTGCTGACAGCTATCCAGGTTTTGGGCCTGCTCCTTTGTTTTTCTGTGCTTTTGTTCTACATCTTCCAGAACTGTGGCCCTGGTAAGCAAGATCCCAGACACCCTAACCTAGCCAGCCCTCCCCCAGCCCTGGCACCTGGGCCCAGTCCCTGCTCCTGGGGCTTCTGCCCTCCCTGACCCTTGGGGTCCCCATGGTTCTTCTTCCTCCCTGCATCCTAACCATTTCTTTTTCATCAGCTTCCTGCTTACTTACTCACCTGAAGTTCTTTGCCTAGCCCCTTGGGAGAGCCCTGGTCTTTTTGCCTCTTCTTTCCCAGCTCTGAGCTTTTCCCCACAGGCTCCTGTGAGACACCTGTGTGTTTGGATCTCCGGGATCATTACCTGGCCTCTGGGAACACAAGTGTGGCCCCCTGCACCGACTTCTTTGGCTTTGCCTGTGGAAGGGTCAAAGGGACCAATAATTCTTTTCAGGAGCTTGCCACAAAGAACAAAAACCGACTTCGGAGAATACTGGGTGAGGAAAGCAGGGTGGAAGATGCTCTGTGCAAGTGGGTGCCTAGAATGACCATGACTACTCCAAACCCTACGTAGTTGTGGAACAACTGGTTTGTGCCATCCCAGGTGGGATTATATGGATGGATGATTGGAGATGATGTGGGAGTAAAAGAGGTAGGATGGCGGGAGCTGCCTGGATTTGCTCCTCTCTCACTGTTTCCTATTGCCTTACCTTGGGTATCCTCCTTCCATTTCTCTTGGTCCCTCTCTGCATTTTTTTCTGTATCTAATTTCCATCTTCTTTGCTTCTCCATGTATCCATAATTACTCCATTCTCTCCAACTTGTCCCTTTTAGCAAGCTCCATCTTTGTTGCTTCCTCCAAATGTTCAGTTTCTATCCTATGCATGGTGCCTTCCTCCACAAGCATCTCCTCAGCTCCTCCTGCATTTCAATTCTTTTGTCTGTCACTCTTATTCTCTAACCTCCAAAACCTCTAGTCTCCCAATGCCTCCTTTTCAACGTTATCCTCTCCCTCTCACCATGCCAAAGCTCCCCTCTCTCAAAATGATCTCTTGCTTCTTGCTTCTCCTTTGAAACTTTGGACCACGGCAAGCAAGTTGACCTGGAACAAGTGGGATGATAGAGATGGATGACTGGAGATGATGGATGATGGTGGAATGAAAGGGGTAGGATGGTGGGGTGAGAAGTGAGAGAGGGCCTCATCACTGTGCATAAGAGAAAAGGTGGGTAAGTACAAAGGATATGTTGGAAGAATAGGAGAGCTGAATTAATTGGCAGTGGAAGTAAAGTTCCTGCAGATGGGGGCTGGAGAGGAAAACTGCCAGGACTGAGAGGAAAACCAGAAGGATGAACTGTAACTGTGTAGGAGGTTGGAAGTGCGTCCCAGGAAGTTGGTGGATGGTGAGGATTTGGGAATAAGAACATGTAAGATAGGCATGCATTTCCAGTGCAAGGGAACCTAAAGAATGTATTGACACTATCAATTAGAATCTGGGAAAAATAATGCACCCCTCTGCCCTCCTTTTTTGATGGGGAAAGAGTGGGAGGTGAACTCTCTTTGGGTAGATGGATACTTTCAGGGAAGGCTCAGAGATAAAAAGAAAAAATATGTTCAGGATAAATTCTGTTGCCTACAATGGGATGAATAGATTTCAGGGGGACTGAGGGTGGAAAGAGTGTTAGATATTAGAGGGCGGATGATTCAGAGAGACTTGTATTTGATTATTGTAGTGTGTTTGTTTCCTGGGATCAATGGATGAGAAGTCTGGACTAGGAGAGTCCTCTCCTGTTTCTTCTCTTTGCTAAACCTTTCCTTATGAGCTTTCTTCTCTCCAATTCCTTAAAGTTCTCTAGTTCCCTGAATTTGTCTAATTTCTTCAGTCATTTCTTTCTTTCCTTTCATTTCTCTCTTTTATCCTTTGCCCATATCCCACTTATTGCTACCTTTCTCTTTTCTTCCCTGTCTTTTCCTTCTTGATTTCTTTCCCACATTTCTTTTATTTTCCATATTGTCTTCTTCTCCTCATTCTCTTTCCCTGCTTTCATCATTTCATCAAGTTGACCCATCCCAAACTGGGCAGTACTCTCATCCTTCTTATTTTCCTCATCTCTATTCCTCCCCCTCCTTCCATCTTCTGTGGGAGTCTTTCTTTCCTGTAAGCTCCCTGTCTCCCACCCTCCCTCTTTGCCTCTATACCAGTTGCCACTCCTTTAATTCTCCTGCCAACACAAAGAGTCAAACTCTGTAAAATATTTGAAAATATTTATTTTGAGCCAAATACAAGTGACCATGGCCTGTGATATAGCCCTCAGGAGATCCTGAGAACATGTGCCCAAGGTGGCCGGGGCACAGCTTGGTTTTATACATTTTAGAGAGGCACGAGACATCAGTCAAATACATTTAAGAAATATATTGGTTTGGTCCAGAAAGGTGGAACAACTCAAAGGGGCGGGAGTGGCTTACAGGTTATGGGTGAATTTAAACATTTCCGGGTTAACAGTTGGTTGAGTTTGTCTAAAGATCTGGGATAGATAGAAAGGGAAAGTTCAGGGTAAGATAAAGATTGTGGAGACCAAAGTTCTTTTGAAGTCTTATAGTGGCTGCCCTTAGAGACAATAGGTGATAAGTGTTTCCTGTTCAAATCTTAGTTAATCAAAAGATCTAGCTATGTTAACAGAGATATGTTAATAGCTAATAGAGATTCTTTTATCAATGCAAATTTTCCTCCACAAAGAACAGCTTTGTAGGGTCATTTCAAAATATGGCAAAGAAACATGTTTTGGGGTAAAATATTTTTATTTTCTTCTTTGTCTCGTAATGTTATGCCAGAATCAGGTTAGAAAGTAAATCATGTTACATGGGGTTAAATAAAACCCATCTGATGAGAACTTATGATATAGGGCATGACTCCTCAGACCTCTTTGATAGGAATTTGGGCAAGATAAAAATAAAATCAGAGTTTGGTCCTCACTCCCATGCTTCCTTTCTAGAGGCCCAGAGTTCCTGGCACCCAGGCTCTGGGGAGGAAAAAGCTTTCCAGTTCTACAACTCCTGCATGGATACACGTGCCATTGAAGCTGCAGGGACTGGTCCCCTCAGACAAGTTATTGAGGAGGTGAGAAAAGCTGGGATACTAACTTTTCCGGACACATAATATATGGCACCAATGCATGCTTAGGGCTGCCATTTTTTTTCCTAGAGGGTGGGTCTTCTTCCTAGGGCCCCCCAAGTTCTAGGAGGGAGATGGAGATGGAAATGGTTATGCCCTGTGAAACTATCAGGACCTTGGGAGAAGGCAGATAAGAAAGGACAGATGTGGTGCCCTAGAGGAATCAAGGCGCCCAGGGCAGAGGTCAGGCGGTAGCAGCTGTGTAAGGGACGACCAAGACAATGAGGGATGGACTCCACAGATCCTGTGCTCAGCCCCTTCTCTCTCCTTTAAAGCTTGGAGGCTGGCGCATCTCTGGTAACTGGACTTCCTTAAACTTTAACCGAACGCTGAGACTTCTCATGAGTCAGTATGGCCATTTCCCTTTCTTCAGAGCCTACCTGGGACCTCATCCTGCCTCTCCACACACACCAGTCATCCAGGTGAGGGATGCACTGGCAAAGATACAGCTGGACCTGGCCTGACTCCATCTCTAGTCAATCATCCCTTAGAGGAAGGTTGCAGGTTGGGAAGGGAGGACACCTGTGTGATATAGGAAACAACCCAACCTTAAGGGAAAAGTATTGATATGAAAGTCAGGGACATTAGCTGGGGGTGGGAAATGGAGCAGCAGAGCCAGTGCTGGGAAGACAGAAGTAGGCCTGGTCTTTCTTACTGTTAATCTGGATTAATCTCAGAGCCCCTTAACTAGTCCTCCTATCTCTAGGCTTGCTCTCATTTTATTTACTCTTTATTTTTACTAGAGGGAACTTTTCTAAACCAAGGGCTAACTATACTACTGTCTGTATTTAAATGCTTGTCAGTGACCCAGTGGCTTGCCAGGTCATCAGAATCTAGTCCCTAATCTTTAGTAAAGCTTTGCAAGCACCTTGTGATCTGACCCCTACACACTTCTCCAGCCTTATCTCCTGTACATTCCTTCTCTCCCTTACCCCCAAGCCATGCTGACTCACTGCTACTTCCAGGAATATTTCTCAGTTCTTTGCCTATGCTGCTCCCTGTGCCTGCAACCATCCCCCACACTGAACCTGGAACACTTACATGTTTTTCAAATGTTGGCTTTATTATCTCTTCCAGGAAGTCTTCACCGACACCCTGGTTATGAGTTAGATGAAGCCTTTCTCTCGCTCTTCTCATTTCCTCATGCTCTCAGCATTTATCACTCTGTGTTGGACATTGTGAGCCTCCTTAGAAAAGGACCATGCTTTATTTGCCTTTGTTCCTTAGGACCTAGCACAGGGCCAGGCAGCTAGAGGCTTTTGCCAGGTATTTGTTGAGTGAGTAACTAAATAAAAACATTGGCGCTGTCACTATTGTGGTTAATGTAATGCTATCTGCATATTTGGACCCTACTGTCAAAAGAGCCACAAAATTACTACAGGATAAGTACAAAAGAATTGATTATCATTATGAGGTGTTCTAAAATTTAGTTCTAAACAGTGTGCTCAGGAGTTTAACTGATGTAGCCTTTGGGGGCCAGTTAAGATTTGGTTAAGGAGAGGCTCAGAGAGGAGAGAATGAGAGAAGGTGAGCTAAGCCAACCTTGAAACATGGTTAATTCACACAAGTGGAGGTGAAGCTATGGGGTGTTGGAAATCCTGAGCCAGGGGGAGGACCTGGAATGATGTGATTCCTCCGTGGGGTCAGTGAGGAGGCTGGTCTATTAACTGAGGATTTGGGAGGCAGGGTGGGGTGCAGTGGGAGGTAAAAGTGAGACTGAAGACATAAGGTTGAGCCTGATTGTTTCTAAGAAGTCAGGCAGAGGTGAACCATTTGACATAATAGAAAAAAAAAAAAAGAGCTACTGAGGCCATCCAACTGTTAGGACAATTGTGCATAGAGCAAATATTTTGATGGTTGTGCATAGTCAGCAGTTTTGAATGTCAGTCTGGGGGTGTCGAGGAAACTAAATGAGCATTTTTTGAGGCCCTGAGATAGAGGTAGAAACAGAAAGGAAGAGCCAGGCACAAGGATTTAGGCAACTTCACCAAAGTGATGATAGTCCATGCTATTTCTAGAGGATTTGGTGACTGATTGGATATAAATAAAGAAAGTGGGGGATTACACAATGATCCCATTGTTTTGATTTAGTGTGAATGGGAGGAGGGTGGTTATCATCAGTGTGAGCCTAGATAGTCTCTTGGGTTAAAAGCAGGTAGGAAGGATGGACTACAGAAGGAGAACTCCAAAGACCGAGAGCAGAAGGGAGCCAGGGAAAAGTGAGTACACTTGGAGAGATGGGAGCTAGACCAGTGTGGTAGGCCACAAAGGAAAGAAAAGGAGCTTCAGGAAGGAGGGGTCAGCTCAGAGAACAAGGAATGAGAAGACACCCTTGGATACGTAGAGATACTTTCCAAACAGTTATGGCAGTGGACACAGACTGCACGGAGCTTAGGAGGAAGGTAAGAAAGTGGAAACAGTGGGCATAGATGCTTTTTTGTTCCTTGAACTGTGGACATACAATGTAGCAAAAGGGTCAAGTGAAAGTTTTTTTCAAGACAAAAGGAAAGGTATATGGCTCAAGATAAGAGTGGGATATTGAAATTGGAGAAGAAAAGGGAAAAGGTAGAAGCAAAGATCTTCAGAATAGAGTCAACGATTCATCAGGGCCAGACTAAGGTGAAATATGCATGGTGCTTACCTGGGGTGCTAATTTAAGAAGGTCCCCAAAACTCAGTATCACGATAAATAGTATTTTAATACACATTCCTAAAAAATCAAAATCAGTGCAACAATACACAATGAACCAAAATATCAAACTTTTCTTCATTATGAATTTTTTGACAAAAGATTATGCGTTTTTACCCAAAATGGAGCAAAATTTTATGTGAATCATTTTGAAAATACTAATGATTTTTCTTTTCAAAATGAATCAAAAATACACTGAGGACTTTTCTTGAACACAACATGATTCTTTTCAAAATTGACTAAAAGTATGTTTTTTGGGGGAAAAAATCCATGATAAGCAAAGTTTTGAGATTTTATCTATCATACATTTTTGGTAGTAATTTTGATTTTTTAAAATGATAATTAAGTATTCATCTTGATTACTGAGTTTTTTTAAAAAAGAGTTTATTTGAGCAAAGATTGATTTGTGAATTGGGCAGCATCCTGAAGCAGTAGAGGTTCAGAGAGCTCCACCCAACAATGTAGGCAGGCAGTATTTACAGAAAGAGGAAGTGACACCCAGAAACAACTTGATTGGTTACAGCTTAGCAATTGTCTTTAATGGGCATGGTCTGATCACTTGACAGCCTATGGTTGCCTGAAGATCAGCTGCTATGGCTGGCTGAGATGGAGCTACCTATTGCAAGAATATACTCCTAAGTTAGGTTGCAGTTTGATTACTGAGTTTTTGGTGCATCTTAGATTTTGTACCTGGGACAAGTTCCTCACCTCACTCACCCTGGCCTTGTTCCTGAGACAAAGAATAGCTCCTTTTAGGCTGCTGATTATTATGCTTCTGCCTTGCTTGGCACACCCACATTGGCTGTAATACTCACCATCTCTTCCCATTCTCACATCTGGACTCTTCTTCTCATGCCCCTCAACCCCTAATCCCTTCCTTTCTTTGTACTCTTGCTTCTCTTCTGTCTAATCTTTATGTCCATCTCCCAAGGCCGTCTCCCACGGTATATTCCCCACCTCCCCACGCCTGCCCTCTCCATCTGCCATGCTTCCCACTTCTCTCCAGTCTCTCTTGTGTCCAGATAGACCAGCCAGAGTTTGATGTTCCCCTCAAGCAAGATCAGGAACAGAAGACCTATGCCCAGGTAAGATGGCACATGGACAAAGGCCCTGCCCTCTGAGGCCAGGAGAAAGGTAGGCACCTCTGGCACCTGTGACTGACATTTCCTTCCTCCAGATCTTCCGGGAATACCTGACTTACTTAAATCAGCTGGGAACCTTGCTGGGAGGAGACCCAAACAAGGTGCAAGAACACGCTTCCTTGTCCATCTCCATCACTTCACGGCTCTTCCAGTTTCTGAGGCCCATGGAGCAGCGGCGGGCACAGGGCAAGCTCTTCCAGATGGTCACTATCGACCAGCTCAAGGTGCCTGGAATTGGGGGCCAGAAGACTGTGGGCACGGGAACCTTCCTCCCAAACATTACCTCATTTCCTTTTTCCTCTTAGTGCCCTTAATTCCTTTTCGTTCTGTCTCTGGCTCAATCTCCTCCTCCAATTAGCCTCTTTTCTTCTTTTTCTCATACCCAAGGGGAAGCCCTTTCCCCTTCCTTCTCTTTTCCTTCTCCCCCTCAGCTTTGTGTCCCTCCCCTAAGGAAATTGCCCCTGCCATCGACTGGTTGTCCTGCTTGCAAGCAACATTCACACCGATGTCCCTGAGCCCCTCTCAGTCCCTCGTGGTCCATGACGTGGAATATTTGAAAAACATGTCACAACTGGTGGAGGAGATGCTGCTAAAGCAGAGGTTCGCCCCAGGTGGGATTGGGGAGATCACGGAAATGGAGGAGAGCCTGTGCACCATAGATCTTGGGGGCAGAGGAAACCTTGGGGAAGGCAGGCTGGTAAGGGCCTCCCAGGAAGATAAGAGGAACTTGCTACCTGTGGGGGCAGAGAAGCGTGGGGTGGGTGGCACAGAGAGGATGGAGGGATGTGTCTTGGGAGCACAAGTAAGGGAGGATACACACGGCATGAAGAATGGAGGGTCAGCCAAGACACAGGGTCTGCTGAGAGTAGAACACCAGCCAGTCAAGAGCCTCTGAGCTGTAGAAGATGCTGGAAGACCCAGACACAGAGGACAGTTGAGTGTATGTATGTCTTTTTAGCAGCTGAGGACTGTGGGCTGGAGGAGGAGGCACATGAGATGAGGAGATGAAGATGGTGAAGGCTGGGGATGCTTAGGGGAAGAAAGCAAGAGGAGGGGCCATTCCTCAGGTGTGGTGTGAAGATTCTGGAGCTCTTATGGGAAATAATGTCTAACAGCATTTCTGCTAGTATCAGGAAATCAAGGGGGTGTTGGGGTTGGGGACATGAGAGAGTGGCTCTTTGTTAGAGTCTCTGCCTCCCCTGATCCCTGGGTGGCTACCACCTGAAAGCAGTGGATTTCTTCCAAGGGCTTGGGCCTAAGGGCCTTCTTCGTGGTGGCAGCAGCATCTAGAAATCCTTTTTGAGGGAGGTAGCTGCCTGTTCACATGGGAGTGAGCAGGCTTACATAAGGGTGCAATGCAGTCCTGGCAGGAGCGTTGCCGGTGGAGCAGAGAGGAGTCACAGAGACCAGCTTACTTCTGCTTGTGAGATACATCTGAGGACAACCTGAGATACCTTGACTGTGGAAGTAGAATCTGTTTCATGACATGAGTCCAGACTCCATCTAGCCCAGAACTTTCTTTCCCTGTGACTTTGAAGGCTGCTTCTTCATCTAGTTTTTTTACTAAGGAGCTAGATCCCACCCCAACCTACACCACGAAAAGCTCTTTTTGACTTGGATGCATATTAAAACAGTTATTAATACAGAGGAGAAGGGGCTGCCTTCAGGAGGATCAAGGTGACTTATACAAGGGAAGGCTCTTCTTGAGGCATCCCCAGATTCCTGGGGTATATGTGTGGGTCTCTTTTGTCTCCATAGGGACTTTCTGCAGAGCCACATGATCTTAGGGCTGGTGGGGACCCTTTCTCCAGCCCTAGACAGTCAATTCCAGAAGGCACGCAGAAAGCTCAGCCAGAAACTGCGGGAACTGACAGAGCAACCACCCATGGTGAGGAGAGGAGCGGGTGTATTTGCCCAGATACTCGAAAGGAGTATCTACTCTTTTGAGGGGTAAATGTTGGCTTCTGTCTCTCAGGGAGGGGGCCACGATGGTAGATGCCCCTCCACGTCTTGGCTTTCCACAGAAGCAGGCAAGTTGGACAGACAAAGTTTAACTTGAAAACCAAGATACCATGTGCCAGACCTTCAGGCACACATCTCCCAGCCTGACTACCTCTCTGGCTTCTTGCTGGGTGTTTGAGCTCAAATATAAAACTCTGAAATTATCAAGGACTGCCCTTTCTTTGTCATTACGCTTATACTATTTGCTCAGGATAACTTGGACTTAGAGCTTACGATTTATTAGGATGAGAGAGAGAGATGTTAAGCAGTGGCCTTCCTTAATGTCTAGTTGATTTTATGTTCAAACATGCTTCACAAAGAGTTTATCTCTGATATCCAGTGGGATCCATTGGACCACATGTAGGCTTTGTGGCACAGATGTGGATGTAGCTGAGGAGGGGCCTGGGTAGACAATGCACTTCACTCACCAGAATCTACTTACTACATAAGACACAGAGATGCTCCTTTGCTGAGAATCTTGAAATCCCAAGTTGGATATATCCAAAAGCGAACAAAAGAGTCTAGTACATTGGATATGTCCCAACCTCAGTGAAGGCCTCAGTTTAGTCTTAAAAGTCACTGGATTTTTTTTTTTTTTCTTAGTAATTTGTGGGCCGTTTCCCTGCCTTGGAGAAACTCTCTGCTTTGGCAACCTAAAATTGCTGTGGAATTCAGAGAAGGAAAAGGCATTCACTGGGACTGGAATGTAGTTATTGCTTATCAAGAGCTAATGATGTGCTAGACACTCTTTGAAAGCCTTTAGTTCTATTAGCTGATTTAATCTTTACAATTCCATAAGGTACCATGGATGCCATTTTGTTCCTGTTTTAAAGATAAGGAAACAGAGGCACGAAAGTTAAGGAAGTTGCTCAGGTATGACAGTAAGTCAGTGGAGTGAGGATTTGAACCCTGGCAGCCTGGCTCGAGGGTCTGTGTTGTTTGCTCATTGTGCTAAAAAAGCAGTCTTCCTGAGGAGCATCACTTGGGTTGGAGAGTCGCCAAGAAGCTTCTGCCCAGCTTTTCTCTTGATTCAGATGAAGCAGACCAGAGCCCCAAGTTATCTTAATTGGGGTTGCTACAAAATCCTGGTAACAAACAGCTACCTATAAACGCCAGCACCATAGCCTCATAGCACTTCTTGGAGGTTGTAAGAGTGCTAATGTTGAGGCTCAGGCTTAAAGAATGCAGAAGGCTTAGATGTCCTGAAGCCATTATCTTTTCCATTAGGACACATAATTGTCCTTGGGCTTAAAAGCTGAATTAATCTCTGCTAACAAATAGTTGTGTGACCTTGGGGAAGCCACTTCCCCTTTCTGAGACAATAGTGTAAAAGATGACACTTAATGATAATAGCTGATATACATGGAGTAGTCATTGCCTGTTAGCACTTAGGACAGGTTATTTCGTTTAAATCTTCCAGAAACACTTGGAGGTTTTTAATCCCTGTTTCTCAGATGCAAAAATAGGCTTAGAAAGGTCAAGAAACTTTCCCAAGACCACACAGCTCACAAGTAAATGAACAGACTCCAAAACAGATGTTTTGGCTCATAAAGTCATGTTTTTAACCACACACTGTACAGGACTGAGAAATAAGTAGGTGCTACAAACAAAGGTTAGAAAACTTTTTTATAAAGGGCAAGATAGTAAATATTGACTTTGTGATCCATAAATGGTTGGTGTTACAACTGCTTAACTCTGTCCCTGCAGTGCAAAAACAGCTGTACACTACGTAAATGGATAGGTGTGGCTGTGTTCGCAGGGGATCCTGATTTAGACAGCAGATATGGGGATCCTGATTTAGACAGCAGATATTCTTGGAGTTCCCGAGAGGGAGAGATCAGGGAGCATTTGAAGGATCAATGGGATCTCTGTGCAGGAGGTGGAACTGACAAAAAGTTTAGAGAGAGAAAAAAGTTTTCTGGTGAAGAAAGGGGTATCATCTCATTGGGATAGGGCAGGAGGCAGGCTGGCTAAAACTTGGTGCAGAGTGAAGGATCCTCGTGGTGGCTCTGGCTGAGAGGAGAAGACTAGGCTTGCATGGCAGGCTGTGTCCACTGATGCCCCTGGAGCGTGCTCCGGGTGTTTGAGAATCAGCAATTAAGCCAGGGCACCTGGATCAGAGTGACTAGGACAATAGGGGGAGGGAATCAGAGCAGGAAGGAGAGAACCATACAAGGTCTGGTAGGTCACTGAAGGACTTTTGCTTCTCTCTGTATGAAATAGAGACATGCAGAGGGATTTATCTATGTCTATGTTTTGTATTTTAAAAGAACATATTTTAAGGTTAGCAATGGGATGTCCTGATGATGAGTGATGTGAGAGGAAGAATGGAATCAAAGACATGACCTAGAGTTTGGCCTTGGTATGATCAAAATGTTTGGTTCGATTCAGTGGCCATTAATTACCGACTTCTGATCATATTCTTTTGAATGAATTATAGTCTATAGTGCTCTTATACAGAAGAGTTCTAAATCTCATTATTGGACCATCTTTGGATGATTAGTTTTGAATAGAGTTATAGTCAGTGAAAATGCCTATTAAGTCAGGTTTTCTTTTATGAAACTTGGGAAGGTGGCTTTTGAGAAGTAAAAGCAGAACTTCACATTTGTGATGATTAAATGTGAATTATTTATATTCAGCCCAACATCTCAATTTATTCAAGTCTTCCAGGTTCAGATCATTTGCAATTTTATTCAGTGTATCTTCATCCAGACTACTGTTAAGATCCTGAAGGGAGAAGGGCATCGGGTCAGGTTATGGAAGACCTAGCTATGGATTTATGCATTCGTTTATGTAACAAACATTTGTTGAGAACCTAGTGTACTTCAGGTACTTCTCCAGGCACTTGGAATGCAGCAATGAACAAAACAGACAAATAAATAACCCTGCCTTCAGCCACATATCCTGGTGAAGGAAGAAAGGCAATAAACAAACTAATAAAATAATAAAATATGTTAGGTTGTGTTATGAAGGAAAGCAAAACAGGAAATGAGGAAAGGAAATGTTAAATGAGTGGTAGTTAGGATTCTTAGTAGGAATGTCAGGGGAGGTCAAGTTAACTTGAAATCATTCACCATTGATGTTTACTTATGATTTGGCCAGATGAGACTCCACTCAAATTGCACTATCATTCAACATCAGTTTCTCTATCTTATTCACTAGGACTCAATCTGTGTTTTCCAAGAATGGCTAAATCAAGATAATGCCAACAGAGTGGGGTAGTGCCTTAGAATACTTGAAAGGTATTATTTCACCTGATCCCCAAACCTGTGAGGAAGGTAGACTAGATATTGTTTTCATTTTGACAACTGGTGTCACTGAATCACAGGGGTTTAAGTTAATAACTCAAACTTAGTAAGTGCTAATACTCTATTCAGTGGTAGGATGGTCGTGGTGCTTGAGGATGTATTTCGTCTATAGATGGGTTTTGTTAGCCTGTAGAATCTTTTGCAAACTTTGAATTAATCACCAACATTCAAAAATTAAGATATGGCATACCAGCATTCAGGTTTCCACCCTGTGTGTGTGTGTGTGCGTGTGCACCAGGTTTCCAGCCTGTGTGTATGTGTGCGTGAAGCTTTGGAAACACTGGGCTAGCCTTCTCCTGTGGCGACAACTGACTGTCGCTACACGGCGCAGCTTGGGGCTGGGTGCGCTCTCTGTAGCCCCACCACGCCCTGTGGCTCTGATGTTGCACTGCTGTTCTCTTGTTATGCCTCTGCATGGTCCCTGTTGGAGTTTGCGGGTTCTGGTCTTTCATATGCCTCAGTTACATAAGACTTTTAGCCAGATGAATTTTTATTATTTTGGCATTATTTTTTCTTCAGTGATCCTCTCATAGCCCTTAGTAGTTACACATTATTTTCCAAGTGTTCAAAAACTGTCTAACGATTAGTTCTACAATTTTGCTTAGAAATTAACATTAAAGATTCCTGGTTGGCCTGTAATCCCTAAAATTTCGTTTCATCCTATAGAAGATTGGTCAAATTTTTGCTTCCCTCCGGACTCATAGAATTTGTCCTGATTTCTATCATTTCTCAAATAGTATTTGTGGTTCTGAGGTTATACGTGCAACTTTTTTTTTTTTTTTGGTGCCCTAAAATTAGTCCACTGAGTTTCATTATCTTGAGTTTGAAATATTTCTTCTATCGTTTATATTTTGGAGACTTTTTTCCTCTAATTCAATTTCTCTCCTTCTCTCTCTCTCTGTAACTCTCCCTTTGCAGTCAATGTGGTATACACTACCATTCCATATCTTGAGAGACAGCTGTAGCAGTGGTCTTCAGTGGCGATTGTATTCTCCAGCAGTCAGGTCCCATGGCAAAGCATGTGGGAGAAATGATCAGGCTCCAGCAAAGGGCATCAGGAAACAAATCAAGAACAGGAGGGGTGAGAAGGGTAGGCAGATCCACACTTCCACGCTCAAGTGAGCTCTCTGCTGATGCTGGTTGCTGCTCCAGGTGTAGCAACTGTCTGATAAGAGGTATTCCTGGAGCCAAGCTTGTCCAGCAGAATGTGGCGGGCAGATTCTCAACTTGGCCCTATAATTGCTTTCAGACCCGGATTTCCTTTTAGTTCCTGTTGTTTCAGAGCTCCAACTCATGCAGCATGAGAAGAATCTGAGCCTCTTCTCTTCATTAGAGACAAGGTTGGCCAGGTGCAGCAGCTCATGCCTGTCATCCCAACACTTTGGGAGGCCAAGGCAGATGGATCACTTGAGCCCAGGAGTTTGAGACCAGCCTGGCCAACATGGCAAAACTCCATCTCTGGTAGTAGCCACCTGTAATCCCAGCTACTTGGGAGACGGAACAGAAGACTCACTTGAACCTGGGAGGTGAAGATTGCAGTGAGCCGAGATCGCACCACTGTTCTCCAGCCTGGGTCACAGAGTGAGACTCTGTTACAAAATAAAAACACAAATGAAAACAGACAAGGTTAGCAGACCTCAAGGTGCAACAGAACACAGATGTGGGCAGCCAGGCCTGCAGCAACCTCCAAAATGATAACCTCTTAAACTGGTGGGTTCAGGAGTTTCTTCTTCAGTGACTACCAGACTGGCCTCTTTGGTCTGTTTCCTCTAGTGGGATGCACATAAACCCCCTCCATTCCCAGGACCAGCCTAGCTCCTTCAGAGAGAGTATTAGTGGCACCCTTCCTACCTTCCCTGTGGACAGGTCTTTGGGAAGTAAAAGAATCACAGGAATAAAGTTTTGAGGCTTCATCTTGCCTAACCCAAATTAGCATATTAGCTGGTATTTATCAGTTCCAGCTCAGCTTTCCCTCAGGCCAGCTACCTCCTCCTGCC
This sequence comes from Piliocolobus tephrosceles, assembly GCF_002776525.5. NCBI lineage: Eukaryota > Metazoa > Chordata > Mammalia > Primates > Cercopithecidae > Piliocolobus > Piliocolobus tephrosceles. The sequence goes on along the minus strand of NC_045441.1, from coordinate 132,036,655 downwards.
CCTGGTTTCCTTGAGTGTGTGTCTCCATTTACCCTGTGTCATCTCTGGGTTTACACCTTGGTCAAGTTTTCAAAGCCATTCAAGCCCACCGCCAAGACCTTCTCAGCATCTGTCTCTTATGTTTCTCATTCTCGAGGTCCTCAGCTGGCACTGCCCTCTTGGGTGTTTGTCCATGGCGTCCTGCCTCTGCAGTGAAAGCCCTCCACCTTCCTGTTCTAGTCTTTCCTCTCTGACTTGGCTGGAAGTCTTCCAGCTCTATGAATTTATACAATGAGTTTTGTCTTGTGTCCTCTTTTACTAGCAAACAATATGGCATCTAAAACCCAGTTCTACTCTGATAATTTTCTTCTTTATAAGATGCTACAGTATAATACACCATGCCCACCTGGAGAGAGGATAAGGGTGATGGTGGTAGAACAGAATTTCCATCTGCAATCTCCGTTTTGAGCAAAGAAGCATGGAGGATGGGAATCATTGCTGGGACCCCGGAGTAGAGTGGTTGGGAGGGGTGGGGGGGAACAGGGGGAACATCAGATTGCCGAGGTATGAGGTTTGGGTTCTCATCTTCTTCCCAGGAGCCTCTTGGTCCCCTAGAATGATGCCTCCTAGAGGCCTTGCTGTCAAATTCAATAGTCAATAACATGAAGGATTTGCTCAGCCAGGCTCATGAGACCAGCTCTGAGGAAGATGTGCTTATTTTGTACTGAGTGGTGATGTGCGTCACCCTAAGGGGTAGTAAACTGAGATGAATCCCAGAAAGTCCAGTCAAAAGAGCACCCTCTGGGAATGAAGATCTAGTGAAGACTGGGGAGACAGATGAGGAAAGAGCCCTGAACAGGAGCCACTCATTCCAGCTTTGTCTCCATAGCCCGCCCGCCCGCGATGGATGAAGTGCGTGGAGGAGACAGGCACGTTCTTCGAGCCCACGCTGGCAGCTTTGTTTGTTCGTGAGGCCTTTGACCCAAGCACCCGAAGTGCTGTATGTGAGAGCTCTTCCCAGCCCACATCCCTCCACCCCTTCCCACCCAACCCAGCCTTCCCTCATTCTATTAACTTTGACTTTCTCAGTGGTATATGTGATTGGGGAATCGGGCAGTCAGAGAGAGAAGGGCCACTGAGAGATGGAACCCAAAGGCCTGCTCCATCCCTGGGGTGGAAACAGTTCAGCTTTAGGCCACGGAGTCTCCATGACATGCTCTCACTTGGACAAATCACCCAACTTTCCTGGTCTTGTGTTTCTTCAACCATCAAATGAGAAAATTGAGCCAGGCGCGGTGGCTCATGCCTGTAATCCGAGCACTTTGGGAGGCTGAAGTGGGTGGATTACCTGAGGTCAGGAGTTCGAGACCAGCCTGACCAACATGGAGAACCCCATCTCTACTAAAAATACAAAATTAGCTGGGTGTGGTGGTGCATGCCTGTAATCCCAGCTACTCGGGAGGCTGAGGCAGGAGAATTGCTTGAACCCGGGAGGCGGATGTTGTGGTGAGCCGAGATCACGCCATTGCACTCCAGCCTGGGTGACAAGAGTGAAACTCCATCTCAAAAACAAAAACAAAGACAAAACAACAACAACAACAACTAAAAAAAAGGAAAATTGAACACTATCATCTCTAAGGCTCCTCCCTGTTATATCTAAGATTTTTTTAACAACACATGACATGACGTCAGAATGGATGACATAATCTTGAAGAGGGCAAATAAGTCAAATAAATCACCACTGAGTACTTTCTGAGTACCTACCACATGCCTGGGACTCCTTTAAGCACTTTGCATGAACTATGTCATTTAGTTCCTGTTATTATCCTGATTTTATGCAAGAGGGAACTGAAGCAAAGAGAAGTTAAGTGACTTGCCCAAGGTCACACAGTTACCGAAAAGCAGAGACAGGGTTTGAACTCAGGCATTCTGATGCCAGAGCCCAGCCTCTTGATATTGCCTTTCATTTCCCTCCGAGAAAGGATTTACATGAGGTGGCAGGTGGGTGGGGAAGCAATGAGTATACACTCAGGTTGTGAAGCCGGGGAGACTTGTGGGGGACTGAGTTGAAGAGGTCAGGAGGATGAGGAGAGGGAGTGGACACTAAAAAAGATGGTGTGAAGACAAGGGCCCTGAGCCAGAGGAGAAAAGAACAGCTCTCTCCTCCCTCTGCTTGCTGGGAGGTGTTCCTGCCCCCAGGAGTAAGGACACTGTCTTTCTCCCGCATCAGGCTACTATATCCCATGGAAAGGAACTATATCTCCCCGATGGCCCTCATGGATGGCCAGGCCCCACCTTCCCTTTGTGGGCTTGACAGTGCTTCCTTTCTCCACAGATCCTTTAGTTGCTTTAGTTGAGCTGCTGCTCAAGCAACAGCTCCAGCCCAGGCAGCTCCTTGGGGCCAAGGTCTTCTCCAAGGGTCTTTTCCAGGCTGAGGCCTCTTCTGATCCTGTCCCCCTGTCCCCGGACCTCACTCCCACAGGCCATGGAATTATATACTGCGATCCGGGATGCCCTCATCACTCGCCTCAGAAAGCTTCCCTGGATGAATGAGGAGACCCAGAACATGGCCCAGGAGAAGGTCAGGTCAGGCGTCCTGGCTGGTATGGGAGCCTGTGCGGGGAATGGAGTATTGGACCCAGCTAGATGGGGACTGGAAGCAAGTGCCAAAGGCCCCCCAGGCACAAGCTAAGTAGGGAAGCCACTGGGCTGCATACACACACTGGCAACAATGTGAGAGGCTTGGGAGGCAACAATGGGACAGAGCAACGAGTGGGAGAAATTCCCTCTGGTAGACTCAAAGAGTGTTCCTGCCCCCTTCTGTGTCTCTCTCCAGGTTGCTCAACTGCAGGTGGAGATGGGGGCTTCAGTATGGGCCCTGAAGCCAGAGCTGGCCCAACAAGAATACAGAGATGTGGGTCCCTGTGTTTTCCGGCTCCTTCTCAGTCCTTGACTTCTCCTCACTTCTCTGACCATCCTGAGTCTTTGTTGGACACTCAGTTTTCCCTGGGTGACTCAGCCCTGTCCTTGCCATGGTGCTGGCTGGGGTCGATGGGGGAATATCCACACTGGGTCTTGTTGGCAGAAGAATAGAATCTTTTCAGGTCCCAATGCGTGTCCCCACACACATGCATGCATCCTGTGACTTGTCTGGGTGTGTTCATCTGTGTGCCAATCTGTGTAAAGCCTCTGTGTGCTGTGTGGTGATGCCACTGGGTTGCTGTCTCCTAATCCCTGGATGCCTGTGTGTCAGGGCTTGCCTGTTTTGGGTCAAATGGTCCCATTGGTGTATGTCAGCCTGCATCTGTAGAAGTCTCTGTGTGCCCCAGTCACCTCCTGCCTCTTCCCCAGATACAACTTGGACCAAACTTCCTGCAGTCTGTCCTGAGCTGTGTCCGGTCCCTCCAAGCTAGAACTGTCCAGAGCTTCTTGCAGCCTTGCCCCCAGCACAGGTATGAGTGCAGGGGAGACACAGGCACTCCATCCCGGAGAGATCCATCCACGATTCGTAGGAAGGGAAGCCAGGGCTCAGGGCAGGCAGCATGAATAGTAATGGTAGTTGGGAGGGACTGCGTATGTCTCAGGGTGGCAGGGCAATATGTGGTGGGGGCTGGAGTTCACTTGTGCTCTTCCCACAGGTGGAAGGTGTCCCCTTGGGAGGTCAGTGCTTACTATTCAATATCTGACCATGTGGTAGTCTTTCCAGCTGGACTCCTCCAACCCCCGTTCTTCCACCCTGGCTACCCCAGGTATGGGTCACTCTGTGAGGGTAGGTAGGGAATTTCCCAAGAGGGGCCGACAGATGTTATAATGAATGGGACTTACAGTTGGAGAATTGGAGTCAAAAATGCCAAAAGATTCTGGGGATCAAACAAGCCTTTGTTTCCCTAGAGCTGTGAACTTTGGCGCTGCTGGCAGCATCATGGCCCACGAGCTGTTGCACATCTTCTACCAGCTCTGTGGGTAACAGGGGCTACTGGGAGGTGGGATTATAGGGAACCTAAGGGAAGGCCACAGGGAGGCCTGGAGGGGAAAGGGAGGTTATTTAAGGTTTGAGGTGGGGCAGTCCTGGGAAGTTTGCCACGCTCCTGGGAGCTGGGTCAGTTTGTGGTATCACCCACATCTTCAGCTCGGCAGCACCAACCCTATGTTCTCTTGCCCTGTTTTCAATAGTGCTGCCTGGGGGGTGCCCAGCCTGTGACACCCATGCCCTCCAGGAAGCTTTTGTGTGCCTGAAACACCATTATGCTGCCTTTCCATTACCCAGCGGAACTTCCTTCAATGACTCCCTCACATTCTTGGAGAACGCTGCAGACATGGGGGGGCTAGCCATTGCGCTGCAGGTATGCAAGTGTCAAGGGCCACGATTTATGTGTACTGGCAGACTAGAAAACATGTGCTCAAGTTTTCCTGCCGCCATTCCTGATGTAAGTAGAGTTGTATGGCTTTCTGCCCTTCACATCCCCCCTGAACAGACGGCAACCTGGGGATCCCCCTCCTACCCCAGAGATCCTCTGTCTTTAGGACATCTACAGGTCTTCTGGGAATTACTCTTTCTTCTGGCTCAGATCAACTTGTCAGTGCAGAGCCAGTGAGCAAGGACCATGGGTTTTGGGTACTGTGTGGAGGGACTTTCAAATGGCCACAGGTCTAGAGCCTGAAGCCCTTCTCCTCCCACCCCTACCCAGGCATACAGCAAGAGGCTTTTACGGCACCATGGGGAGACCATCCTGCCCAGCCTGGACCTCAGCCCCCAGCAGATCTTCTTTCGAAGCTATGCCCAGGTAGGTACCGCCACCTCCTGCCACAGCTTGCTTTATGTCAGTTCGAACGCCTTATTACTGAAGCTCATGGAACTGCCCTCCTTGGACACTCTGCCAAATACCCCAAACCCTCTGCTGCAGATGCCTCACTATCATCTTTTCTCATCCCTCCCTACCCCTTGGAATCACCCCTCAGATGACTACAGTTTCTTCTACCTAATTCAGCACCCCCACAACTCCAAAGGTGGAAAAAACTCTATTCCCAGGTTCCTCCAGGAGAGATCAACTTTTTTCTCCTCTCATACCCCCAAAATACAGATGCCTTAAAAATAAGCCTGTGGCTGGGTGCAGTGGCTCATGCCTGTAATCCTGGCACTTTGGGAGGCCGTGGCGGGTGGATCACTTGAGGTTAGCATTTCAAGACCAGCCTGGCCAACATGGTGAAACCCCGTCTCTGCAAAAAATACAAAACTTAGCTGGGCGTGGTGGCAGGTGCCTGTAATCCCAGCTACTCGGGAGACTGAAGCACAAGAATCACTTGAACCTGGGAGGCAGAGGTTGCAGTGAGCCAAGATCCTGCCACTGCACTCCAGGCTGGGTGATAGAGCAAGACTCAGTCTCAAAAAAAAAAAAAAAAAAAAAAGCCTGCGACAGGCTGACTGTATGCCACATTCCTCTTCAGATGCCTGACCTTAGGTGTGGCGGCCACTTGACATCACCTCCTTAAGCACCCTGTGTTCCCTCAACAGACTCAGGTGCCAGGTCTTCAACACACTTAGATTAGACTTCACCCCAGAGCTCCTGTGCTAGATCCCCGCCTCTCAGTCACTGATAAATGGTATCATTATACAGCCCAGGCCCTCCTCCTGGACTACTATCACCAGATTAAATGAACTATACATTTCAAATGCTCCATGTGGCCCTTGGAGCACTTGATCCCCTGTTCCCCTCTTTGTCTGCTGTCCCTGATCACCCCTTGTCACTAGGTTAGCCTTGTCTTGCGGACCCTCCTCCTTCAATGACCTTTCTTCCTGCTCAGGTGATGTGTAGGGAGCCCAGCCCCCAGGAATCTTACGACACTCACAGCCCTCCACACCTCCGAGTCCACGGGCCCCTCAGCAGCACCCCAGCCTTTGCCAGATATTTCCGCTGTGCACGTGGTACCCTCTTGAACCCCTCCAGCCGTTGCCAGCTCTGGTAACTTGGTTACCGAAAATGCCACAGCACAGAAATATCGACCAACACCTCCCTGGTCACATCCACGGAATCAGAGCAAGATTTCCTTTCCACTTCTGTTCCAAAATAAAAGCTGGCACTTGGCTTCTGCTTCTCTCTTAATGACTTGTTCCTGCTCTGTTCTATGCCTAGAAGTCATTAACTATATGGGAGAAAAATACCCTGAAGTCAGAAAACATAAGAGGGAGAAATGCCAAAAATATTTTGTGGACACAAGAAAAGGAAAAAATCAACAATTGGTGAACTGGTGGGTTTGAAGACCACCCAGTGGACCAAAGATTGGAGAATAAAGCAGTCTAGCTAAAGACGAGAAGGGCTTGGATTAAGTATCAGAAAGCTGCTCCCAATTGTTCTCAGAATTTTACCGTTATTTTATTGTCATTGCCTCCTGCCTCTAATCTGCTGTCCTGAACAAAACCAGGAGAGGTGTGGGAAAGAAGGATGTGAGTCTGCTGTCTCTGGCCCTGGGAGGTGAAACTCCGAACCCGGAGAGGCAGTCAGCCAGCACTGATGGCAACCGGTAACTCTGATGCTGAACCCTGAGGTACAGAGATGGTAATCAGAGGCAGAGAGCCATGCCTGCATCTCCTTTGGGAGTTGTGACCTGGAGCCCATGAGGGAGGGAGGGTCAGTGAGTGAGCATGAAGCAGAGATGGATATTTAGGAAGGTCGGCCTCAATGGCCCTCCTAAGAAAACCATGACACTGGCCAGACTAATGCAGAAGCCGAGGTGGAAAGAGTGCTTGTGAATAGCTGACGTCTTGGACGACTTGTCTTCTTCTTGCTGGGCCATGTCCACCACCTGCCACATCTCACCCACTGAGGAGGCCACAAAGTGCTCTTCGAACTGTTCTTGATTCTGGTCTGCAACAGGGGAAAAGGATGAGGACTGAGCCCTGACTCTGGCCTGAACCATAAAGGAGAAGTTAGAATGGGAAAAACACGTTGAAGCCTAGGGCTGCAGTCCCAATTGCCCATATCCTTGGCCTTGACCAGAGAGGGGATGCTCTTTCTAGAGGTTTTTCCTGCTCTGTGTTCAACCACAGCCCCAACTCACACACACACACGCGCGCGCACACACACATACACACACACACACACACACCCCATTCCTAAGGCTAGCTGCCTCCTCTAGGGTTTCAGCACTGGGGGAGTCAGGGGCCACCTTGAAACATGACAAAAGCCAGCCAAATGCATCATGCTTACACAAACAGAAGTTGCATGCAAGCTCAGCTGGCCCGTGGTGTTCCTTGATACTATTATTTCACACGATAACCATCAGCGGGTGGAGTTACCCCCAATAAACCAGACCTACGTCAGGTCTCACCCTAGCCTCATTCAGTGACCTGGGGCCCGCCTTCACACAGACCTGACCCTGAGCCTCCAGACTCTCCTATCTTTTTTTGTACCTACCTGCAGAGGGCGTTTTCTCTGTCCTGCTCCCATCTTTTTTTCCACCTACCTGCAGAGGGCGTTTTCTCTGTCTGGCTCCCATCTTTGGGGCCTGGGCTCCCGTTCAGAGGCTTCACCTGCAGCAGCAGCAAGATGGGAACCAGGAACGCTGCCCTGCAGAGCTGGGAGGCCAGGGGAGGCATGAGCCTGCCCACTCACTGCCTTCAGCCACCCCCTGCTCCCAGTGACCAGCAGGATCCCTGCACCTCCTGCCCAATTCCTGTCCTGGCCCTTACCCCTTTCCAGAGGCATTTTCTCCCCTTCCCTTCCATAAGACCTCTGACTTCACATGTTCTGTGACATCACAGCCATGGGCCTGACCTTCATTCCGGCTCACTAGAGCATTCCATGGCGAGGCACGAGAATGGAGCACAGCCAACAGGCATGGCAGAGGCTTCCAAGATGAACACAGTGGGTCATCCTGTATTTAGTAACAGAAATGACTTAAAAGTTTGCAAGGTACATTCACATCCATTACACCATTAGATCCACGTAGCAGCCAGGTCTGCAAAATCATAGTGTTCTCATATCCATTATATGCATGAGGAAACTGAGGCTCAAAGAAAAAATGACTCTCTCCCTCAAAATCACCCAAATATTAAGGGACAGAAAAGGACTCTTGATTAACTTTTACTTTTAAATATGATATCTTCCCACTACTCCATGTGGCCTTTCTGTAACAAGAGTGGTTTGCATAGGATGAGGCCCAGAACAGACGTGCCAGCCAGGATTCTCAAGTCGTGGGCATGAACATGCTGCTCTACATGAAGCATGTGTCTACCAGAAAATAAAGATGGGAGGAGCATAGGGCGAGGATGGGCAAGGGCATATGCTCTCTGTGTGTATAAAAGATAGAGACAGGGAAACAGAGACAGGCATAGATAGGCAGAGACAGAGACATAGAAAAAGAGAAAGAGAGAGACAGAGACAGGCAGAAACTGAGGGGTAGAGACAGAGAGAGATAGAGACGCAGAGACAGAGAGACAGATGAAGAGAGAGTGATCAGAGAGAGAGAGAGACAGAGCAGGGTGCCTTGCAGCCAGTAGAACCCATTCACACCCTCTCTTCACCCTCCCCTGGTTTTCCCCCTTTTCGAGCCTTTGCCCTCTTGTACCACCAGGCTGAAATAGCCTCTTCTTTCATTTTACACCTTTCTGTACTCTTAGACAGAAAGAAAAGGTTGTTAGAGACTCATCTCCAACCTTACTGCTTGGCGGAAGGAGTTAGAGTCTGCAGAGAAGCCGCAGTGTGGCAGGGAGTCTAGGATCCCCAATAACAGATCTGGAAGAATCCTGCCTCAGTACCTGGATGCGCCTCCTGCCCATGAGCCTGGTGAGCACAGATCTGTTGGCAGCAACCGGCTGTGGGTCATCACCCCCAACTGCTTCTTGGGCAGAGATGGTTGGAGGGTTGTGAGTCAGGGAGACAGAATGAAGGCCTTTCTTCAAAAACCAGCAACAGAGACGTGGGCCATGAGATGCAGGATGGCTGCTAAGACAGGTAAGAGGAGACTTTAGTCACTCCTGAACTCTCATAACCAGTTCACACCACTCCTGCTCATCCATGCGTACCAGACCTGAATGAAACACCACAGGCAGGTCCAAGGACACTGCGGAGACAGGCACCCTTTCTGCAAGAGCGAACTGCAGACAGAGAAACACACAAGGAGATGCTTTCCCACAGAGGTTACTTGTGTTAGCAGACATGCTCACATGGATGCTGTCTCGCATACGGCAGACACCATCTCTTACACTTCCTGATGGTCCAAACCAGATGACAAGGGACTGGGGAGTGGTACAGGAGGTCACTTGAAGGTGAGTAAGGAAAGATTCAAGTAGGCAGGTGACCATGCTCACCCCTACCTTGAACCCATTGACCTGAGATCCGAAGAATGATGCTTGAATGGAAAAAGCCATCACTAATCTCCTCCCTCCTGGCTATTTTTGGGGGAGGAGCCTCTTGGTTTCCTGGCAAAAAGAGAAGCCATCTCCCGCTCTGTGGGAATGAATGGGTAGGGTGGCTGGGGTGAGAATTGCCTCCCGGGCAGGCTTGAGTAGAAATAACTGAGTTGTTTCCATTACTTCCATTTCCTTACCACCACCACCCACCTGACACCACCCCCGCACCCAGTGTTGAAAGAGATAAATTATTGCAGAAAACAGGGAATCCCTTAAATACTTTTTCTTATTACAAAAGTATAAAATACAGAAAAATACAAAATCCCAAAAAGGCTAATGATTCCACCATCCAGTGATAATCACTTTGTTTTTTTTTGAGATGGAGTCTCGCTCTTGTTGCCCAGGCTGGAGTGCAATCGCATGATCTCGGCTTACCCGCAAACTCCGCCTCCTGGGTTCAAGTGATTCTCCTGTCTCAGCCTCCCGAGTAGCTGGGATTACAGGCATGTGCCACCACACCCAGCTTATTTTGTATTTTTAGTAGAGACAGGGTTTCTTTCTGTTGGTCAGGCTGGTCTCGAACTCCCGACCTCAGGTGATCTGCCCGCCTCGACCTCCCAAAATGCTGGGATTACAGGTATCAGCCACTGCACCTGGCCACAATTAGTTTTAAAGTATATTATTTGAATCATTTTCTTTTATTTATTTATTTCTTTTTTTTTTAGACGGAGTCTCTCATACTGTCGCCCGGGCTAGAGTGCAATGGTGCAATTTCGGCTCACTGCAACCTCCACCTCCTGGATTCAAGTGATTCTCCTGCCTCAGCCTTCTGAGTAGCTGGGATTACAGGTGGCTGCCACCTTGCCCAGCTAATTTTTTTTTTTTTTTAATTTAGTAGAGACGGGGTTTCACCATGTTGGCCAGGCTGGTCTTGAACTCCTGACCTCGTGATGTGCCCACCTCGGCCTCCCAAAGTGCTGAGATGACAGGCATGAGCCACCACGCCTGGCCCTGAATCCTTTTCCTAGATGGCTGTGGCCACGTGGGGTGGGAGTGTAATTCTTAAAAATGGAAATCTACGAATTATGTTTCCTCCTCCTCCTTACTATGTTAGAATAAGAGGTCAGGCTGCTTTGGTGTGAAGGGTTCTGGGACCTGACAGTGTAGTTTGGTGCCCCCAACCCAGTTCTCCCGGGTGCCTGGAGGCATTACTGACCGTGCATCAGCGGCAGGGAAGCTGTTCTCTGAAGGGGAGAGTTTGCAGGTGTCCTCACTTGCAGAAAGCTGACAGAGGCATGAAAAGAAAGGAGAGAAAAGGAAAAATAGAATGGTAATGTTGAATATCACAAGAGGAAGAAACAGTAGGGAGAGAAGGCCAGGAGAGAACAGGAGAGATTCCAAATCTCTGGTCTACCAGCTGGGACTTTGGGGGGACACCGTGGTCCTCACTCAGGCTACTTGTCCATGCCCTTCCCACTGGGGAGGACAAGGTAGGCAGAGAAGGGCAAGTGAGAGGGAGAAGGCCCAGGGATGGCGGTGGGAAGGGGAGGCCTGAGCACTGGGCCTCCCCTTTCTCTTCCCCAGACCCCTGGACAATGCCCTTGGCGGCAAGTCCCTGCACACCTGCTCTGTGCAGCTCAGACTGGGCCCGCCTCCTCCCCTGCCGGCCTCCCATGTCCCAACCCCCCTGCCCCAGGACCAGCTTTATGGGTTGTAGTTTCCTTGGCAGGTGCTCCTTTCCTGGCCTGCCTCGCTTATCAAGGCATCTACAACCCCCACCTCACCCTTATCGCTCTCTCCATCTCCTTAGACTGGAAGTCACTCCACAAGGGCGTCACCCCCAGCAAGGCAGAAAAATGTCCCACAAATTGAGCCCTCCCCACTCCCAGTGAGAACATAATTCCACTGTATCTTTTTTTTTTTTTTTTTTTTTTTTTTTTAACTTTTCCTTCTGGCTTTTAATAAGAAAAAGATCCAAATGTTCCCCCTTTGGAAACATCAATGAATATTAGCTCCTCTTAGTTTCCCTATTTATTTTCCTTTCAATTCTTGTCCTTCTCTAAAGGTTATTTGGTCCATCCGTCAATCTCAGGAGCAGATCTCTCTTTCTTACAACAAAAGAAGGGGGCAGTCCCCACTCCTGAAGATCCCCAGAGGGAGGGTCCCAGCGTGTCCTCACACTGGTCTCTCACATCTTTATGGCCAAAAGATTCCCAAGAAGTAACAAGTTCTGGAGAGTGGTTTGGAGCTGAGATTCCAAGTTCATGGCCAGTTCCAGTCTCGCCACTAGCCATGGGGCTTGGGGCCAGCACACCCAAGAATTCTCACACAGAGAATTCTTCCTTGTTCTCATTTACCTGATGGGTCTATTGAGTGAATGCAATTCAATAATATTGATGTACCTCTTTGAAAACAATGAGAACATAAATACAAGCTATCATATACAGAAGTCCTCTCTTAACCTCAAGGGATACATTCCAAGATGCCCCAGTGGATGCCAGGAACCTTAGATAGCACCAAACCCTGTGTATACTATCTTTTTTCCTATATATATACATACATACCTACATGATGAAATTTAATTCATAAATTAGGCACAGTTAAGAGTTTAGGCCAGGCACAGTGGCTCACACCTGTAATCCCAGCACTTCAGGAGGCTGAGGCAAGCAGATCACCTGAGATCAGGAGTTTGAGACCAGCCTGGCCAACATGGTGAAACCCTGTCTCTACTAAAAATAAAAAAATTAGCTGGGCGTGGTGGTGGGCACCTGTAATCTCAGCTACTAGGGAGACTGCAGAAGGAGAATAGCTTGAACCTGGAAGGTGGAGGTTTCAATGAGCCGAGATCACACCATTGCTGTCCAGCCTGGGCGACAAAAGTGAAACTCTGTCTCAAAAAAAAAAAAAAAAAAAAGAGTTTAACAACAATGAAACAAAATAGAAAATTATAATAATATAAAATTATGTGAATGCTCTCTTTCTCTCTCTCAAAATATGTTATAGTACTGTACCCACCTATTTTCCAACTGTGGCTGACCTCAGGTAACTGAACCGTAAGAGAGTGAAACTGTGGATAAGGGAAACTACTTAATATATAAAATATAATATAAAATATATAAAATTACACAACATTACTCATTCCTCCTGGTGTTTCATTCCTGGAAAGAGTCCCAAACATGGAATCACGATTTCTTTGTCGTCTACTTTTGCCCAGTTTCTGCTGTTCAACCTCCACAGTAACTCAGGGCCCCTGGGGTCTCCTCTGGCCTGCCTCCCCAGGTACCAGAGAGCCTGCTTGGTGATGCTCCAGGGAGCTGGCTGTCACGGTCATGAGGAATTCTAACAGAGAGGGGTTGGCCTAGGAAGAGGGGGACAGAAACCCTCCTTTGAGATGCAGGGTTGAGGACAGAGATGAGAAGACACATAAATGGGAAGCTCTGAGAAGAAGCCCAGGGGGTCTCTTGAGTCCACTTGTGGAAGGAGGATTGGCAGTGATTGAGTACTTGTGACATGTGCTTTACAGATGCTCCTGTGAGGCAGCATAACTGTTACCCCAATTCCACAGGTTAGAAACTGAGACTGCGAGGTCTCACCTAACTGTAAGGGATAAGAGTCAGGATTTGTACCAGGCTCTGCCTGATTCTTGAGCTGCACCTTGTTTGTGGACCCACCTTCCATCCCTTTTCTTTTCTGAATTCCTCTGCCCCACCCCTCAGCTTCTCCGGGTCTCAACCATCCCAGCCCACAGTTAGGAACCTTCTTTCCCCTCCTCCTTTTCTTCTCCAGGGTGGTTCTGTGGCCCTGGGACTCAGCTCTGCAAAGAGCTCCTCCCACTCCAGGAAAAGCACTTCTCCCCAGGCAGGGCGGTCAGTCCCCTCAGCGTACTTGCATGCACACACACCACCTCACAACCACACACCGCATGCAGACACACCACCTCACAACCACACACTGCATGCACACACACACACCACAGCCACACACTGTGCGTACACACACACCTCACAACCCACATACTGCATGCACACACACACCCACATGCTGCATGCTGCATACACAAGTCATACAGGAGATAAACTCAGAGTACCAGCCCCAAACAGACCCCATCTCTTGCTCAGTTGCTGTCATCCTCGACCTGTTTCTTTCACCACATTTCTATAATCTGCCAGTGCCTGCAAGGAGAAGCATGGGGGGTTTTCTATCTAAGGCAGAAGGGCCTAGGAGCCGACTCCAGAAACTTCTGCCCTGCTTTCTTGTCAGAGAACAAGACTGGGACCAGCACCTGGACAAGCTTCATATGCTGCAGCAGAAGAGGTAGGCTTCCCAGAAGGATTCGTGGCCCTACCGCTGTGATCATCAGAACTTCTGACCCACCTGGGCCTGCTTCCCGAATAGGGCACCCCAGAATTGAGTGCCAGCCACTCAGACACACCCTTTCCTTCCAGCCCACCCAATTACGGAATCCCAGGTGGCCCCTTTTAGTGGTGGTGGAGGACGTGACTTTGGGCCACATAGGGAAATCTTGAGGGTAGACCTAAGGACAGAGGCAGAATGACAGCCGAGGGGGAGTGAGAGGACCAAAAAGGACCAGAGGGAAGAAGCCAGGGTGTGTGGGATGGGGAGGGCAGGCAGAAGCAGGCTGCTGGAGAAGGGATGCACTCCTATGGGTGGTGGAATCACGATGAGGAAACACCATTCATTTGAATGAAAGTGGATTGTGTGGGAAAGGGGAGGAGAGCTTTGTTTGGGGTAACACTGGGTGCTGACCAGCTGAGGAAGGCAGCTTAGGTGACACTGGAGGGTTCTGAGTTCAGTCCATCTGCCTTTTATTGAGTCTACTGTGTGCAGAAGGGTGCTAGGTCCCAATGACACAAAGATTGAATGAGACTTGTGCCTGCTCCTGGAGAGTTCTCAGTTCGGGCAGGGCTAGCACACCTGCAGGTAAATCATTTCATGGCTTAGCCCTGAGGTCCAGTCCCAGGAAGAGCAGCTGGGGCAGGGACGAATCCTATGGGCAGCCTCTGCCTCCAAGTATTTTGGGGCTTGCCTCCCGCCCAAGAGCTGCCTGAGGGGTGAGGTTGATGAGCAGACATTAGCAGTCACAAAGGTCTCCCCTGTACTCCAGAAGATTCCTGTGCTTGGTTCAATGCCCTGCTGTGCTCGTCTTCAAATTCTTAATAATTTTGAACAAGGGGTCCTGCATTTGCAGGTTTACATTGGGCCTGGTCCCAAGTCCCTCTGAGCCCTCATACTGGCAAGCCCTCTGCTTCCTCACCTCCCCATCCAATACTTGCAGTGGAATTTTCACCTTACTGCTTTAGAGTGGGACCCCTGGGTCTCTGAGAAAGTGAGCCTCCAGCCCAAATCTGGACCCTCTGCAGAGGGGCAGTGGGGCTAGAGGGCCAGGGAGGCAAGGACTTTCTTTGTGCAGTGGCCTCAGGATGGGAATGAGTTTGCAATCTCAGCCCTGACCACTCTGGACTGGTCAGGGGCACTGGGCTCCCTGGGACTGATTTCCTGGGTGAGAAGGGGCAGGGAACTGACTCCTCACAATGGCCCTTCCTAGGAGCACTGCTCTAACAGGTAAACCCAGGCCCCAACTTTAGATTAAAAGCTTCTTCTTTAAATGAAAACACTTTGGCTGGGTGCAGTGGCTCACACCTGTAATCCCAGCACTTTGGGAGGCTGAGGTGGGTGGATCACCTGAGGTCAGGAGTTCGAGACCAGCCTGGCCAACATGGTGAAACCCCGTCTCTACCAAAAATAAAAAATTAGTCAGGCATGGGAGTGGGAATCTGTAGTTCCATCACTTGGGAGGCTGAGGCAGGAGAATCGCTTGAACCTGGGAGGCGGAGGTTGCAGTGAGTTGAGATCACACCACTGCACTCCAGTCTGGGTGATAGAGTGAGACTCTGTCTCAAAAATAAATAAATAAATAAAATAAAAACATATTTTCTCTCTGGCTCCTGGGGCTATTGGAAGAGAAGGATTTGGAGGTGGGGACCTCAGAGGAGCCACTTATCGGCCTGTCCTTTCTGTTCTTCCCCCCACACCCTGTGCTTGTCTTTGGAACCAATACACATATGTGTAGTGGGAGAGGTTCCAGCTTTATCTCTTGTTGGATTCAAATTTGGGTGTGGTAGAAACAAAGATTAACAGAGGTCCTGTAGAATGAATATCTCAACCTGTTTTGCCTTGAGACACCCAAATAAACAAGCTGTTTAGACCCTTGCATCTAAGGGTGTCATGCAGAAGAAACAGATACCCTGTAACTCACCCCACAACTCTCCACCCCCTGCAGGGACCTGTATCTAAATAACTGGAGGAGGCTGTGCGCAGTGTAATCTCAGCACTTTGGGAGGCTGAGACGGGTGGATTGCCTGAGCTCAGGAGTTTGAGCCTGGTCAACATGGCAAAACCCCATCTCTACTAAAAATACAAAAAATTAGCTGGGCGTGGTGGTGCGTGCCTGTAATCCCAGCTACTCGAGAGACTGAGGCACGAGAATTGCTTGAACCTGGGAGGCAGAGGCTGCAGTGAGCTGAGATCGTACCACTGCACTCCAGCCTGGGCAACAGAGCAAGACTCTGCCTCAAAAAAAAAAAAAAAAAAAAAAAAAGCCTGAGGGAATAGTCAGAACTTTAGTGCCTCACAAATTTGAAAATGCCTAAGAAAGATCTAGCAGTCGGTCCATTCTTCCTCCCTCTCTGTTTTGGTCTCCCAGACTCCCCTTGGTTAAAGACAGTAGGTTCAGCAGGCCCAAGAGCAGGGGGACTGTAGATGGAAGTGCCCTCTGTCCCGCTCTCCAACTATCCAGGATCTGAGACGGTTACTCTGGTTAGATGAGTTCAGCCAAGCCTAGGGGCCTCTTCTCAGAGACTCTCACACCACTCTTTCCAGACCACAGGTTCTCTTCCTATTAACTCTTCCCCTCCAGCAGAGCTTCAGGGGCCACCCTCACAGGAGAATCACCATGAAGTGAATTGCAAGGAAGGCTCTGGGGCTGACCCTTGCCCACCCTCGGTCATTCGAGTCCAGTAGGCACTTCTTTCCAATTTGTCACTGCACACTGTGTGAGTCACATTGGTCTTAAAGAATCTCTCAGATCCCCTTTGCCCTTGGCCTCATTCTGCTCTGTCTCTTCCAAACTCACGTTCACCTTTCCCCAGGATTCTAGAGTCTCCACTGCTTCGAGCAGCCAAGGAAAATGACCTGTCTGTTCTTAGGCAACTTCTACTGGACCGCACCTGTGACGTTCGACAAAGAGGTGGGATCTGGATTTAATGGGATGGAGGTGG
This sequence comes from Piliocolobus tephrosceles, assembly GCF_002776525.5. Classification (NCBI taxonomy): domain Eukaryota; kingdom Metazoa; phylum Chordata; class Mammalia; order Primates; family Cercopithecidae; genus Piliocolobus; species Piliocolobus tephrosceles. The sequence goes on along the minus strand of NC_045441.1, from coordinate 132,020,029 downwards.
GAGCAGAAGCACCTACCCCTCCTCCCCAAGACTTCGACTTTGTGAAATGGGGCCTTGGAGGGTGTCTCTGGAGCCTGAGGCCCCTTCCTCAAGGGAATCTGAAAAGTGTCTAACATTTCTGTCTTACTCTGCTCCAGGAGCCCTGGGGGAGACGGCGCTGCACATAGCAGCCCTCTATGACAACTTGGAGGCAGCCTTGGTGCTGATGGAGGCTGCCCCAGAGTTGGTCTTTGAGCCCACCACATGTGAGGCTTTTGCAGGTAAGGAGGCTACACAGTAATTCAAGGCGGAAGCTTTGAGATGGAGGGTGTGCTGTTGTCTCTTAAAATTGGCTTCTGAAGGGTGGGTTGGGGTCGGGTGATAGAGGGTCAGGAGAACAGGCTCAGTTGAGTTGGGAGAAATGCAAATGTCTTGGTCTTGGCTTTTACCAATCTGTGGCTTCCTTTAGCATTTCCTTTCAATCCTCCCACAGTCCCTGTAGGACCTATCTCAATTTCTTTCTCTCATAGCAATACGAGAACGATTGTATTCATAGCAATCCCCTACTGGCCACCAATAACTGAGGGGTAGGTCAATGAGCAGAGCAGCCTGAAGGACAAATTGCTCTCAGTCCCAGGCCACCCTGCCAAGTCCGGGGCACAAGTCTATGCAAAGATCTATCAGGAACGTCCTGAGAGGGATGGTGGGGGATGCTGTGTCCCTGAGAGAACTGGGGACAGAGGCAGACCCCTGATGATGGCTATCTCTGGGCCAGGTCAGACTGCACTGCACATCGCTGTTGTGAACCAGAACGTGAACCTGGTGCGAGCCCTGCTTGCCCGCAGGGCCAGTGTCTCTGCCAGAGCCACAGGCACTGCCTTCTGCCATAGTCCCCGCAACCTCATCTATTTTGGTGAGAGCCGGGTTGGGCTTGGAGGATGGTTGGCTAGAGAGGCGGGCAAGGCAGAGGGAGGCCAGAGCAGGAGGTTCCTGCCTTCAGCTCCATCTGTTGGGCAGCTGGGATGGGCAGCCCTTCTAGGGCTTAATTAAGCCAGAGGCCAATTCCCCTGATGATCCTTCCTCTGGTTCTGCTGGAGGAGTGTCCCTCAGCCTAGAGCTGAGATGTGGGGGATGAGGAGGAGGCCATTACTTGGGGGAGACTGCCCACCCCATCCTGCCTTCCTGCACTCTCCTGCCATGGATCTCTCTGTGTCCACAGGGGAGCACCCTTTGTCCTTTGCTGCCTGTGTGAACAGCGAAGAGATCGTGCGGCTGCTCATTGAGCATGGAGCCGACATCTGGGCCCAGGACTCCCTGGGTAAGAGCTGGGATGGAGAGTGGAGCTGAGATGCTGCAGGGAGTGAGGGGCAGGGTGAGGAGACGGACTGGGACCTTCAGGAAGACCCCAGGGTGGGGATGGGGACATCAGGGACTTTAGGCCAGTGGCCACATGATACCCTGTGTCCTCCCCAGGAAACACAGTGTTACACATCCTCATCCTCCAGCCCAACAAAACCTTTGCCTGCCAGATGTACAACCTGCTGCTGTCCTACGATGGACATAGGGACCACATGCAGCCCCTGGACCTCGTGCCCAATCACCAGGGTCTCACCCCCTTCAAGCTGGCTGCAGTGGAGGGTAACACTGTGGTGAGAGACACTCCCCATCCCTGAGGTGTCTTTCTAATGACCCTCAACCTACCCCCTGGCCCTGGGAGAAACAGAGGTGAAGGATCCACCTTTCTCTAAAATCTCTTTTCCCCAAACTCCTCAAAGGGATGGTGGTCCCTTGCTTCCTATTCCACCACTGAAATCTTCAGCTTCATGTTCCTTGGCTCAAGAGGATTTGAGAACCTCATGTTAACGCATGTGCTATGGTAACCTAAAGCTCTAGCTTCCTTTGCCTATTTTCTTCTTTCTGAGCTTTCTAGGGTTGTGGAGCAAGAAAGATGACAAAAAAGGGGAAGCTTGTAGATGCAGAGGTTTGCTGATTCCCACTGTCTGTCTGTCTCAAGGGGTGGGCAACTGGCTCCATGCAATGGAGTTGTTCCCCTTGACCACCTTCTCACACGTTGGCACCCTCACTCATCCTGGTGGTCTCACAGATGTTCCAGCACCTGATGCAGAAGCGGAGGCACATCCAGTGGACATATGGACCCCTGACCTCCATTCTCTACGACCTCACAGAGATCGACTCCTGGGGAGAGGAACTGTCCTTCCTAGAGCTTGTGGTCTCCTCTGATAAACGAGAGGTATGGATGCCAAGGAGGATCAGGGCTGTCATGTGAGGGAATTTAGTGTTTGTGCAGATTCTGTCCACTTACTAAGATCCTGGGCCTGAGGCACTTCCCAGCCTTATAATAGATGGAGATGAGAATAGTCTCCTAGGACCTGGGGGAAAGTCCAACACATACTCCTCTCCTGAATCCCCTGTCTCTCTGCTTAGCTCCAGTCCTTTCTACCTACCTTTCTCATTCTAACATTTCAGATAAGAAACTCCAAATAAGAGTTGTTTCCCCATATTCATTCATTGGTTCAGCATTGATATGGTTTGCATTTGTGTCCAAATGCAAAAATTTCATGTCCAGTTGTAATCCTCAGTGTTGGAGACGGGGCCTGGTGGGAGGTGATTGGTTCTTGGGGACAGACTTCCCTCTTGGTGCTCTCGTGATAGTGAGTTTTCACAAGATCTGGTTGTTTAAAAGTGCGTGGCACACAGCCTGCTCTCTCTTCCTCCTGCCCCGGCCATGTAGGATGTGCCTGCTTTCTCCTTGGCCTTTTTCCCTGATTGTACATTTCCTCAGGCCTCTCCAGAACCTGTACAGCCTGCAGAACCATGAGCCAATTAAACCTTTTTTATTTATAAATTACTCAGTGCCAGGTAGTTCTTTATAGTAATGTGAGAATGGACTGATGCAAGCATATTGAACACCTGCTGTGTGTGAGGCACTACACAAGAAACAATCAATACAGAAATAAATACAACACAGTTCTTGTTCATCAACTTCCTCAATTCTCAGTCCCTGCCCTGAATAATTGCAACAGAGTATGACATATGCCATAATAGTTGTGTGTACCATGCATGCAGACAGCCACATTGAGGTAGAGTTAATTTGGCTTGGATAGACCAGAGAAGATGTCACAGAGGAAATGCTGGGGCTGAATCTTCAAGGAAGAATTGGGAGTCACCAAGAAGATGAGAAAAGAAAGAGCTTTTTAGAGAGGGAGCAACATATAGACCATTCAACAATGCTGGGTTGAGTGATGTGAGGGAAAGGAAAATTTGCTGAAGACTGCAGCAGAGAGGAGAAAAGACTTCCAGGTTTCAGGACACTCCATGAGAGTGCCAACATATGGTTTTTGCTTTTTATCTGCCATGTGAGAATTTCCCAGGAACCTTTATAGAGCCAGAAAACATGAATGATTATTAATACTAATGAATAGAAGAAAAGTTGAGTGGCCAGTTTGTGAGATCTTCCTCAGAGAATATCCCTGGAAACAGATACACCTTGAGCAGGATTTCTTAGGTATTGAAAGCACAATCCCACTGTGTGGATATCGCCACCACACATCCTTGGTCTTTGATTTAGCTATTCTCAATATTCTCCAGCAGGTTTCATACATGTCTTGGGCCACTTGCTTTTTTCCTCCGTAAATCTTCCTTTCTAGCTCCCTTTCACATCCTTCACTACCTTCAGCTGTAGTTCAGAAGACCTAGACTCCTGCCTTAGGACAAAAATAGAGGCTTTCTGACTGGGGATCCTTCAGCTTCCTGCCCTACACTGCCAGGCATGTCTGGAAACTGCCCACTGTCTCTCTTCTCCCCTCCAGCTTCAACAGAAAAGGTATTCATGCTGTTAATGGCTAACCACTCTACTGCGCTTTGAATCTGCCTCTTTCTAATTTCTCAGATGCCTCCTCCCATCCATCATCCCCTCTCCTGTGTATCTGTAACGTCTCACTGGCTGCTTATATCAGAGCACCATCCCACCCTGCCACATCCTACTGCCTGTAACCTCCATTGCTTCTTTCCAGCCTAACAGTACTTCTAGAGCAAATCTGACCACTTCCCTGCTTGAACTCCCCAGTTGCTTTCTGTTATATTTAGAAAAAAACAAAAATACAAACTTCTTACCTTGGCGTTTATGATGCATGATGATCTGTCCCTTTTCTTCCTCAGTCATTATCATTTCTGACTACCATTCCCAATAGATTCTTCCCTCTCCCCAACCGCATCTCAACTGCAAATGGGCAATGGTTTCTTGGACCTTCCTGACCTGGCAACTGCTGCTACCTTATGGTATGATCTTTCCTAAGTCTCCCTTTACTCAACTAACTACTTTAAATCCTCTTTGGTGCTATGGTGCCTTGTGGTTACTGCTATAATCGTTTACCTGTATCACTAGCACAAGGCCCAGCCATATGCGAGAAATATACTAGTTGTCCGTCAAAGAAGTGACTGACTGGCTGAATGAGTGACGGTTGCTGCCCTGCCTCTTCTGGTACCCGTAGGATAAACAACATCCTTCTGTGTTGGTCATCCCAAGTTTCACTCTACTTCCATGCCAGGCTCGCCAAATTCTGGAACAGACCCCAGTGAAGGAGCTGGTGAGCTTCAAGTGGAACAAATATGGCCGGTCGTACTTCTGCATCCTGGCTGCCTTGTACCTGCTGTACATGATCTGCTTCACCACATGCTGCGTCTACCGCCCCCTTAAGTTTCGTGGTGGCAACCGCACTGATTCTCGAGACATCACCATCCTCCAGCAAAAACTACTACAGGTGATTCTTCTTGGAAGGGGATGAAAGGAAATTGCATCATGGGGTGATGGTGCTGGAAATGAAGCCATGTTGCTCAGGGACAATGCCACTTCCTGGGTTCCAGAAGGTTTAGGCTCCTAAACACCCAGGAGACATTAGACATGAGACCAAGAGGTCTCATGTAGAAATTAGACATGAGACCAAGAGGCCAGAGATGGGGTTTAATGAGCACAGGAGCATTTGTCCAGGGAGCTGTGGATTTTCTCACACAAACTTTGAAAGTGTGCTTGGCATGAGTAAGCCTGTGCTTCTGTGAAATTTTTTGGTAATTTACAAAAAGGATCAGGGTTTTGTAGTGGGATGTTCAAGGTAAACTCTATTGCTCCAAGGAGGAAAATTGTGCTCCAAGTCCATTTCTGAGTCCATTTTTGTTGTGTTGGGGCAACACAAACAGTCCTGCTGCCCTGCATCCTCTTCTGTGTGCTGTCTGTATGGGCCCATGGGAATAATGTGTCAGCTGTCTGATTGCCTTTCAGACGCTCTGCAGAAGGATGTCTGGATTGGGTATCAGGTTGAAGTAAATACTCTCTGAGGCTGCATTTATTGTTGTGGGCCTGCCATTCTGTGTTGTGGTGGCCAAGGGAAAACTAGGGTGAGGAAGAAGACTTATTAGAGGTACAGAGTAAATACAGAAATCTGCTGTTGAAGAAAGTAAACCCTCCTTTTAGTGCAACACAAAGGGTAGACTCTAATGAGCACTTCTGAATATATATATTGAACAAATATAGCTACATTTGGGGGTTGAGTCTTTGTGGATTACTGAAATTTTTGTCCTGGTGAGCTGAAAATACCCAGAAGGTGATGTAGATATGTAGCAGAAAGCAAAAGACCAGGAAAAAGAATTTTGCAAAGCAAGTGAGAACTAAGTGATTGGAGATTTATCTCAATGCAGGAGAGAGCAGTCATAGGTATAGCTCAGCCTGGACTAGGAAGCAGGGTAGTTTGGGTCAGAAAGAGAATATAAACTTTCTATAGCCAAGAAGCAAAACCCTGAGTTGGTTTAGACCAAAGACAGTGGTATGCACAGAGAACAGGGCAAAGAGCCCCAATGAACCCCATGACAGGTAGAGACACTCCATCTCTCCTGTTTCTAGAATTGCCTATATCTATATCTATATATATACAGTGTGTCGTGTGTCCAGATCCACTGCCTCTCACCAAGTAGGGCTTGCTGCCTGGGGAAGACAAGCCTGAATGTGTTAGAGATGCTGGAAGCAGTTGTGCTCCATACATCTCAGTCTAGGCACAAAAGTTGTCCCTGGCATGGAGACATGAGGGAAATAAGGACAGTTAGGAGATGGCAAGTGCAGGGAGGAATAATTAGAGATTGAGAAAACAAAATAAGGTGGGGATTGCTGGACTTTTCCAATGCTCCTGGCTCTATGTCCTCAGATGTGTCTTCTCCAACCTTCCTTTGTCTTAAACTTACTTGGAGATTTTCTGCATTTCGAATGTAGACAGGACTCTGGGTTAAAAGGTGGGCAATGCTGAGCCACTGATGACCAAAAATCTCCTTCCTGTGTGTCTCTATCTCTTTGGGACCAGGCTAGTTATGTACAAACACATTTCTTTGATCCAGATATTCTATATTTAAAAGATCTCCTCCTTTGCTTCAGGACTCAGAAGCATAATTATAGCTGAACACCTGACCCATCCTTCTTTCTTTCTCTCTTCTGCCTTTCTTCTTGTACCTTGGCATTTATGCCCTTTTGCTTTCTGCTTCAGTGAAAGCCACTTCAGCTCAAAGAGAAGACTTTGGACTTTCAGATATTCTTTTCTTGTTGGAGAAGTGGGTGGGTAAGAGGATTGAGAATGCTGCTGGAAAGGGTTAGATAACAAAGAACGCTAGTGAAAAGTCCCTATGCTCTGAGCCCTGGACCTGATTCATGGGATGACTATGTTCTTCTTATTCAGTAGTAAGCCCATTTGGATTAGATCTGAGGCTTCTAAACTTATCATCGTGATTTGAAAGATTCTGTTTTCACAGTGCACCACATTTGTTAAATAATAGGAAATTCCTTTTTTTTCCCCCTGCTGTTTTCTTACTTGAAAGTCTTAGAAAAAATGAAAACGCACAAATACAGTGTCTTGATTTGATGCATGCAATTGTTGACATATTCGTTAGCTGGTGGAGCTTTTTCTTAGATGAATGAATACTTTGCTGTCCAATTATATTAATAACTCTGGGATCACAGGGATCTCAGTCACTTCAGGACTTCCTCTGCAGATCTCTTGGGATCTGTGGAAATCACTGGGCTCCAGGACCCCTAAGGTCCTTTCTAGTTTAATATCTTGGATTTTATGAGAGTAGTGCAATACCACCATGTCAGAACAGATGAGAGAAAACAAATTCCTCTGTATAAGGTAACAAAAACTACACAAAAGTTGATGTTTGTAAAGCTGGAGTTAGTTTATTTCTGTCCAATTTGGGGGACATCTTAATGACTCTAAGGTGCCTTGTTGCTCAGTTGTTAAAGTTCTGCTTTACTAGAGATCTCCCAGAACTCTATTAATTTGAGTTAACTTCTATATTTCTACTTGGTTTAGGCAGAGCAGCATGCACTATAGTACTAGTTCTCTTAGATTTCTAGGTGAGTAAAATGTTCAAAGTCCAGGAGTCCAGCAGCTCAGGTTTTAGCCCTAACTCTGAAATTTAATAGTTGTTTGACCTTAGGAAAATCTTACTTTGTGCTAGATCTGTGATTTTTAACCCAGGCTGCATGCTAGAAACCTAGGAAGTTAGTAAAATAACTAGGCTACACCCTAGACCTAATAAGTTAGAATGTCTGAAGCTGAGGCTCTGGCCTCAGTATTTTTAAGAAACTCTTTGTGTGAGCCAAATGTTCTACCAGGGTTGAGAACCCCTGGCTTCCATCTCTGAGGTCAGTGTAGCTCTGCCTTTCCAGTCCTAGGCCCACCGCTCTGGTCATTTAGATTCCTGGAGTACCGTTCAGCAGGGGGTTCAAATTTCTTGTCACATCTCCTTTTTGACTTCTGAAAAAGATTCTCTTGAGCCCTCCTTTGCTTTTCTCTTTCCCAGAAATATTTTGCTAATCCATTAATTAAATGAACTATTATTGAGAGCCTCATACAGGCTAAACAACTGTTTCAGGTGTTGGAAATGCAACAACCATAGTCTGAGCAAAACACACATAATCTCTGCTTTCTTGGAGTCTACAGACTGGTTTATATTAATCAAATGATCATACAAATAGATACTTCATTATAATCTGTGACTGTTGGCATCAATGTTATTTTTTTGTTATAATGAGAAAAGCACAGAGTGGGGAAAAAAAAAAAAAAAAAAAAAAAGTATAGCAGGGGCCTGGTCCCTCTGGGAGGCCAGAGACTACTTCTGAGAAAGATGACTGAGCTGAGATCTAAGTATGAATTCAATGTGAAAAGAGAGTTCTAGACAGAAAGAATGCATATTCAAAGGCCTCAAGGCAGGAATAACCTCACCAAAGTCTAGGAACTGAAAGAAGATTCCCCAGAGCACAGGGAGCTGGGGTGGGTACCTCCAGGTGAGGTTGTCCCGACAGATCCTTCCCAATTTATGTAGAGTCTTAAAGGCCATGCTGAGGATTTTACGCTTTATCCCCAGGGTAATGGGAAGTCAGAAGGATTTTAAACAGGGGAACTTACAGAGTAATTTTTGTTTTAGAAAAATTACTCTGCTTGCATGGTGAATAACAGATGTGGGGGGTGGTAGGAAGGACATGGGGAGACCAGTCAGGAGGCTATTACAGTTTAGCAAGCAAAAAATAATGGTGGCTCACGCCTGTAATCCCAGCATTTATTAAAGTGGCCTTATTAAAATGTGGATTCTGACAGTAAGGCTGGGTGGGATCTGAGACTTGGCATTTCCAGTAAACTGCCAGGGGAGGCCAATGTTGTGATTCTGTGGACCATATTTTGAGTGACAAAGCATTATTCTATCATTTAATCTTCGTAGAAATCCTAACAAGTAAATACAATCATCACCACTTTAAAGATGGTGAATCTGAGGTCAAGAGAGGTTGAATACTTTGGCAAAGACACTGAGCTAGCAAGGGCAGCACTGGGATTGGGCTGCAGGTCTGCTTCTTTTCAGAATCCTCACCTTTACACACCAGACAAGGCCATTTCTCCCTCCAGAGTGAAGTGCTAGGTCCCAGTCTTCTCTTTTGGCTAGCCAGGGCTTGCCACACTCACTTGTATTTACACATCTCATCTTTCCCTGTCAGGATTAGAGGCACTTGAGAAGTGCTGTGGGAGGGGATCAGATATAGAAGGATTCCCTCCCCCAGATACTGAGCTACTGGCTCTTCTCCAGTTTTGATAATTGGCACTATTTTTTGATGGGGTTAACCTACTGGCATATAAGGCAAGTCATACTTCTGTGGGAATGGGTGAAGACTCTTCAGAAGAAAGGGGTAATCTCCCAAGCCAATCCCCCTGAGAAAATGCAGAGACTGGGACATGAAATTAACCCTTGGAAGGCAGTTTGACTTACATGGGAACCAGATCTCTCTCTCTCTTTATGGCCCAGTGGTTCTCAACTTGGGGTACACGTCCAAAATACCTACAGAACTTTTCAAGAAAATGTCAGGTTCTTGCTCCAAATTAACCCAGGGTCGGCCTGGACATGTGTGTTGTGACAAAGACTTACCACTTGATTCTGATGGGCAGTCCTGGTTAGGAACTCATGTCCAGTTAGGGAATTGGAGAAGCTCTTCATAAGAGCTAGCAGAGCTTTCTCTGAGAACTTCATTCCTTCGCAAGTCTGGGATCATGGGAAGGAAAAAGGTCTAGAGCTGGGCTTGACAACTTGTTCTGGGGCCTTCCCACTTCCCACTGGGGTGGCCTATGTTCCCCATCCTTTCCTCATGGTACCTCCCTGGCCCTTACGACCCGGTAGTGCCCCAGGCATTGCTGTGCCCACTCCTTCTGGGCATTCCCTTCAAGGCAATGAACTCAGCTGGCTGGGAAGTGAGAGCAAATCTCATTAGGACAATTCTCAGTGATGTATAAATGCCAGCCTGTGTAGGGGATTTGGTTGTTGATAGCTCCTTAAATTGCAAGCCATGTTGTGGAGTAAAAAATTCCAGTCATTGTTAGATGATATTTATTTTTAAAGGGGTGGATTGGAGTATTTTCTCTGTGCATTGTTAGCCAGGTCTGCTTAGGTGACCTTGATCTAGGAATCTGAAAATTTCAGAAAAGCACAATTAGTTATCATTCTTTTCCTCTTAGGCCTCCAGATAGGTCTCTCCATCCCTGTTTCCTGTCCTCCTTACCACACTTCTGCACTCTTAAGCAGTGCTCAGCTTGCACCTGCTGTCTCCTCTCTCCTTTTTCTCCTTCCTTCTTTCCTTTCTTACCAATTAAGTGCCTACCACATTGTGTGCATTTGTGGATAAAAAGTAGGAGGGAGGCATCCCTGCCCTCAGGAAGCTCTAAGACTACTGGTGAGACATGGGGTACCCAGACACTTTCAGTGTGATGGGAGAGGGGTGTCAATATGCAGCAGCCCCACATGTCCCAGGAGAGACACATGACCTGGGCATGGAGGAGCAGGAAAGGAGGCCCAGGAGAAGTGTTGGCCTGACCTGAGTCTTGAGGCATTGGTGAAGATGAGCCAGGTCAACATGGTGGAGGAAGGCATTCTGACAAAGTGGCACAGCCTGTGCAGAGTCCCGACTTAGCAACCCAGAACCCCAATAGCTCAATGTGGCCGGAGCTCACACAGGGTATGAGGACACAGGGCAGGGGCCAGAGTAGCGAGGATTTTGTACATCCCGTTTGGTACTCTGGTTTTATTTTTTACATTCTTATTTCACATTGAGCTTTCCTAATTAAAAGAAAATGATGTACATTGTGCTTATGACTTACAAATCAAGTGGCAGATCTGATAGAGAGCAACTGCGTCCTGGACAACCCCTCCTTCTCGCCCATGTCTTACTCACGGAGGACAACCAATTTTTCTTTCTTTTAGCTCTTCCTTCCTGTCATCACCTCCGCATCCCTGGAATCAAATGCTTCTATCTCTAATTGCTAATCAAATCTAGACATTATCTAGTGAATTTCTATGATGATAAAGATTAAAGAGCACCCTCCACTGCCACCTCTCCTGCATTTCTATTCTGAAGGCATTGGGGAGCTAGCAATGATGTTAAACAGAGAAGTCTCAGGATGATATCTCTGTTTCAGAAAGATCCATTCAGAAGCATTGTGGGGGGTGGGTTGAAAAAGTGGAAATAGATGTAGGGTAGACTAGATGGTAGATGGCATAGGTTTGCCCTGAGGCAGTAGTTCTGTTAACCAAGGAAAAGGAGAACGTGTCAGAGAGAATCGGGAACTGAACGAGTAGGACTGGAGAATGGGTGCCCTGATAGTTTACTTTGCCAAACATAACCAGGAAACAGTGTTTTCATAAGGACCCTAAATCTAGAGAGTTGTGAATCAGCATCTCAATCTAGAAAAAAAAAAAGTCTTGAATGCAATTCCCAAAGAATAGAATTTTAAAATTTTAAAGAAACATCCATTACCAGTTTGGGCTTAGGATTTAATTCTAGGGGTGCAAGGTGGTTAATTAAAAGGGAAGCCTATTTTCACTTCAATTTAATGCTGCTTTCCATCTCTGAAACACTGAAATCTTCCTTACCTTTGCAAAGAGTATCTATTCTAAAGCAAGAGCTAACATTATATATCAATGTGAAACACTGGAGCTGCCCAGATAATCTAAAGAAAATCAAAGTGCTTTAAAAGCCCACTATTATCATTATTTATATTGCAACTTTTACACACACATATTATTTTTGTTTTCCAGAGACAGTAGTTTATAAAACAAAGCAAACAAAACCCTACAGAAGGGTTTGTATTCTGGTCTTGGAGAACAGCAAGGAAGGGGGCTCTCAGGAGTCTGTGGCACTTTGCAGCCTGGTTTAAGGATAAGGACCCCAGGGACAGAGTGCTGGAGGCAGCTTCTCTAGGTCAGTCAGATCCCAGGTAATGCAGAGGCAAAAAATTGGGGTTTCTGAACACCTCCGTTACGCCCTAGTGAATTCGTGCAGGGGAACGCGTACTTGTAAAGAAATCTGTTGAACTGATGAGAGGAAGCCCCAGCAGGAGAATTTGGTGACCAAAATTGTCCCCAGCATTAGAGGGTTTCACGTTTTCATTTCCTGAAGGAATGGCTGCTGTGACTCCCTGGCTGGCTTCTAGGGGCGCCCTGATCTTCCCAGCCCTCCTCGCCAGCTTATGTGTAGTTCTTTTCTTCCTGAGGCAAGAAAAGATCGGTAGCATTTTTTCAGACATATTGAATCAAGACACAACATTTGAAAAATAAAAATAATTTTTTACAGACACATATATGGCATAGAGGTAGTTGTTTCTATATTTAATGTTATTTTGTTTCTAAAGTGATGTATTTGTTGTTTATCCTCCTACTCGCTACCTGACTCTGTGAAGGAGTAGGAATGTTTTACGCTAAAAGACAGGTGCTATAGAAACATTAAGATAAAGAAAAAGAACACAGTCCATGAACTGAATTTCAGGAGAGAAGAGAAGGAATTCAAAGATAGTTGCTAGAGCAGAGGACAAAACCAAAACAAACAAAACAAAACAAAAACTCTGAAATTCTTTGGAAGCAAGTAAAAAAAGAAATTTTCTATTATATGATAAAATAAAATGTACTAGTTTCTCAAGAGAGAGACATGTCAGAAAAGCTTACAGAGCATACAATTTTTTAAGCCAAAAAAAAAAAAAAAAGTGTTGACTGATGTCTGGTCACAGGTTGTTAGACCACAGAGATCTCCACACACACGGACAGAAGCTTCTGTCCCAGTGTCTCTTGGTTCCCTATGTCAAAAGCACTGCCTTTCACTGGACAGGTGAGTGTGCTGCTGCAGTAGCGTCTGGAGAGATGCTTACAGGTTCCAGCTGATTAGCAGAGCAGGGATAATTGCTGTTTCTTATGCTAACAAGGGATCACATTCTCCCCAGCTTAAATCATCAGCTTTCCTGCTGGCCCCAGGGGACTCTCAACTCCTTTTTTGGGTGCACTATTAGGAGATGTGACCTTGGACAACAGAGCTCCCAAAAGTCAAAAGGCTGCTTGCATGTGTTGAAATTATTTGTGCAATATCATGTGGGAATTTTCTACATGTGAACACAGTTTTCTAGAAAGAAGGTATACAGTTTTTATTATGTTTTCAAGTGAGCTCATAACTTCAAAAAGATAAGGATAATTAATGTAGGATCCTAGCACTACATCTGTGATATTGCGTAAGTTTCACCATGAAGTAACAGGCATTGAAGTAGGGTGGTCTTCATTCCACCTTGACCCTTGGACTGTACCTTCTACAACTACTGCTCAGGATAGGCAGGGCCCCTTCCTCATAGTGTCTCTAGCCCCTTTTCTGCTCTTTTCTGTAATGTCAAATCATAATAAAACCACAGTGAATATATCTGTAGTGCTTTATGATTTATAAAGTTCATGCAAATATATCATTAATGTAAGCTTCACAATGACTCTGGGAGGTAAGCACTGTAGCCTCCATTTTACAGATGAGAAACCTCAAGTTCAGAGATTTTTCCATGAATGGTTCAAGGTCTCACTAGAGGTAATAGATTTTGAGCCCGTGAGGGAACCTGAATTCTGTGATATGTTTACAGTATATTCTTCCCACTGGGAGCCATGATGAGTTTGGAAAAGGTGAACTTTCCACATAGCTGAAACCATCCCAAGCCACTAATACCTCCTCCTGTTGGCTCACTTGATGCTCTGAAATATGTTCTCAGCTGCTCAGTATATGCATCATAAATTTCTGCTTACAAGCATCTATAGAAAAGGCGATTTTGCTGGATGGTAGCTCAAGACATTAGCATATGTGACATCTATTAAACCTTGGATACATAGACTCCTGTCCTGGTCACAGTGTTGCCCACAATGGCAAGTACAATGGGGGTGGGGTGATGCTGGTGGGAAGGGGAGCTTTCCTTTATTTTGGATGGACTTTAGCAGCTTTCAATCGTTTGCATAAAAGGATTTGACTCTTTGCCCATCAGAAAGCACTTCTTCTGAATTTCCCCACATAGGAGGCCTATGAGACACATGAAGATATCGTCAGGCTGGTGGGGGAGCTGGTGAGCGTTATTGGGGCTGTGATCATCCTGCTCCTAGAGGTGAGGTGCAGGTGGGGTCCAAGCTAAGCCCATCCCATCTAAGGCCCAGACTGAACCTCAGTCCACATTGTCTTTTTGTTTTGCTGTCCTTTCCCCAGATCCCAGACATCTTCAGGGTCGGTGCCTCTCGCTATTTTGGACAGACAATTCTTGGGGGACCATTCCATGTCATCATGTGAGTATCCCCTCATTCCAGCCCCCTGACTTTCCTTGCCAGAATCTTTTCCTGTCTCCAGTTCACTCTCTGATATCTAGGCCTCGGGTCGCTCTCACTCCAAGGACTTCTCTCCAGTGGACTTGTAGGTGTAACTGTATGTGTGTTTTAGGTGTAAAGACGAAGCCTGAGTGTGTGGGTACCACCCCCGTCACCACTGTGCTGTAGGGACCTAGAATAGTTCCAGCTTGTCTCTCACTCCCTGCTCTCTGCTCCCCCCAGCATCACCTATGCCTCCCTGGTGCTGGTGACCATGGCGATGCGGCTCACCAACACCAATGGGGAGGTGGTGCCCATGTCCTTTGCCCTGGTGCTGGGCTGGTGCAGTGTCATGTATTTTGCTCGAGGATTCCAGATGCTAGGTCCTTTCACCATCATGATCCAGAAGGTCAGTGCTTTTCCAGCGCTTCCTCTGCCTCAGGCACAAGACCTTCCCAGACAGAGGGATGGAGGTAGAGTGGGGCTGGTGGAACTATGGGAGCCTCCTGATCTGTTAGCGTTAGCTCCTCAGAGGCAGTGGAAAAGGAATCATCCCACTCTTTCTCCCTTCTCTGTTTCCTGCAGATGATTTTTGGAGACCTAATGCGTTTCTGCTGGCTGATGGCTATGGTTATCTTGGGATTTGCCTCTGGTAAGGCACCATTCCCTCTTCTACTAGATCAGCAGATCCAGTTCTCCAGAAAGTTCACTCTCATTCTTGCTCTCAGTTCTCATTTGTACTTCATTTTGCTTTTTTTTTTTCCTGTTGGAAGGTGAGTCTAAAAGCACACCCATATTTATAGACCAGGGGCCACTCAGGTTGGCCTAGGAAGGTAAAGTCATGTGTTCAGGGCCAATAACATTAATGTTCACTAACTGCCTTGCACGATGTTTAAAGGAGAGACAGAAAAAGACTTTTGGTGAGAACAGGGCATTAAACAGGAAAGACTGGCCAGTCATGCATCTCAGAAAACCATGTGAACAAACAGAGATAGTGCTATGCTTAACTCTCCCATGTTTACAATTCAGAAGAGGAAACAAAGCGCTCAACAACATACTACTTGCTTTTTTTCTATATGTGGTCATTTAAACTTGAGAAAAAATATGAAAGAATTAGAAACAGGAGATGCAGAAAAACAGCTTGGACAGTTTGAAGAATGACAGAGAAAACAAAAAAGAAGAGTTGTGAAGAGAGACTGGGAGAACAGGGACACACAGGCACCCAGTCAAGGAACAGCCAGTGAAAGTGCCAGGGAGCAAAAGAAAGGAACTGCACAGCAGGAAAACACAGGCAGGTGGAGAGAGCCAGAGGGAAGGAGAGGGTGGGTGGAGGAACAGAAGAGAGTCCTTAGGGAGGGGCAGACAGAGGAAGGCCCAGGTCTGAAAGCAAAAGGCCAGTAGCTCAAATTCAGTCCTCAGTGTCTGCAACTGATCATCTATTAGACAAGAAGAGTCACTAGATGAGCTTTAAGAGTCCCTCCCATCTCTAAAAAGCAATGACTAAGTGCAGAGGACTCCATTACTATCCTCAGGAATTTCCCGTTCAATGGGGATTCCCACAAAACAACAGACCAACAACAACAACAACAACAACAACAACAACAACAACAACAAAACCCCCACCAAAATCTGAAATGTGAAAGAGTAAAACGATGGCTTTCTGCCTGTTTGCAGTTTTCCACCCCAAGCCCTTATGTACCCTTTCCTCCCACTCCCTGGCCATCTACATCTATACATAACACAGATTACAAAATGAGGTGATGGTCACAGAGTGGCTTTCTGTAGATGTCCTCTATCCAGAGCTCTCTAAATGATCACTTCTTGGTCATTGCACTTGCTTTTCTCTTAAATAAATAAGGAGGCAATGCTTTGTCATAGACCCTGTTTCTGTTCTCAGAATCACCTTGTGCTTCAGCTCCTTATGCAGAGAGGAGGCTTTCAAGCAGTCTAGTGCTGTCCTGAAGTTCTATTACGCTCACTGCTATCCTGTAGGCTCCACCCTGAGCAGGAATCCATTTCCTATGTTGGTTCAGGTTCACTCAGGGAATGTCAGAGTGATGGAGGGTTATCTAGAGGCCATCAAGATAAAAAGGGGCTCTTCTTTTAGCCTGTTCATGTGTTCTGTTCTTTAAAAATTGTTGAAGATTCCATGCATTCTTATAATAACTTGCCTTTTAAGTATTTGGTTTTCTAAAATGTAAAAACCAGTTAGGTGACCTATTATCCATTATCCATACAAACAAACACACACACTACACACACATACAATTTTGTTGTTGTTAAATGACTGTTACCATGACCATTACCCAGAGTGGTGAACTTAATCATAGGACATCTTAGGGTTAGACAGTTCCACAGGAAACTACATTTATTAGTAGGTAATCATCTGTGCAAATGTATTTAGATATACATATATATCAGAGATAGAATAAGTGCTAACCATGTCCATGCTTATTGTGATAACTCCATTATCCAATCTCCATGTCTCTTCCTGGGTGGAGCAGCGTTCCATATCATTTTCCAGACAGAGGACCCAACCAGTTTGGGGCAGTTCTATGACTACCCCATGGCACTGTTCAGCACCTTCGAGCTTTTTCTCACTGTTATTGATGCACCTGCCAACTACAATGTGGACTTGCCCTTCATGTTCAGCGTTGTCAACTTCGCCTTCGCCATCATTGCCACACTGCTCATGCTCAACTTGTTCATCGCCATGATGGGTGACACCCACTGGAGGGTGGCCCAGGAGCGGGATGAGCTCTGGAGGGCCCAGGTGAGTTTATTTGTGTTAGTCTTGCTAAGAGGCAGGGGATGGAGAGAAAAATCAAAGTGGAAAATGTTATGGTGAATCATCCTTAAAAGAGTCACAGAAAAACTCAATGAGGCTGTCACCTCAACAGAGGTTTGCATAAAACTGAGGTACATGTGGATAAATGGAAGGGACAGAAGGAGGATTAAATGGAGAGTAGTGGCAAGAAGTGGGGTTGTTACTCACAGGTGAAAAGTAGACCTAGGAGTGATCCTGGAGTCCAGTGGGAACTAGAAGTGACCTTGTTCTGGCATATTCCAGTTTTCAGTTTTGGACCTTATCTTCTATTTGCTTCTATAAATCCCTGTTTCTCTATGATCTTTTCTTTATATCATCATAGACTGACAAATATTAGAATTAGAAGTGACCCTCAATGGCCCTCAAGTTGACCTCCTACTTAACATAATAATCATTTATTGGTCAGAAGGTCATTCAATATCTTCTTTAATGCTGATTAGGACCTTATTATCTTTTAAATTCAGGTAGAGGTTGGGAAGAAGGGAGTTTTCTCATATTTTTAAAGATTTTGTTGTTAGACATTCATGTTGCATTGAGCTAAAATCTATCTTCTTAAAATTTCATTCTTTGTCCCCAGTCTTTCCCTCTCATATAACACAGAACACATTCTTCCATATAAGCACCATTCAAATATTTGAATACAGCCATCATTTTTCCCTGATCATTTAGACCCTGCCATGTGTTGGCAAATGCCTAGGAGCTAGGGACATGAGCATTAACACAACAGACACCATCTGTGCCCTCATGGAGCTGACGGTTTAGTTGGAAAGACAGGCATGAAGTTAACGACTTCACAAAAAGCTGTAAAATTACAGCAGCGAAAGTGCCATAGAGAATGTAAGGTACTAGGAAGAGGATGCAACAGAGGAATTGAACTGGGAGGTGAAGACGTGCTTTCCTGAGGGAGCAACATTTAAGATGAGAACCCAAAGGTGAGCAAGAACTAGCTAGTTAAAAGGAAGGAGGGAAAAGGATGCAGGTCAAGGTTAGTAGCAATTAGGACTCTTGGCTACAGGGACAGAAAACCAAACTCAAACAGACTTTTAGATTTTTAAACAGGTGGAGGAGGATGTGTTAGTCCTCGTAAATGAGAAGTTTAGAGAATTAAACTAACTTTAGAGGTATCTGGCCAGAATGTAGATCCACATCTTATACATTGCATCCATTCCTCTGTCTGGCTCTCTTTTGACCTCTCTTCTAAGGCAAGCTCTCCCATCGTGTTTGTGAGATCACTTCTAGAAGCTCCAAACTCCAAAAAGAATGAGGACCTGCATTGCAATACGCAGCTCCAAGGGCCCCACTCATGTTGTGTTCTGTGAGGCTCCTGGTGCCAGGCAAAACTGTAGGCTTTAAAAGAACATCTTTCCCTCTGCCAATTCCTTCCATGTTCCATCTCATGGGAACACATTTGGGACATAGGCACATCACTGAATCTAAGGAAAGACCAAGGACTAGATAGTGGAGGTGTTGGTGATGGTGGTGGAGGGGAGGTTTGAGGGAAAATAAATTAATTAAGCAGAACTGTGTGAAGCCCAGTCAACTCAAACCAATGCACTGAAAGTGATGAGGCAGCAATTCCCTAAATGAAAACTGGGTGCTGTTACCTGAGGAAGGACGGAGCTGCATGATGGCTCAGGAAGAACAATAAACATTCCTTTCAAGGCAAAGAAGAACAGCTATCCAGGGTAAGAGCACAGAATGACTGGAAGTCCTGAGCTAGGAGGGAACTTGGTGCAATTAAGAAACTGAAAGAAGTGTGGAGTAATGAGGAAGATAGGGAGTAGAAAAACATGAGGTGAAGAACTTGCTATTTTGAAGACTGCCACTCCTTCAGTTAGGAAGCCTTCCTGGTTCTGATCTATTCTGATTGGACCCTTTTGTTCATGCTCTAATAGATCATGGTTCCTTTGAAACTAGAATAGTCTCCAATATGATTGGAGCAATGCGGTACAAAGCGGGACCTTGACTTTCCTTACTTGGACATAATGCTAAAAGCATGTAAAGCAGAGTCAGCTCCTTCAGTAAATATACAAATGGCCCTTATTAAGCTTGTGATCAGCTGGCACACCCACTTCTTTGTTCTATGACTCACTTATCTAAGCTTCCTAAATATAAATGTAGGACCTTAGATTTGGTTTACTTAAATTTCTTGTTAATGATTTTACACCAGCATTCCAACCTAGTGATATCATTTTATATTGCTTCTGTTGCCCCACTTATTACATATCCCTCCCAGTTTGGTGTCACAGGCATATTTGATAAGCTTCTTTTCCACGTTTAATCTAAGTAATTAATAAGGGCTGAGCAAAGGACAGAACATGTGGTGGACTTGCTACCAGAAATTTCCCTGCCAACTTTGCAGTCATTAACCCTTTTCCTTCTTAAGATATGGATATTTAATTTGCTGAAAATTCCCTGAACAGTAACAGTATCAATTCATCCCCAAGATCACAGAGATTCTATTTAATCATTTTATTTAAATCAAGATAATTGGTCCATGGCTTTTATATGACAAACAAATTGAGATTAGTTTGGAGTGACTCATTTTCCATGAGTCTGAATAGTAACGTAAGGGTCACTATTTTATTCAAAACACTCACAAAAAATCCTCTCTCATTTCTTGATGAGTGAAACTGGTTTCACGGTGCCTGGCACAAGCTGTGGGGTGAATAGGTGGCTGTTCTCACCACTGACCTCTAGTGTCCTATCTCACTGGTTGCCTTTGGTTCCCTTTGTCAGTGGCCTCAGTGCCTCTTTGAACCTCATGGGTCTTTCAGAGTTTTTCCTGTACCTCTTGCCTCCTTCCAGGTCGTGGCCACCACAGTGATGCTGGAACGGAAGCTGCCTCGCTGCCTGTGGCCTCGCTCCGGGATCTGTGGGTGCGAGTACGGGCTGGGGGATCGCTGGTTCCTGCGGTGAGTGACAGTGTGCACATGCAAAACTGCAGATGTGTATAAGGCCACAGAAGCAAGGGTGACTGACAGGTGTTCTGGAGCCTGCATTATCTTGTCTAGGGGAGGGGGCTGGAGCTGAAGTGGAGGGGTAGGAAGAATGCTGTGTGTACCTCAGGGCAGCCACGTGTAAAAGGTTGTGTGCATGTGTCCATGCTCAGACGTCAGTATGGGTTACCAGACTTGCTGTCACCTTGTTCTGAGCTGACCTTCATTTTCAGTGTACTTTTGGCTTGGATCTAACTTCCTCCTTCATATTCTGCCCTCATCTCCTGGCGTGACTCGCCTCTCTCCTCAAATTTACTTCCTGAATTGCATCTCGTCATCCTCGTGACACACTTATCTATTAGTTGGCTCTGTTTTCTTTCACATTCCCATGTATTAGTAACACACACACACACACACACACACCTGTGTGCATCCTACCACCCTGCAAGCCCTGATTGCTCAGCTTTGATTATCTCTATCCCAGGTTAGCCTGCCCTCCAATCACCTCCCTTCACCTGATCCGCAATACTCTTCCTGTTTCAACTCTGCTCCCTTCTTTCTGCTTCCCTCTTGACCCTGCTTTCTAAATGTTCACCTCTACTTCTCCCCTGCTCATCTCTCCCCACCTGGACTGAGTCCTTTCCCCTTTCTCCTCATCAGGGTTGAGAACCACAATGATCAGAATCCTCTGCGAGTGCTTCGCTACGTGGAAGCGTTCAAGAACTCAGACAAGGAGGATGACCAGCAGCATCCATCTGAGAAACAGCCCTCTGGGGCTGAGAGTGGGACTCTAGCCAGAGCCTCCCTGGCTCTTCCAAATTCCTCCCTATCCCGGACCACGTCCCAGAGCAGCAGTCACCGAGGCTGGGAGATCCTTCGTCAAAACACCCTGGGGCACTTGGATCTTGGATTGAACCTTAATGAGGGGGATGGGGAGGAGGTCTACCATTTCTGATTAGCATCGCTGTCACTCTTGACCTTACTCCAGTTTGGCCTGGGGACGGGGACAGAGACGGAGACCTCTGCCTATGCAAGTGTCTAACTTCTGTGCCTGTTAATCATGGGAGGGTGGGACAGAACAATCCTGAAAGGGCCATACCTCACATTTCACATCAGAATTTTGGCAATGGGCAATGGTCATCTATTGTCTCACGTATTTTCTGGGTTCTTGGAAGTCCCACATCTCAGGAAAAAGGAGGTTGGCAATTAAAGATATGAGGTAGGGATGCTAGATTAATGTCAGGACCATTTCTCTTCTGCCCCACGCAGACCCTAGAAAGTAGTAAGCTGTGAGGCTTTTCTGGCTCCCCAGGGCTTATGTGGGAAGAGCCAGGCATGGCATAGAGGTTGTTGTCCTTCTTTTTTTCCCAACCTCCTGTAGGTCTCTCTCCCCACTTAGCAACCAAACCCCAACTGCAATAAAATAGTCTCTTTATTCTTGCCTTCTTTAATTTTTTATTGGGGCACAATACATGTCACATAAAATTTACCATATTATCCATTTTTAGATGTGCCACTCAGTGGCATTAAGTACATTCACATTGTTGTGTAACCATCACCATTATTCATTTATGGAACATTTTCATCATTCCGAACTGCAACTCTAATCCCCATTGAACAATAACTCTCCAGTTCTCTCTCTGCCCCGGCCCCTGATAACCAATATTCTGCTTTCTGTCTATGAATTGACTATTCTAGGCATCTTATATAAGTGGGATTCTGCAATCTTAGTCCAAAATCTGTGACAGTTTGTTTATTTATTCATCTACCAATGGACATTTGAGTTTTTCTACCTTTTGGCTGTTGTGAATAATGCTGCTATGAATATGGTATACAAATATCTGTTCAAGTTTCTACTTTCAAATACTATGGGCATACACCTAAAAATGGAATCACTAGATAATTCTTATGTTTAATTTTATAAGGAACTGCCATACTGGTTTTCATAATAGCTTTCACCATTTTACATTCCCTTCTAATGGGTGTGAAGTGGTTTCACATTGTAGTTTTGATTTGCCTTTCCCTAATGACTAATGATACTGAACATGTTTTTATGCACCTATTTATTGGACATTTATGTATCTTCTTTGGAGAAATGTCTTTTCGGTTTATTTGTCCATTTTCGAATTAGGTTTTTGTTGTTGTTGAATTGTCTTATCTTTGCTCTTTGAGGCTCACAGTCTGAAGTGTTTGCATCCTGGTGTATGTATGGTAAATTAGGCCTATATTTGAATGGCCTAATCATTTCTTTTCCAAGACCCTCCTGCTCTTTCCCTAGCAGTTAATCATCCTTGTGCCAGGAGGCAACCAGCTCCTGCTTGGTCTCTTGACATAGCCGTCCTCCATTCCCATCCTCTTTTCCCCACACTGAGTTGTGAAAGGAACAGCAACAACAGAGGAAGGGTCATTCCTCTCCAGGAGGGAAATTAGGAATCATGTGTCCAGGGCACCCATTATAGGTGCTCATGGGCAGCCTCTCTTGTGTCTCCAGCACTATAGTTCTAGTCCCAGCCCCTATCATCCCCCTTAGCAAAAAGCCATGTCAGCTTTCAGAGGACTGTGGTCTGGGATAACAAAGAAGTAAGTGGTATTTGTGAAACCACAGACAGTTAATTCAGATACACCAGCTCAGGACTGAGTGCCCACCAGTGAGGGATCACACAATGTGTATACACATGCCTGCACACACTGGGACACAGTGGTGGCAGGGTGTGTAAAACTGCTCAGTCAATATCATTCTTCTTTATTCTTTTCATAGTGGAAGCGCTTTAAAACTCTGCTTCATAGTCCTTTTTTTTGAGACAGGGTCTTGCTCTGTTGCCCATGCTGAAGTACAGTGGTGTGATCACTGCTCACTGCAGCCTTGACCTTCTGGGCTCAAGTAATCTTCCCCGCTTCAGCCTCCCAAATAGGTGGCACTACAGGTGTGCACCACCACAACCAACTAATTTTTGTATTTTTTTTAGAGATGGGGTTTTGCCATGTTGCCCATGGCTAGTCTTGAACTCCTGGTCTCAAGCAATCCATCTGCCTTTACCTCCCAAAGTGCTGGGATTACAGGCATGAGCCACTGCACTAGCCCTGTAATCCTTTTAATACTTGCTTAACTTGTCTATAAACTTACATGTCTTTTGATTTGAGCCCTTGGCCTACCCCCAGATATTGTCCGTTGTCCTGGCCTGTGTACCTGGTATGTAATTAAAATTGCTTACTGCCTAGGTTTTTCACTAAAATAAGAATTACTAAGAGTTAACATTATGAATTAATGAATGTAATTAAAACTACTAGGTACATACAATGTGTATTAAAGAGGTAGGATGTGTGTGTGTGTGTTTTTTTTTTTTTTTGGAGAGCAAATGTTAAAATAAGTCATGGGAGTGTGGTTCTTTTTTAAGATAAAGTGTTCTTTTCTAGTTTAGAGGATTTTTAAGGATTGTTTCAAGTTAACAGAAAGGACAAAAACTGAAGGTTTAAGCAAGTTGTAGAAGGTTTCTGGAAGGTTGATCTTGTATTTTTTATTTTTTTATTTTTATTTTTTGAGACGGAGTCTCACTCTGTCGCCCAGGCTGGAGTGCAGTGGCTGGATCTCAGCTCACTGCAAGCTCCGCCTCCCGGGTTCCCGCCATTCTCCTGCCTCAGCCTCCCGAGTAGCTGGGACTACAGGCGCCCGCCACCTTGCCTGGCTAGTTTTTTGTATTTTTTAGTAGAGACGGGGTTTCACCGTGTTAGCCAGGATGGTCTCGATCTCCTGACCTCGTGATCCGCCCGTCTCGGCCTTCCAAAGTGCTGGGATTACAGGCTTGAGCCACCACGCCCGGCCAAGGTTGATCTTGTAAAAGGAATTTTGTGTGTGATCAAGTTTGGCTAAAATTTTAAGGGGATTATTTAGATTTTATACAAATTGAACATTAATATAAATAGCACATTGATGCAAGGTCAGAATCTGAGCACTGTGTGAGGATAACAGGATTTTCTTGGAATATTGATCTGTTCTTTAATACAAATTTGTAAAGTTTATAAAAGCCTCATGGAAATATTACCTTACAATCACACTAATTAAAATTTGATTGATTTGCTTATAATATTAAAGTTTTAGAATAATACAGTAATACAAAAATAAAATTTGGTTTTCTCTTTTAAATAAGATTTTTGTATAATATTAAGAGATAGTAAAAGATTTTCATTTGCCCGTTGAATAAACTGCCAAAAAAAATAAAGAAGGAGAGAGACAGATTCAGTTGGCTTCATGCTGTCTCTATTAGGTCCTGTTTTTCAGAAAACTGAGCTCTTCTTTATCAAGGAGTAAAGATTTCTGCTTTCTTTTTTAATTGGTGAGTTATCACTTTAGCTAAATGATCTACTTTATAATGACCTATAATCTCATTTTGTGATATCAAGTGCTTTAAACTTTTAATGTTTGACTAACTTTCAAGATTAAATTCTAAATGCAGTCTTTTAACCTCAAACTGACTTTTAAAGGTCCAAGAGAGACATATTTGGCTTATTTGATATGTCAAAATCATACAGGAGGCATTTCCAAATACAAAATAGTGTGTAACTTTCTTTGAGATATATTTATATAAATGTGCTATTGTTATGTGTTCCAAAATTGTGTAATATTCTTATAATTTTAATACATCTTGGTATATGTTATCAGTAATAATTATAATTATGTTAAATTATTATGTGCCACAGAAATAACCAGATTTCCTTGTCAATTATATCTTTGACCGTGGATATCTTTTGTCATTCACAATTATTATTTTACTTTGTTCCTTTTCAAAAAGTTGTTTATAATCAGCTATAGGACTCTGATGATATATTAGTTCATTCCCATGCTGCTATGAAGAGATACTTGAGACTGGGTAAATTATAAAGAAAAGTTTAATTGATTCACAGTTCCACATGACTGGGGAGGCCTCAGGAAACTTAGAATCACTGCAGAATTGCCTCTTCACAGGGTGCCAGGAGAGAGAATAAGTGCCAAGCAATGTGGGTAGCCCCTTATAAAACCATCTGTTGCCCATGCTGGAGTACAGTGGGCAACTCACTGAATGAGTGAGTTCCCATGAGAACTCACTAGCATGAGAACAACATGGGGGGAACTGCCCCCAAGATTCAATTACCTTTCACTGGGTCCCTCCCACCACATGTGGGGATTATGGGATTACAATTCAAGATGAGATTTGGGTGGGGACACAAAGCCAGACCATATCAGATGGATACTTTTAAATGCAGTTTTCTGACAGCTTTGGAGATTGTGCCATTAAAATAGAGAAAAAAAATCTTCCAGGACACTCATGGAGATCTGATGTATTCATGAGGATTGTTGACCCAGTATCAAATAGAACAGAGGTTACTTGCATGAACTGGTTTAATAGAAGACTAAAATAATTTTTGTGTGAACCTTTTGTCTGAAACATTGCTAATTCTTTTCATTTTTGGGGTTGTTTACAGCTTTTAACAATTGAGTAAAATATGCTCTTGTGAGCAAAATTTAAAGCATATTTTTTTCTCTCTACCTGATTTCTCCAGAATTTGAAAACTATCTTTGAGTATTCTTAATTTATAACAATATAGTTATTTGTATGAGTTCAATAAGAATCTGCTTTCTTTTGTAACAGGACACAATTAGAGACTATTATTTTACTAAAGCTTTGACTAGAATGAAATATTTTAAGATATAAACAAAACAAACTGTTTTAAGGAATTGCCATTGACTTATAGAACCAATAAAAGATCCTTTAAAAAAATGGCCTTGTACCTTGCCTACACAATTCTTTTACAGGGTTCCCAACCTGTGATAAGTAAAGAATGTTACTTTCTGGCAGGCTCGGGAACCCCAGGTTATCTTGGAACTACGAAGAGAGGCATTCACCCAATTCATACAGATATCTGCAGGCACAAATAAATTCTTGACTGGGCTTGGGGCCTTTAAAAAGTCTAAACTGAGCTTCCTTAAATAAAAAAGTTTCCAGCAAAGTCAATTAAAAAAGGAAATAATTATTCTTGCTGCACTTTATACAAAGAATTGGGCCAAGTACAATACAACTAAAGCTTTTTTACAAATAAATTAGTCCTACTATGATATGTCTTTGATAAAAATGGAGGACTAAGGAGATAAAAATTAGTTTTTTTAAAAAAAAAACATATAAAACACCTATTCTTAGACCCCATCTTATCATTGTTTCTCAGTTTTATTCTTTGTTAAAATGTATTTGGACTGAATCCTAAGTTCTTTCCTAGCTACAAGTCTCCAAATTACTGTTCATTTTTTTCTCTTTTTCTTTCATTTGTTTCCATTTTTTTCTCATGTGGAATCTAGAAATTAAAACTAGAAATTTTAATTTAAAATTAAATTAAAATTAAAACTGTGCTTTTCTTAAAGTTCTGCCAAGTGAAACTAGAAACTTAAACTTTAGGAAAAGTAACAGCAAATTATTTATATATATAAACCACTTTTGTGCCTGCCTACTCATGCATGGACTTCAGAGTAATATAGCCTAAATCATTTTTCCAGGATTACTTTCCCCTTTTGTTGTCATTATCTTTCCTCCTTTTTTACTGGTTTTCTTTCTCTCTTCTTTCCCCTATTTTTCTCTGTGGAACATGAGACTTCACAACCTGCTAAGAATGATCCTTTCTAAAATGAGGGACCTAACCATCTAGAAATAAACTGTCCTAGTGACAAGGGATCAGACCAAACCTGAGATCAGAGACTCACTTTCTTCTATAATGCTTTCCCTGAAAGATTTGGAAGAACAGGGTGGGGGAGATGTGAAAGGAAAATAACATCTTGGGACCTCAAACTCACTATGTGAAAGGGAAAAGTTAAGTTTAGAAATTGAGTCAAACTTTTGGAAGTTACCTTTCTTCTAAAAAGTTTGGAAACTGCTGGTCTTTTTGTTCCTAAACAGATAGCCTCAAGACAGAAGGCCACATTATCTCCCCATATGGCCTCCCTCACCCTGACATTACAAATTTACAGTTTATCTTCACAGGTAGAGGAGAAGAGAGGAATAGAAATCGTCCCTCCACCTACCCTGGGATGAAGGCATATTTGACTTCTTCCTCTAATTTACTTTGTCTTATGTAAAGTGCAGATTTATTGAGCATGACACAAATACATAAATGACTGTTCCTCTGCCCCCTGCTTCTCACATGCAACATGTGGATTCAGTGAGCACTAATCAAAGCCTCAAAAGAATGTAACCCCTTGTGTGATCTGTCTACTCTCCCCTACTTTTCTTTAACTTTCCTCCTTCTCCTCCTGCCCACTCTTACTCCTTTAAATACTGAAGCCTTCAAAATGCACTTTGGAAAAAGTACCGGCCTCAGATCTTACTGTGACCCATGTCTCTTTTCCCAAGTGTGTCCTCAACCTTGCAAAATAAACCTCTAAATTGATCGAGACTTATCTCAGACATCTTTTTTTCAGTTTATAACTTCTGCTCCTGTGCAAAGCTAAACTCCCATCTGTGTTCTAGATCCATTCCTCACTCTGTCTTTTCACACCCCTTGTCCATCACTGTCTCCTCTGACCCCTCTCACGTGTGTATCTTCAACTTCTCCTTCCCTGGTAGCTCTGTCAGCAAATAAGCATGCTCTGTTCTTTTGCAATTTCAAAGAAACTGCAAACTCCCTCCCTCAACCCCACCTCTCCTTTCAGCTACTGCTTTATCTTTTTTACTCCCTGTTCAGGGTCAAACTTCTTAAGAGTAAACCCCATTGTCTACTGGCCTCCTACTGATACCTCAGTCCACTGTGATTTGACAGTGGTCTTCTCCATGATACTGATATCTGTAGTTCAATCCACTGAACAGTCTTAGTTTTGCTTGAACACTGTGGCATTCAGATTACAGTTAACTATGCGCCACTTCTCAACACATCTTGTGCCACATATCGCAGCTGCTCTGGCTGCTTCTCCTCCACTGATCCCTTAAAGATTTTCGGTTCACAGGCTGTTTTCCTCACCACCTGGGTAGTCCTGCCTGATTTAATAGATTACCAGGCACAAGCTCAGAATCCCTAGCTCCTTATCTTCACCTTAGATCTGTCTCCGGAGCTCCAGGCATGAACAGCTTGGACGCCTATTGATTGGAGCGCTCTACCTGGATGTTTTACAAACACCTCAAACTCAACATGTCCCAAACTGAACAGCTTTTCTTCCTCACCAAACCTGCTCCTCCACCAGTGTTCCCAACCAACTATGTGGCAGCACAACAAAGTTGCCTAAGCCAGGATTCTAGGCGTCCCATCCTCCACACCTCTATCTCAACTCTCATATCCAGTCAATCTCACATCTTGTGGATAGTCTAGTCCCTAAATTTCTCCTTTGAAAAATAACTAATTTTGATTAGATAACACATCACACGGTACAAAATCCAAAGAGCACACAAGATATCTAGGAAAGTAAGCTCTCTCATCTATGTCTCAGCCTCTTGCTTGTTATTCTCAGGGACATTCACTGATGAAAGTTTGTTATTTATCCTTCAAAAAATACTCTAGGCATTTCCAAGTATATGTATGCATATGTTTCTCTTAAAATATAAAAACATATAATAGCATAGTAGATTAGAAAAGGAGTTGTTGCTTTTGTCACTTAGGATATTTTAAAGTGTCCCATTCTGCACATGGTTTCACCATGATGTATTATTTTTATTCCTGGGTAGTGCTATATTCTCCTTCCTCCTGGCCTTCATCATTTCTGGACTTTTCTACCCCTCTGCCTCCATTTCCTCTTTCATTGCTGTAAATTTTATTCATCCTATTGGTCTCAGCTTAAAGATTGTACATTTAGGGTGTATGTATGTGCACATGTGTGGTAAGAGAGGGAGCTCCCTGGCTCCTAGGCTAGGTTAGAGACTACCTGCTTTATGTTGCTAGACCACCTTTATTTTCCTTTTATTACACACACTGGACTTCATTGCACTTCTTTGTTTAAATGACTATTAGCTCCACAACAAAGGTAAAGATGATGTCCATCTTATTTACCCTTGTATTCCCAGTACTTGGCACAATTCCTAGTATAATATATTGTGAAATAAATATTTATTAACTGAATCTATGAATGATTGACCTATTTTTATTCTGACTTTTCTTGCTGGCCAAACATATTTCCATTTTTTTCCTACCTCTCAAAGGTGGTAAAAAAAAAACAGCTGCCTTTTCAGTGAGGTTTTGTAATTAAAGATGAGCACATAATATAAGTGGAACACTTTGGAAAGAATAAAAACCAATGCAAATGTGATTACTGGAACTGTTTTTTAGTCTAAATATACGTGTGTGTGTGTGTGTGTGAGTGAGTGAGAGAGAGAGAGTGAGAAGAAGGAGGAGGGAGAGGAAAAAGGTGGTGGAGGAGAAGGGGCAGGAGCGGGACTGACAGAGAAGAGAAGAAGGAGGAAGGGGAAAAAGATGAAGAATAAGAGGAGGAAGAGGAAAAGGGGGCAAGAAGTCCTTCAGCAACGCTCTGGGATAGTGTTTACTGTCTAGTATGTGGTACCCTCTGAAAGAGGCATTAAGATAATCTATGAGATTCCACATCTGCCCTCAGGAGCCCTAGTGAGAAGGGAAGAGAACACACACACAGACATCAGCTCACTATAGGGCAGATCCGGGAAGTGATCCGTGTGCTAAACAAGATGGCAAATGTCTCTTCCTGCCAGGCAGCTGCAAGGCTTCTTTACAGGGCTTCAGAGACAGGGACAGGGAGTAGAAGAAATAGCTACTGCTCTTTCTGCCTCAGGAATTCTTCAGGTACCCACAAATGGTTACTATTTTTCCCTCCTGTCTCCCCCTGTCCCTGATTATTTCAGAATATAGATTAAAAAAAAAATTCATGCTTCTGTATGTCTCATAGGCCAGAGGCTGGAAAGCAATGAGAAAATGTTGTTCTCAGCTGGGCGCGGTGGCTCATGCCTGTAATCCCAGCACTTTGGAAGGCCAAGGTGGGCAGATCACCTGAGGTCGGGAGTTCAAGCCCAGCCTGACCAACATGGAGAAACCCCATCTCTACTAAAAATACAAAAAATAGCCAGATGCGGTAGTGCACGCCTGCAATCCCAGCTACTCTGGAGGCTGATGCAGGAGAATTGCTTGAACCCTGGAAGTAGAGGTTGCAGTGAGCCGAGATCGTGCCATTTCACTCCAGCCTGCACAACAAGAGCAAAACTCTGTTTCAAAAAAAAAAAAAAAGAAAAAGAAAATATTGTTCTCACAGGCATCACTGGACTTTTAAAATGCCTCCCTGCCTCAGACATTTGCAAAGTATGTTATCGACAAGGTGCTGGGTTCTGGTGAGAACAGCTGAGTTGCGCCTGAGGAATGGCTCTGCTGACAACCTCAGGAAGGGGGACCAGAGGTCAGCATTCCTCCCCCTGGGTTGCACCTGAAGAAATGCAAGATAAGGTCTGGGCAGAGCTGAGGGAGGGGAAGAAAAGGAGTAAGCCAAGGTAGGGCTGTCTTAGCAGGTCCTTAAAAGCAGGATGGCATTGCATGGCAGGGCAGAGAAGAAACACTGGAGAGAGAGAGGGGCCAAGAATGGCATCCAGAAGGCTGCTCGGCACAGCTGAGATCACTCCAGGAAAAGCTGAGAGAATGCCTTGACGTGGGGTCAAGGATCATTTACCTCCCTGAGCCAAGCTCACTTGTTTCTTAAAGGTTAATGAGGAAAAGATGAGAAATGGGCATGGTGAGAAATACTTTAACCAGGTAATGCTGAGTGATGTCATGCAGACAGGGGGAGGTTGGTGAAGTGTGGCCTCCTCTCTCTGCCCTGCGATGGCAGCCAGGTTGGAGCCACCTGGGGAAGGACTGGACACACCTTCTTCATTTTGCTTGCGCCTCTTTGTTATCCCTGGGTTTGAGGAGGCGGCAATTACGATCAATTGAGCCTGAGGGGGTAGGGGCTTGTGCAAGCCAGCTGCAGCCTGGCAAGCCTGAGTGTGTGCCTCCACACTTACCTGTGCAGCGCTTCCTGCACTTATCTGTGCGGAAGAGCTTCTCCTTCGTGATTCCTTTCTGTTTTTTGTTGTTGTTGTTGTTGTTGTTGTTTTTGAGACAGTCTCGCTGTGTTGCCAGGCTGGAGTACAGTGGCGCGATCTCGGCTCACTGCAGCCTCTGCCTCCCGGGTTCAAGCGATTCACCTGCCTCAGCCTCCTGAGTAGCTAGGACTACAGGCACGTGCCACCACGCCCACCTAATTTTTGTAATTTTTTAGTAGAGACTGGGTTTCACCATGTTGGCCAGGATGGTCTCGATCTCTTGACCTTGTGATCACCTGCCTCAGCCTCCCAAAGTGCTGGGATTACAGGTGTGAGCCACCACCGCGCCCAGCCTCCTTCATGATTCTTAAAGGCCATTCTCTTATCAACAAAACTTTCTCTCTTTGGCCCTTTTACTTGAGCTGCTTTTTTTCTTCTTCCTGATCAAACTATGGTGCCCACTGAGGGTTACAACGTGCCTCCAAGACACATCATCACTACCTCGGTGCCCCAGCCACCACCACGGCCTTCTTTGGTCGGTACTGTCTCAGGTGCTGGGTTAACCCAAGGCCACCTCAGCTGCTGCCTCTTTTCTCGTCCCCATGAGCAGAGCTCCCTCGAGAACCGGGGCCCTTGACGGATGACGTGTGCATGTGAAAACCCAGTTTTACTCCCCGGCTCTGCCATGGTATTAGCTGAGGAAACCTGTACTTCAGTCAGTGATGACGATAATTTCTGACTTGTGTACCTGACATGATTATGACAAGCAAATGGCACCAAGCATGTGAAAGCACATACGTTCCTAAACTGTTACTGCTGTAAGGAGTGATTGCAATACCTTGAACTGCCCTGGATCCCTTCTCTTGTGCTCTTGCTCCCTCTGCCTTTTCTCAGCCCTCTCTGGATACTGTCTTCCAATTCAGAAGTAAGGAGATAAGGGAAAGAGGTGTAGAAATAAAAGGCCATGGCTCCATGAAGGTGACACTGGCCAGGTCCTTAGAGCCTCTCTCATTCCCATGGGTCAGAGAGGGTAACCCCCCAATGATGACTCTTTGCTTCTTCAGGAACTCTCAGACTCCAGCCCCTCATCCCGTAGTCTCTCTCTTCTCCCTAAATAAGCCACATCCAGAGAGGGCAGCTGCAAAGGGAGGGTTGGAACAACTTGTTCTTTCTTTTTTGTGGGGGACAGGGTCTCACTCCGCCGCTCAGGCTGGAGTGCAGTGGTGTGATCATGGCTCACTGCAGTCTCAACTCAGCCGCCCTCAGCCTCCCAAATAACTGAGACTATGGGTACACCACCCTGCCTGGCTAGTTTTTCATTTGTTTGTTGTTTGTTTTTTGGCAGAGATGGGGTTTAGCCATGTTGTCCAAGCAACTTGTTCTTTCTTTACCCAGGCAGAAATCTCTGTCTCTTCCCCTTCTCTCTCCCTCCCTTCATGGGTGAACTTGGTGAACCTGAGGGACAAGAAGGAGGCAATCCCAGGTTCCATGGCCTCTGTGCCAACCCCCCAGGTCTCAGGTCAGTGATCACTCCTTCCCTCTGGGTCCCAGGCCAGCCCTGATGGGGAAGCTTAGGGCGGGAGGGTGAGAATGGCTGGGGACACAGGTGTCTTTGCTACACACACCGTGTCCTTTCTTCCATCCTAGCTGCTGCTCCCTTCCCACCTTCTCCAGGCCAATTGATCTTTCAAGAGAAGATAGCCATTTCTCTGTGTGTGGGCTGGGGATTGAAAACCCCCCTCTCCACCCCCACCAGGCACACATACACACTTCCTTGCCACCTTTCCTTGTTCTTCACCACCTTCTGGGCCCCTCTCTTGTATATTGGGCCACCTTTACCCTTGGGGCCTAAGAAAGAAAATATACCTATTAAATAGCTTGCAATTTCCCAGGCACAGCTGATTCCTCATAAAACGTAGTTCATCATAAACTCTATGCCAGGCACTCCAATGCGGAAAAAGAAGAATGTGATGTGATTTAGCCTCTTCCTTTGAGACCCTCCAAGTGGGAAAAATAGGCAAGCAAAGGCACAATGTTAATGCAGTAAGATCCTTTCCATGCAGGGCAGGAGGGAAGAGAGGTGGGGGCACAGAGGAGGCAGGGACTGGTCCTGACTGGGTAGAGTTGGGTGCCTAGGGAAGAAAAGAGAGAGTTTGACATTCAAGTTGGGCTTCAGAAGATGAGCTGGAGTTTATGAACAGATCATCTGGGGCATCTTCCTGAACTGGGGCAGGATTGGCCCTGGTTAGAGAGCCTGGTGTAGGGGAAATGCCATAACCCCTGTTTCCTCACTACTCAAGTCAACAGTGAAGAAGGGACTTAGATGTAAACAGTCTCTTTGGGGGAGCAGGGGGTGAGGTCTATGGAAGGGATGACACAGAAACCCACCCTGTGTGGGTGGTAACAGCCTGAGGCTGGATCTACTCTAGTCTTCTGGAGGGAGAGAGTGGATTTGCTCACCAGAGGGTAATGTGGTCTATCACTGAAAGGGCTCCAAGGCAGAATAATAGCCATAGAAGAGAAGAATGAGCGAATAAGAACAGTATATTTGGCACGGGCCAGCTGCCTCCCACACCCTTCTTTCTCATCTAATTCTCAGGAGCCTGCAAGTTAGCTGTTGTCATCCTTGTTTTACAGACAAGCAACTAAGGCCCAGAGAGGGTGAGTTACTTGCCTAAGGTCAAGTGACTATTACTGTGCTCATTTTGTAGACAAGGAAACCAAGACTGAGAGGGGTGTGCTAATTTGCCTAATATCACTCAACCAGTAATTAGCAAAGTCTGAGTTTGAACCCATATGTATCTGGCTCCAAGACCTTGTGCTTCTACCTCACGATTCAGAGCCCCTGAGATAAGACAGTTCTAAAGTCTCTACCAGAAAGCTGTTTCCTAGATGGGTTGGATTTCAAATACTCCCCCCAAAGCAAAACGATAAAACAAGTGACTTGCATTCATATGACACTTTATGGTGTATAAAGTCTTTTCACGGTCTTTATCTTCTTTAATCCTAAAAACAACCCCATAAAGTAAACAGAGCAGTATTAAGCGTCCCTATTTTACAGACAAGGAAGCTGATTCTCAGAGAGATTGTCTGATTGAAGTCACAGGTCTCACCAGAATGGAGCAGGACAATGACCCAGGATTTCTGGGCTCCTGGAGAGATCTATCTTCACAAGGGCTCCCTCGTTGTATGGACAGATGGACAAATCCAGATCCAGGTGGGTGGAGCACGACCCTCTTCACAAAGTTTGTAGCAGGGTGAACACAGATAATGGAACTCAGAGACACCTCTGAGTTACTCAGCTCACAGGCACCTGCATACCTTTGACAGGTGTTTAGTGCATCGCAGCAGCCACCCTCCATGTTGGGCACACAACTGCAGTCACAGATTCACCCACCAGCACCTTCAGTGTTGACTCGGATAGGCAGCTCTGTACCGATAGTTTCCTTCTGCACTCTGGTCTGCGTGCAAGAATGTTAGGCCCAGTACTGCCTGCAAAACAGTTCCTGGACTTCCCAGCAGCTTGAAGACTCAGGGGTCCCAAGAGACACTCCAAAGTCAGCTCTTGTAGTTAGGAACCTCGGCAAAGCAATGAGAAGGAGGAGGAGAAGATAAAGGAGGGCAAGTGGGAGCCCCGGGCAGGAGAACTGCTCCCGGGGTACAGCACATAGCTCTGTGATGACAGGGGTGATGAGTGAACAGATTCCTATCGGGAGATCATTGTATACTCCAGCAAAGGCCCATTCCCGCCTTGCCCCAAGCTTGTACCAGCACACACATGCTTAAACGAAGCCGAGTTGCACACTCCAGCATCCACACTCCCACGTGCACAGGGCACTACACACAGGAGGGAACCATGCCACATGCTCTAAGAATCATGTGTGATGGGGCCAGGGAGGTGGGGAGTTGCAGAATAGCTAAAGTCTTTTCTTTTTTTTCCTTTTCTAGTTCCTGTTACTGTAGTGACTGACTAGAGACCTTATGCTTCTGGTGCCCAGCTAGGTCCAGGACTGCCCAACAGCCATCTGGAGAATGCTCTGTTTGGCTTCCATCTCTCCCTGTACCCAGCTGGGACACCACCTCCTGGCCCCCTTGGCTCCTGCCACTCCATCTTCCTCTCAGGCTCCCAGCTCAGGTATCTGCCACCAGTCCCTGGTGCCTCAGTTTAGCACTACCTTGTGGTCCAGGGGGAGGCTGGGCCACCACCTTCTCCCTACCGCAGTTCTATCCAGGGGCAAAGCTCCAGTTGTGGGAAAAGTTGGGGAAAGGTTTAGACCCTGACTCGCTGGTGCCTCCTAGCCCCTTGGTTCTTGGGTATGTCCCTACTCCACCTCCAGGGGACTTCCTCTCCCTCAGTTCTGTTCCTTTCCTGCTCCTGGGTCTCTCTGTCCTGGACCCCTCAGACCCAGACCTTCCAGAAGAAGCAGCTTGCTTCCAGTGTGGTCCCCCTCCCATGGTTTGGGTATGTCTGTACATGTTAAACAATCCCCTACTCTTAAAGAAAGTCTGGCATTTTGCTGGTTTTTTTTTTTTTTTTCTTCATTTTTTTAAGGAGGTGGTGGGGTGTTTGGGTGAATGCTTACCTTAAACAGAATTCAAAAGAGTTCTTATCACTGGCTGCCCTTTCACTGATTTGTTGGTTGAAGAGAGAAGAATAAGAAGTGCAGGTGGGGACAAACCAGGGGAAGATTGGCAACCAAATGCCACCCCTGCAGGGTTGCTGCCCAAAAGGCTATGGTGAGCAGACTGCATGCTTCTGGAAAAGAATTTTGCTTTGGGTTTGAACTTTTAACAGCCATGATGGGCTTTGGGATAAAGGCTTGTTCCTGTCTTCTGAGCCCCAAATAATGCTGTTTACTCTGGGTTTAGTGGCCCCACATACCCTTTCTTCCCCACTCTCTGGCTAAGAAGGAACAGCGCGGGTTCTCATGGAGTAAAAACAGTTGGTGACCTAGTGTCCAGAGTCTGAGGACACTGCCCTGGAGTGGGGAGCCAGCCCACTCCCGCCTTGTCAGAGGGACCACGCACCTTGTCCCCTCCATATCTGTGGCTTTCCAGAGCTCTGAAAATCAACCATGGTTCAGAAGCTTCATCCTGTCTTCAGCCAGAACTTCTTGGACCACAGACTCCTGTCATTCGGAGGGCCAGAAAGGGGTCAGAGGCTTTGTGTCTTCATGTTCTGCCTGTGGCCTGCTCTCTCCTTCCTGTGTAACTCAGAGACAAAGATAGCCAGGCTTAACCTGAGAGATGAGCCCTTTCTGACACAGTGAAGCTTTGAGCTCCATCCTGCCTATAGCTGGAAGCTGAGAGGGGGCTGCCTGGGAGAGCAGAGAATGGAAAAGGGAACAGGGGCACTCAACATCTGGAGTCCTTATTTTTGCAGATCAGGAAATGAAAATGCAAGTGACTTGGCCAAGGACACCGAGTGATTTCTGGTCAGTTTGGGTTAGAATGCAGCTGTCCTGATTACAGATGGATTACTCTCTCCATTTTACCTCTCCCAGAAAGCCTATATGCTGCAAGGCACACTTAGCATACTTGTAAAGCTTCCCGAGGGTCTGCAGCCTCTCTTCTTGGTTGTCTTTTGTGCCTGCAAGAGAACAGATGGGGCCAGGTATGGTAGAGTGAAGAGGATTGGGGTCCAGTTTTCACAGGGGGGACCTTGGGGTCTGATGAGGAAGAGAGACAAAGATGAGGGGCAGAAAAAAGAGGCTTGGGGGAAACATGACCAGAAGGACCAGAGGCTGGGCCCAGGGTAAGACTGAGGAGCTTGGCATCCTCCTGCAGGTACCAGATGTCAAGGGACCCATGCAGGGGGCAGGGGGACTCTAGCTGTGGCTGGATGGGACAGGTGGGGCATATGGGCTTCCTCCAAAGCTTCAGGCCTCCTCTCACAAACCCAAGAGGGTCAGTGCCCATTCTCCCCAGATCCGCACTCAGCCCCTCCCCTGACATCTTCTGGCTGGGGGACTCAAACTCATTGAGAGGGTGATGGAGGGGCTATAACCTA
Organism: Piliocolobus tephrosceles; assembly: GCF_002776525.5. Taxonomy (NCBI): domain Eukaryota; kingdom Metazoa; phylum Chordata; class Mammalia; order Primates; family Cercopithecidae; genus Piliocolobus; species Piliocolobus tephrosceles. The sequence continues at coordinate 131,983,111 of NC_045441.1, read as the reverse complement.
CATGAGCCCTCCCAAGGTTGGACCCACCTTCCACTGAGGAGGTGAGTGGGAGGAGAGGGGGGTGAGAAGTGGCAGACAGCGGGGAGAAATGGACAAGAGAGGAGGGTGGCCATCCAGATGTCCACGTATGCCCTTTGGGTGCATTCTACACAGGGGTAGGGGTCCAGGAGGACTGAATGCCTGTGGATCTTGAAATCTATAGACTGCTGGGAGGATGCTGGAAAACAGACACCTGCGTGCACACACACAATTGCTCTTGAACATCACTGTCATGTATTGATTCATTTTGACACAAAATATGCCACGCATAAATTTATGTCAAATAACGTGCACATGCATATCTAGATGGTGAAACTGGCTGCCTGGTGTGGCTGCTCATCGCCTCTGCCTCCCTGTGCCCTATTTTCATCTCCAACTCTGCCCTTCAACCACCCTCCTCTTGGATCTTGCCCCCAGATCTTGCCAAGGAAGCGTGTGGAGTGTGAAGTTCCTTGGGTGTGGAGGCTCCATGGGGCCAAGGACTGGGAGGTAGGAAATGAAGGCTTGAAGCCCCAGGGATGGAGCTAAAATGAGTGACTGGGATGAGAAAAGGGATCTGGAACTAAAGTCACTTTCTAGGGAAAGGTGCATGGCAGTTCTGCAATAAATTAGGCCTCTTGACCTATAAAAGTTGAAGTGACTTCGTGTGCACTTGGAACTGTGGGTGAAGCATATTTCTTCGGACGCACTAGATGTTTGAGTACAAAAGGACATTGGAGGGTTTCAGAACAAAGTGCTTCCCAGGGAACCACAGAGCTAGCGTGAGAGTCAGACACCTCCAGTCAGGCACTGCAGCAGCATACCACACCCCCATCCCTGAGGTGGGAGGTGTAGGGGTGTGTGTGTGTGTGTGTGTGCAGTGTGTGTACTGTGTATGTGTGCATGATGTGTGTGGTATGTGGCGTGTGTGCGATGTGTGTGGTGTGTATGTGTGCATGATGTGTGTGGTATGCGGTGTGTATGCGACGTGTGTGTGGTGTGTGACACGTGTGTGTGGTGTGTAGTATGTGTGGTATGTGGTGTGTATGTGGTAGGTGTGTGCTGCATGTTTGTGGTTTCTGTGGGGGTTGTGTGGTGTCTGCTGTGCATGTGTGTGTGGTGGTGGTGTGTGTGTGTGTGGTAAGTATGTGGTGTATATGTGTGGTATGGGTGGTTTGTGCTGCCTGTGTGTGTGCTGCATGTGAGTGGGTGTGGTGTGTGTGGGCTGTGTGACATGTGGTGTGAGGTGTGTGCGTGTGGAATGGGGTGTATGTGTGTATGTTGATGTGTGTATATGTGGTGTGTACGTCTGCATGTGTGTGTGTCTGCAGGTGTGTGTGTGTGTGTGTATGCACTCACTGTCATGGGCTCCTTTGCAGGCTTTATGAGTTGGCACACAGCTGGTGAACCTAGTGACTGGAACAAACTCCAATCTGAGTGAGTAAGCAATGCTTTTGGCCTCACTGCCTCTTGCTGGTTCCATCCCTCATGAGCAGAGAGCAAGGACACGCCCTCCAAGAAGCCAGGGGCAGTGGGCAGCCGGCGGACCTCATGAGACAGAGGACAGAACAAATCTAGCATCCTGCAGAGAGACCACTCAGTCATAGATACACACACACACACACACACACACACACACACACCACACACCACACCACACATGCCCACACTATACATAAACCACATACGTAAGTGCACACTACATACCATACACACAACACATCCCCACACTACACATAAACCACACAGACATTGATGCCACACAACACACACAACACATGCACACACTACATATAAAGTACATACACATGCACACCACACAACACACACTTACACACTACCTACACAAATGCGACACACATACCACACACAACACACAAACACATAAACCACCTATATAACACACATCACAAACAACACACCTACACAGATGTCACACACACAGACACCACACAACACATACATACCTTGCAATGAACACATGCACACGCACCTCACACCTCACACATACCAACCTCCCCCACCACACACTGACACTTGACATACCACAACCCATATACCACACACACTATACAAATACGCCAGCACACCCCCAAAATACCACACACTATACAAATACACCAGTACACCCCC
>NC_045441.1:131970711-131980950 GCF_002776525.5 Piliocolobus tephrosceles | reverse complement strand
CCACACACTATACAAATACACCAGTACACCCCCAAAATACCACACACATGCGATGCATGTGCGCACACACTACCCACACACACACACACCCCTCACCACAGAGACTGAGACCAAGGGAGCAGAGATACTATTGCACAGTGACAGTAAGGCAGTAAGAGGAAAAACTGAGCACAACATAGAAAGACATAGGACAAATAAAAAGAGACAAAGCCAGAGAAAGACTATATATATATATATACACACACACACACACACCCTTCTGGCTCTAAATCAGTGGATGTCAGGAGACACTGGGCAGCGTGTAAAGACATTCGTTGGTGGTCACAATGGAGGGGAGGGACATGCTACTGTCACTCAGTGAGTGGAGGCTCGGATGCTGCTAACTTCCTACAATGGCTAGGACAGCCCCTGCAGAAAAGAATTATTTGTTCCGAAATATCAATAGTGCCAGGGTTGAGAAATTGTGCCCCAAATGCGGAAACGTCAGGGGCACAGGAGCTTCAAACAGCTCCTATGCCCCCAGCTCAGGGCTGTGTACCTGTGATCTCTCTGCCCCTCTCAGGCGCCCTCAGAGGAGGCTCTGACACTCTGCCCTGGGGCCCCCAGGGAAGCCTGAGGACCTCACTTTCACTTAGCATTTGAGGCTCAGTCCCAGGCAGGACTGGTTTAACCACCTGGTCCACGGGTTGCCTGTTCCCGTTGTGTCCTCCCTCCCTCTTGGCTCCTGACCCCTTCAGTTCTCTCCAGGGCTTGGTCAGAAGCCATCATGAGGGCAGACAAGAGTTCAGTCCATGCACTCATTATTATGGATGAAACCATTGAGAGGGAGAACGACTCACTCGGAGTCACAAAAGTTTTATTATTTTTGGAGTCTGGGCAAGGGAACCGGGAGAGGCCAGCCCTGTGAGTGCTCTCCCAGGAGCTCCAGTCTCCCCCTCACCTCCTTCATCCCAAAATCCACAGCCTCCTGGGCATACCCACTCCTTGACTGTGGGTTACAGAACCGATTCCTCCCGTGTCAGGAGGTGCTGCCCTGGGGTGGAGTGGCACAGGGAGGGCTGTGCTAGTCTTAAGGGAGAAGGAGGTCCAGGGTGTCCTTCCTGCCCCTGGAAACCAGCAATGTGGGATGCAGGTTTAAGATGCGAGACTGAGGCTGGGCGCGGTGGCTCACGTCTGTAATCCCAGCACTTTGGGAGGCCAAGGCAGGCGGATCACGAGGTCAGGAGATCGAGATCATCCTGGCTAACACGGTGAAACCCTGTCTCTACTAAAAAGACAAAAAACTAGCTGGGTGTCGTGACAGGCGCCTGTAGGCCCAGCTACGCGGGAGGCTGAGGCAGGAGAATGGCGTGAACCCAGGAGGCGTAGCTTGCAGTGAGCCGAGATGGCGCCACTGCATTCCAGCCTGGGCGACAGAGCAAGATTCTGTCTCAAAAAAAAAAAAGATGTGAGACTGAAAGTGGTTGGTGGGGGTGCTTCCAGGAGCTTCTGGGGTAGTGCCACCTACCCTAGGGCCACTTTCCCTTACTGATACGATGTTAGGTCCAAAGACCAAGAGAACATTGCAGCCAGAAGCTTATATCCTGCAAATTCGTCCTCCCCTCCCATCCGGACACCCCTATTTTGAGTCTGTTGTCTGATTCATGCACAGCACCAGGTGGAGGAGGCTGAGGAAGAGGAAGAGCATTGGAAAATGACTTTGTCCTCCTCCTATCCTCCTCCCTTCCCAAGCCTCCCTCTCCCAACCTCCCTCCCCAGCATAACGAAGGCCTCATTGCTTTATCCCCTTCCCCACCAGACGCTAAACTGGGGTCTTTGAAGCTAAATGGATCAACAAGCGACAAACCACTGGCTTAATGGGCACAAAGGTCTTGGGTTCAAGGTTTGGGTTCTAGCACCTTCCACCAACTCAGCCCGAACCCACTGATCCAGTGGGTGGGGATGAAGATAAGCCAAATGAACTGTTTGCTCAGGACTGTGTGGCCTGTCCTCTGACCAGCGGCAGGAAAACAAATAGTTTTCCACTTGAAAGGGTCCTTCTCTCCCCTGCCCTACTTCAGCTCCAACTCCCTCCACACACAGACTCCCCCAACACACAGCACATATGACACACGCCCGATGACATACATACACACAAAACACACCACACACACCATACATACACACATACCAAACCCACCATACACTACACAAACCATGCATACTATACACCACACACACACACATATAGCACGTACATGCACACACACCTTAAATGTACCATATACATCACCCACTACACACCATACACACAACACACATGCAACAATATTTCCACAATACACATATACACAACACACACGTCACACATACCATCACAGATACTACATCCACACACTCTACAAGCCATACCTACACATACCACATATGTCATACACACATAGACACATACCAAACACACCACAGGCACATCATATACATACAGCATACCACACACAAAACACACCACCAATGCACCTCATGAACACACACACACCACACACAAATGCACATGGGCACACACGCCATACGCACGCCACACACACACTCCCCTTGCTGGGTCTTCCAACTCTGAGTCGAGAAAGTTAGGACAAAACAGACTCTGAAGCTGGGAAGTGATCCACACACCTGTGACTCTGAACACCCAGGCACCTGCCCCTAGGCTATTGGCACCTGGCTGGCACCAGGAGGTTGGATAAGCTGGGGTTTCTGCCTCTTTCCAGTGGAAAAGTTGAACTAAATGACCTTTCCGACAGCTTCCCGCAAGCTCATGATGGAGCTCTTTGTTGTGGGAAGACGATGGGCCATGCTTAATGCCATCATTCTTCTGTATGACTGTGCGAGTCACTTGACATCTCTGAAGCTGTGTCGGCCAGTTAGAATGAGGGGGTGTGCTAGGGAGAAAGAAGTGGGCTTGGAATGAGGGATGGGTGTGAATCTTGCCTCTGCCACCTCTATGGCCTTGGGAGACTTCCTTCACTACGGTGAGCTTTGGTTTCTCCCATCAGTACAATGTGGATAATAATACCTGCCTTGCAGGTTTGTTACGCGTTTACCTGGGAACGCTCAGTTAAAAGGCCTAGCACACAGTAGCAGCTGAATAAATGTCACCTCCGTGGGAAGGCTGTCAGGTAGAATACTTGCAAAACGTGGGGTATATTTATACTAAAAAATTCTTTGTTGTTTATCTAAAATTCAAATTTGACCACGTATCCTGTATTTTATCAGGCACCCACCCCATGCATGGCACATTGTGGACAGTCTGTGGAGCTCCCGAGCAGGGGGTCTACCCAGAGCTAGATTTTGTGCCCTAGCTGGTGAGTGAAGAATGCATTTAAATATTTGTGAGTTGTGAGGAAACAACCACCACAGCAAAACCAAAGAATAACATACATTAAAGAGTGTACCTAGCTTGCAAAACCTAACATCTTTACATTTCCTATCAGCCCTTCCAGAAAGTTTGCTGACCCAAAGCAAACTTTGGGTGATGGGGACTGAGAGGAAAGTCTGGGAGAACTGAGAATCGTCACAATTTATATACCTATTTTGGGCCTGGCAAGAATGAAACTGGAAGAGTCCAGAAAATGGAATTCTCCAGGACGTAAGTAGGGGGAGGCAGAGAGTGAGGCAGGTGGCCGGCAGAAGAGGCACTGTGGGAAAGTGGGGCGCTCCCTCCTGGGAGCCCTCAACCCTGGGAATGGGCCTGCCCTGACACCTCCCCTCCTTTCTCACTGCCTAGAGTCTCTCAGGGTAGGCCACTGGGTATTCTGACGTCCAAGCGAGGCCTCACCAGTCTCTCTGAAGGCCTCCCCGGTTGTGACTGGCCCGGGGGCAGGGAGAGAGCCCTGGGTGAAGAAAGAATTGGAGTTGGCACAAGGCCCCCTTGGTAGGCAGGTCTGTGGCTGGCCTGTCTCTTTAAATCTCAGGTAATTTGGGAGGAGGGAGGGAGTGTCCATGCAGCTTTGGCTCCTCCTGCTCACTCCCAGCAGGAGCTCCCGACAGGACAGGCCAGCCCTGCAGAGTCCTGGCTGGCTCTGCCAAGTGTAACAAACTCACAGCCCTCTCCAGACTGGCTGGGGCAGCTGGGAGACTCCCAAGGAACTCATCAGGAAGGCGGGAGACAGGAGACGGGACCTCTACAGGGAGAGGGCGGGCCGGCCCTTGGGGGGGCTGATGTGGCCCCAAGGCTGAGTCCCGTCAGGGTCTGGCCTGGGCCTCAGGCCCCCAAGGAGCCGGCCCTACACCCCATGGGGTTGTCACTGCCCAAGGAGAAAGGGCTAATTCTCTGCCTGTGGAGCAAGTTCTGCAGATGGTTCCAGAGACGGGAGTCCTGGGCCCAGAGCCGAGATGAGCAGAACCTGCTGCAACAGAAGAGGTAAAGCCCCCTTGGTCTGCTTCCCTTCCCACCTCCCCGGGTCTGCACCTCTACCCCTCACCCCTCCCTCACCTCCCATCTTTGTTTGGCACCTCTGGCTGGACAGATGGTGCTCCCAGGCCCGGACTGGCTCCTTGGGAGCATTCTGTCTCAAGAGCCTCAGCCTGTAAGGCTGGTGAAAGAGGATGGGGCTGAGATGGGCACAGGTGTTTACTATCTTAAGATCTAATTCAATTCTGCATGCCTTTTGTGAGTACTTCCCTAAGGGCCAGGCGTCTTGCTGGGGCTTGTAAGGATAGAACATCATAGCCCCTACACCCAAGAGGGGACAAGAGGGGATGGCAGATGAGGACAATGCCTTCTGTATCTCGACTGCTTGCCTCTAGAACAGTCTCTCTGGCAGGAACACATAGTATACATATGTTCGCATGGAGGAATGAGTGAACGATTGAATGAATGAAGCAGGGAGAACCGCAGACACCAGGAACCAGAAAATAAGACAAAATGTGAAAAAAAGTTACCATTCCTATGCATTTGTCTCATCAGACATTGACCAAGGCCTTACTGTTTGCCCAGCACTGGGGGGATATGAAGACCCACAAAGCTCAAACCCAACCTTGAGGTTTATTTCTCTCTCTTAATGTGCGTGGGGATGTGGGGGAAGTGGGTCAAAATAACAGATGTTCTGAGGACCTGTGCTCTCCCGCATTCAGGTGGTGGAAAGCGAGACTCTAGAGTTTAAGCCCTAAGGAAATTCACTGGCTGCTTCCAGCTTCTGAAAACTTCCTAAACCCATGTGCTGCTTTCTTCACCATGACAGCTTAGAGTACAGAGCCGGAGAGGAGCAGGGAATCGGAACTCGGGGCTATCCCTGCATGTGGTCTCTTCTTCAAGGTCTCTAATAGAGTTCCCTACCCAGTTGGCGGCATGCTAGAAAGAAGTCCTGCCTGTTGGGGCTTTCCCTGGGTCACAAAGGAGGCAGATACTATGTCTGTTCATAGAGGAAAGCCTGAAGTCTTTGTGTCTTTGGGTTTTTCCTGTCCCCAGGAGTAAGAGCCTGCTTTAGCCTGATCAGGGAGGCTTCCTGGAGGCCCCTGTGTTTTCTTTTGCTGAAGGATTCTGGGCTGGGGATGGTCTCCTTCTGTGAATTGTGGCTTCCCGTCTCTCACTCCAGCCGCCCACCTCTACCCCAAAGGCCTGGGAGAGTGGGGACTGGAGCACATGTTTGGCTGATGACATCTTGGGGCAACAGAATGGCATTGTTGTTAGAGAGTAGGTCGTCCTCACTGGCTTCACTCATCTTCTTCCCACTCTTAGGACCCCAGGGTCAGGGGATCCAGGCACAGAGTACAGAAAGGCCTGGGGGATTAGAAGGGGTGGTGGAGATTCCCTGTGTGGGATATCAGGGGAGAGCAGAGTGGAGGCCCTGAGCTGAGTCTGGCTGAGAATAGGCTGCTTCCGCATGTCCTGTCTGCCCCTACTTTTCCTCAGATCATATGGGGGCTGCCTCTGCAGCCTTTGGCTAGAAAGGCTTGATGTCACCCTTGGGAGGGATTCCCCCCTCCCTGCCCTGATCTCCCCACTGGCCTCTGCACTTTCTTGGTCTTCTTCTTCCTGGATATCAGGTGTCCAGAGCAATGACTCTCCTTTGGGTGAGCACTTCCCAGAAGGATGCTGAAATTGCCTGCAAGGGGAGTTTCCTAATCTGTGCCGTCAACTAAAGAGAAGGCATGGGGGCACTGAGATAAACATGGGATGACTAAGTAAATAGGAACAATATGGACAAGTGAGGGGTGAGCTAATGGAAGAAAGGAGCACACAATGATTGAGAACCCAGTGCTGTACTAGATACTACCACCTGCCTTATCTCTGTCATCCCTGTAACAATAATGGAAGGTGGGTCCTGTTATCCCCCTATGAATGGGGCAGGCTCAGAACCCCAGAGCAAGTAAATGAAGTTGACTTTGTTCCAAAGGGGACTCAGAGGGAGAACTGTGGGGTGGGATTGGGTGGGATTCCATGGGGTACAGGATGGTCTAGTGGGAAAGGAAGGCTTTGAGTCTCTCCAGGATGACTGGTAACCCAAAACTCCTCTCTCTACAGTGGACGTTTCTTGGGGCTTAGCATGGAGCCCCCTCTGCTTAAATCTACATTGTTGAGATCCAAGTCAAGCTCTCAACTTTCTCCCATGTCTTCCAGGTCATCTCTCCCTTGGGCTTGGATTTTCTCACTTCCTGATATTTAATGCATTACACATTTATTGAACAAAACACACTCCACCTTTCTGCAGCAAATGAACGTGGCACAGTCCCTGCTCTCAGGGAGTTCTCATGCCTAGGAGCAAAGTTTACTGATAGGCACATACTTGGGCTAAAGGTGAGCTTAGGTGGACATCACTAGAAGGGTATAAATGAGTGTTCTGGAAGCATAGAGGAGGAAGTGTGAGATCTGATTTCGGCTGCTGTGGGGTGTCCTCGGCAGCTTCATAGTGGCTGCTTAACCTGAACATACTCCTGCCCATATGCTGACACTTCGTCATCTAAGGAGCAATTTGGAGGGAATGCCATGCTTGTTGGAGCTTTTCTTAGGGTTAAATGCCTGCATGAAATATGTGAATCAAGGGTCTGAAAAGTCAGCCCTGGGCTTCTCTGGTATATTGTGCTCGCCTGCTACGGTAAATACTTACATACATGCCTACTTGCAAATGCGCAGATAGACATGTGTACAAAAGGAGCTATGGCACTTAGGATGGCAGCCGATTCCAAATCTCTAAACAACCACTTTGGCTTCCTCATCCCCACTGCCAGGAACATGAGCTGGAGGGAGGTGGCTCACAAGTGCCCAATGTATGCCTCCTCCACCCCACACATTACCGCTCTTTCCTTCATCTGTGGTCACTGCTCAGGCCTGCCCCCCTAACCTCCAAGAAAAATCAGGAGGAGCCATAAAACTAGAAGAACCACATAATTTAGTGGTCAGAGCCTGGGGCTGGATTCTTGGCCAGGCATCCTGCCTTTAACTTCATGTGATCTTCTGGCAATGATTTGATTATGCCGCTTCAGTTTCCTTTTCTGAAGCATGGGAGAACTATTCAGCCGGTGTTAGAGGGTTGTAAAGAGCAAAAGTGATAATGAGTGAGATGCTGCAGGAATGAGAGGGTCCATCAACTTCCCCCACATAGCATTGTATCCACCCAGGAATGCAAGGAGCCATGCACTCCGAGCAGCCCTGTTGTGTACCAGCACCAGCCCTGCCCAGAGGGCACACTCGCTGGTGGGAAAGGTATTTGTGGTGAGACCAGTGGGACCTATGCCTGTCTTCTCTAACTCCTCTTCCAGCCCTGATTAACACTGAGAATCGCGACCAAGAAATGACCAGTGGGGCACGCATCATGGCTGTCTCTGACTTGCTTCCTCCAGCTGTTACATGAGCAGATTTGACTCAATTTCTGGGGGCCTTTCTAGCTCTAAAAATCTTATTTGAACTTTTCTCAAGAGTCTTGTGATCCTGCCTTTTTTTCCCAGCAACTAAAACCCAATCTGGACCCCTGCACAGAGTGCACATATCTTCAAGGATGGAGGAGCAGATGAGGGCATGGGGTGCAGGAGATGGAGAGAGGAAGTCAGGAATCTTTCCCTGGTGGCCCAGAGGCAACCCTGAGAGAGAAGTCATTGATCTGTTTGCTCAATAATGTGCTAGATTTTGTGCCAGGAACCCCTTAGTTGGGTTTTCACCACCCTAATGTTCAACTAGACCATTCAATTTTATTATAATTAATTGCCTAGTAAAAGAAAACATTCTAGAACCTGAAAATACCTTCATATTGTTACAATTTCAGATTTGCTCTATAATCTCTTTTGACTACTTCATCAGTGGGAGCTTAAAAGGCTTCATCTTTCTTTCTTTCTTTTTTTTTCGTTTCTCCCTTAGTTGAGTATTTAATGATCCATAAGAAAACATTTTTATGTGTACGATATTTCTGATTCCTTTTACAGTGAAGACTCCTCATTCTAAAACGGATTATGAATAATTGTACCTCTGAATCAGGGTTTCTCCACCTTGGCACTATTGACATTTTGGACACGATAATTCTTTGCAGTGAGGGCTGTCCTGTGCAGGGTGCTTAGCCGTGTCCCTGCCCTTGACCCCCGTGTTGTGATCTAAACTCCCGTGATGAGTTGCTACTGAAAAATCTATTGATCCCCCAAGCGCAGGAATCTCTGGATAGATCGGCTCTGTGCACCTCCTTCAGGGACCCAAGGAGAGTCAGGTGTTTTGAGGTCAGCCTTACTCCCAAGCAGGTGAGCTAGGGCTTTCTGTGCTGTCCCCTTGTGGGCATATGAGGTTATTGCAAGAAATGGCTGGGCCGGACACCTTCAAAACCCATCCACATGCAGGGCCCCCCTTTTTGCTGGATTCTGGAGTTTGCAGACAGAGGAGGCTAGTTCTCTACAAACCTTGCTGGGTTGGGTCATAAGCTGGTTCTTCACGCAGGGTGTGGTCTGGCTAGGTTGCCAGATAAAATACAGGACACTCAGTTCAATTTAAATTTGAGATAACAAATAAGCTGCTAGTATAAGTATATCCCAATATTGCACGTGACATACTTATACTAAAAAGAAATTGTGCATCTAACATTCAAATCTAACTGAGCATCTTGTATTTTTATTTGGTAATGCTAGCAACTCTGGGTCTGACAGCAGCTTTTTGTTTTCCCCAGGCCACTATGAGTGTCAGCAGAGGTTGAAAAATGAATTCATAGGAAATGGAGGTTTATGGGGGACACTTGTAGCTTCAGAGATGCGTAGGGACCAAAGGGAAATCTTTGAGCCTGCCACTGACTATACCACCACTAACATCTAGGATACAGCAAGTAGAACTCTGGACTTGGAAAAGGTGCTCTCTCGGACCCATTTCTAGATTTGCCATCAATCATTCACATATTTGGTCAAAATGGGACACAAACGTGGCAGCATATTGGAGGAGGGCAGGGAAGGAATATAAAGATGAGTTAGTGGCTGGTCTCTGCCCTCGAGTACTCTTAGCATAGAGGAAGAGACACAGATACATAGCAATTACAGCACCCAGTGAAAGATGCTGAAATAAAAGTAAGGCCACAGGAGAGAGTGAAGACCTTCCGTGCATCTGTATATGTGTGTGTGGTGCTAGCGATTGTTTTTCCCCCAATCTAGGGTATCTAGAGAGGACAGCTTTGTGCAAATGGTTGATGTGGTGGTGGTGATGAAGGGAATGTAGAAAACTTGTTTTGAAGCTGCGTTTGCATACCAAGTGTTCTATTTTTCACTTGTACATGCTTGCTGAAGGTTGGCTTAGGGGGCAGCTGATGAAAATAATAAGGAGGAACAGCTAAGTCAAACCACCTTTTGGCATTGCTGCTGATTCACTCACTCTACAGATGGTGTCAGTGAGCATCTACACCATTCTAGGCGTATTTCTAAGCATAGGCGGTGCAGAAGACACAATGAACTGGGGGCTGGGGAGTTGGATTCTAGAAGGAAAGAGCCCCGTGGGCACAGACATAGGGAGAATGGTGTGCTCTGCAGTGCTGAGACAGGATGAGACCAAAATGCCAGGTCTAAGGAGTGGGTGAGACATGCAGAGGGTGGAAAAGTAGTTGCACAAAGACCTTAAAGAGCTTCTGTGTTCCTTATCCTTAGCATTTAAGGACCCATTGGACTTTTGCATTTGCCATTTGGAAAGATTATCTCAACAGCATCAAGAAGGATAGATGGGGATAGAGTGCAGGGAAACTGGTTAAAAGAATATTTTGCTAAACTATCACAAGAACAGAAAACCAAACACCGCATGTTCTCACTCATAGGTGG
>NC_045441.1:131970447-131970611 GCF_002776525.5 Piliocolobus tephrosceles | reverse complement strand
CATATGTAACAAACCTGCACGTTATGCACATGTACCCTAGAACTTCATGTATAATTAAAAAAAAAAAAAGAATATTTTGCTAATCTTGGGCTAGAGAATGAGGACTTGAATTAATGGAGGTTAGCAGGAGCAAGAAGGTAGGGACTGAATGAAGAGAGAGCTTT
>NC_045441.1:131957271-131970047 GCF_002776525.5 Piliocolobus tephrosceles | reverse complement strand
AGGTTAGCAGGAGCAAGAAGGTAGGGACTGAATGAAGAGAGAGCTTTCCATGTTGAACTGACAGGACCTGGTGGCTGCTGCTGTGCATCGGGGCAGGGCAGAGGAGATGAGTGAGCTGAAGTCTCCTCTCTGATTGCCCTCCCACCTCCAGCTCTGGATTCAATTTCTTGCCACTGCCAGCATTTTAGAATGTGAGCTCCTGTCTATGTCTTTTTGTATGTCACATAATTGTCAAATTATAGATAAATAGAGTTATTTCATTTACTCCCATAGAAAGACCAAATGGCTCCAGGCCAAGAGAGAAAATTGAATCAAAGGGACCCATGTGTCTTAGTTGGGGCAAGTTCTAATTTTAAAAGAGATTTTTTAGCACACAGTAGGAATAAGAATAAAGAGATGATCTGGGGAGTCAGAGAAGACAATTTTGCCTAAAACAAGCGAAAAGTGGAGACTAATCTGACTCAGGGAAAGAAACTGATCCGTGAATCCCAAATTGGGTAAATCCAAGAAAGGTCAGAAGAGGGCAGAATGGAACATTCAGATTCACATGAAATTCAATTAATGAATCCTCTAGATTGGATTCTCTTTTTTTCTCTGCATCTATCATTGTTGGCCATAGTTTATGTCTTAGGGGCCAATAGCCAAAACAAAGTAGCACCTAAAGTCCTCTAGACAGCTGGTCTGAAAATGATGGAGAACACTGCTTCGCAAACTTTAATGTGAGCTGTTTAGAAACTGAGACCCCTGAGCTTGTCTCTGATTTACTGCCACTGGTTTTTGCATGCAAGGATCACTTGAGCAATGCTTCTCAAACTTTCATATGCCCAGGAATCAGCTGGAAATCTTAAACTGCAGATTTGGATTTGCTAGGTGGAAGGGTCAGTCTGAGCATTTCCATTTCTTGTAAGGGCTCATGTGCTGCTGCTGATCCAGGGGTCCACTTTAAGAAGGAAGATTGTTGAAATGATGTGAGAAGAAAGACGAGAGACAGAAAGGAAGAGACAGAAAATGAATGAATGAATGAATGAATGAATGAATGAATGAATGAACACCTAGGAGGAAAGGAAGCCGGGAGCCAGGCTTGTTCTTATGGTCCACTGTTTTTTGTGTTAAGCCCTGAAGATGCTATTGTTGGGAGGGAAGTACCAGTATTGAAGGGTTCTGCTGAGAAGGTTGAGTAGGCAGAGGATAGTGCAACAGGAGAAATCTTGCTAGCCTCTGCATATGACTTCCTCCACAAATATGAGACAGGAATTCCTTGCACTCCTCGGTCCATGCAAAACAAGGCTTATCCTGGAGGGCAATCTCAGGGCACCTGGTGAGGGTAAAACAGGACCACTCCAGGGGTAAACTGGTTAGCAGGTAAGCCACATGTCTAAATAGAACTCCTCCCCTCTGTACCTGAAATGCACTGATAATACATTCACACATGATACGTTCTGGTCCCAGGACCCCAGGAGGGAGGGGGAAGGAAACCAGTCACGGACAATCTCAAACGCGTGCAAAATGGGCAACAAGTTGATGTGTATTTACTGGCTGTAAAGAGAAAAGACATCAATGGCCCCACCTGCCTTGACTGAAGACCCTGAGGTTCCTGCTGCTGAGGCACACACCTCTGTGTATAATGGAGTCAAGCCCGGGTCTCTCCCTCCACAGCTAGGTATGCTTACTGTTTCCAGCTTTCCTATCCATTCCTTTGTAGGATCTGGGAGTCTCCTCTCCTTCTAGCTGCCAAAGAGAATGATGTCCAGGCCCTGAACAAGTTGCTCAAGTATGAGGACTGCGAGGTGCACCAGAGAGGTAAGAAGCAGACACGCAGCATGATCTCCTAGGTGAGCCCCACACGTGGGGCCTCCCAGGATTGCCCAAGACCTTGTGCTATTGGCCTCTGAATCTATTGTCCCCAATCCCCTGTGCTGTGGAAGCCATATAACCCACTTCTCTGTAATGCCAGGAGCCATGGGGGAAACGGCGCTACACATAGCAGCCCTCTATGACAACCTGGAGGCCGCCATGGTGCTGATGGAGGCTGCCCCGGAGCTGGTCTTTGAGCCCATGACATCTGAGCTCTATGAGGGTGAGGGGCCCACCGGCCTGGGGTGAAGAGCAGGAGTGACTGATGGGGTATTTCAAGTCAGTCTCTGGTGGATAATTTGGGAAAGACAAAGGGGATCTGAGCCTCCTACTCTTTTTTTCTCTTCTCTGCCTCCCTTCTGTGTCAGTCCTGACTGCCCGTCACTAGAATGCCTGCCCCCTGAAATGCCAGGGGGCCTAGAGAAGAGGAAGAGATGGGCAGCAGCTGGATCCCCTGGGAATCCTGAACGCCTGAGGGCTCCCTGTTCTCCATCTCAGGCGGCCCCCAAGGGAAAGAGACCAGGGGTGCTTATAGGAGGGACCCCTGCAGGATCCTGGGGACAGACCTGTGACTGACAGCTGTCTCTGGGCCAGGTCAGACTGCACTGCACATCGCTGTTGTGAACCAGAACGTGAACCTGGTGCGAGCCTTGCTTGCCCGCAGGGCCAGTGTCTCTGCCAGAGCCACAGGCACTACCTTCCGCCGTAGTCCCCACAACCTCATCTACTTTGGTGAGAGCAGGGCTGGGCTTGGAGGACGGGCAGGTTGGAAAGGTGGGCAAGGCAGAGCAGGGCCAGGCAGAGGAGGATCCTGCCTTCAGCTGTATCTGTTGGGCAGCTGGGAGGAACAATCCTTTGAGGGCTTAATTAGGTTAGAGTACAATCTACCCCACGACCCTCCCTCTGGTTCTGCAGGAAAAGTGTCCCCAAGCCCTCAGCTGAGATGTGGGGGAAGAGAAGGTTGTCACTTGGGGGAGACTGCCCACCCCATCCTGCCATTCTGCACTCTCCTGCCATGGATCTCTCTGTGCCCACAGGGGAGCACCCTTTGTCCTTTGCTGCCTGTGTGAACAGCGAGGAGATCGTGCGGCTGCTCATTGAGCATGGAGCCGACATCCGGGCCCAGGACTCCCTAGGTAAGAGCTGGGATGGGGAGGGGAGCTGAGATGCTGCAGGGAGTGAGGGGCAGGGTGAGGACAGGGACTGGGACCTTCAGGAGGACCCCAGGGTGGGGATGGGGACTTTAGGCCAGTGGCCACATGATACCCTGTGTCCTCCCCAGGAAACACAGTGTTACACATCCTCATCCTCCAGCCCAACAAAACCTTTGCCTGCCAGATGTACAACCTGCTGCTGTCCTACGACAGACATGGGGACCACCTGCAGCCCCTGGACCTTGTGCCCAATCACCAGGGTCTCACCCCCTTCAAGCTGGCTGGAGTGGAGGGTAACACTGTGGTGAGAGACACTCCCCATCCCTGAGGTGTCTTTCTAATGACCCTCAACCTACCCCCTGGCCCTGGGAGAAACAGAAGTGAACACGATCCCTGATGCTTAGGTCCCACTCTCAACTTATATACAAATTTCAAGCCCTCTTACTCTTGTTACCTGTTCTCTTTCTTGCCTACTCTTTCTCCCCTGAGGCATTGGGGGTTACAGAGTCTAGATCCCAAGCTAGGATTGTCTGTAATGCCCCAGCCCACCTTCCCTTTCAGCCCCCAGAGCAGGGCCCTCCAGCCTCTCGTCTCCCCTTTCCAAGCTCTGGAGGGAGTCATGGGAGAGGACAAGGAACCTAGGGCATCACTGTGAATGTGGGTTCTTCTGCCCTCTAAAGGCTGTCATCAAAATGAAAGGGCAGCCACCCTCTCCAGGGGTGCTATCCTCCTGCACATGCATCCTGTCCACATTCTGTGACTGTCCCCTTTGCTTACTGGTCCTGAGTCATCTTCACTTTCCCTTAGATGTTCCAGCACCTGATGCAGAAGCGGAAGCACACCCAGTGGACATATGGACCACTGACCTCGACTCTATATGACCTCACGGAGATCGACTCCTCAGGGGATGAGCAGTCCCTGCTGGAACTTATCATCACCACCAAGAAGCGGGAGGTACAGTTCATCACAGCAGGCTGTGTCTGGGGAGGGGTGTCAGGGTCTCTGAGCAGCCTCTTCTTTTTTTTTTTTTTTCTTTTTTTGAGATGGAGTCTTGCTGTCACCCAGGCTGGAATGCAATGGCACGATCTTGCTCACTGCAAGCTCTGCTCCCAGGTTCAGGCCATTCTCCTGCCTCAGCCTCCTGAGTAGCTAGTACTACAGGCGCCCACCAGGCCTGGCTAATTTTTTGTATTTTTAGTAGAGACACAGTTTCACCGTGTTAGCCAGGATGGTCTCAATCTCCTGACCTTGTGATCCTCCTGCTTCGGCTTCCCAAAGTGCTGAGATTATAGGCGTGAGCCACTGCGCCCAGCCCTGCCTGTTCTCTTTCTGTTGCAGGCTCGCCAGATCTTGGACCAGACACCAGTGAAGGAGCTGGTGAGCCTCAAGTGGAAGCGGTACGGGCGGCCGTACTTCTGCATGCTGGGTGCCATATACTTGCTGTACATCATCTGCTTCACCATGTGCTGCATCTACCGCCCCCTCAAGCCCAGGACCAATAACCGCACGAGCCCCCGGGACAACACACTCTTAGAGCAGAAGCTACTTCAGGTGACATCCTTGTAGGAGCAGATCAGCAGGGCAGGACTTGACTCTGTGTTCTCAGACTGGTGTTCCTTCCCTTCCTCACACCATTTCTCCCCTTGCTCTCATCTCAAATATATTGGTACAAACTCCAAATGCACGCCCACAGAAACACACATACGCTCGTAGTCTGAGAGCAGAGTTTGAGAAGAGCCAAACCTAACAGATTAAAAAGAATCTGCTGAGGCTGGTGACCCTGGGCACCATGGAAACGCAGGGCAGATGCCTGAAAGTCCTGAGCGTTTTGACCATTCTTCTCCCCCATCAGGAAGCCTATGTGACCCCTAAGGATGACATCCGGCTGGTGGGGGAGCTGGTGACTGTCATTGGGGCTATCATCATCCTGCTGGTAGAGGTGAGGTGTGGATGGAATCTGGGTGAGGCTGTCTGCCCCAGGAATCCAGCCTGAGTTCCGGTATCTGAGTGCCTTTGTGTCTCCCTGACTTCTCTTCAGATTCCAGACATCTTCAGAATGGGGGTCACTCGCTTCTTTGGACAGACCATCCTTGGGGGCCCATTCCATGTCCTCATGTGAGTTTCCTTCCTCTTACTCCCATCCCTTCCCTCAACAGGGCTCCAGTTCCACTCCCTGGATTCCTGACCTCTCAAGAACCTTAGCTCCAGAGTCCCCTCTCTAGTGCTGTGTGTATGACCCTGTGCATTGAGTGTGGAGAGGCTGAATCTGCATATGTGGGTACTTTCCCAGCTACATTCTTGCTGTCAGGTCCCCAGGATCATCCCAGCCCTCCCCTCATCACCCTCCTCCCTGCTCCCCCAGCATCACCTATGCCTTCATGGTGCTGGTGACCATGGTGATGCGGCTCATCAGTGCCAGCGGGGAGGTGGTACCCATGTCCTTTGCACTCGTGCTGGGCTGGTGCAACGTCATGTACTTCGCCCGAGGATTCCAGATGCTAGGCCCCTTCACCATCATGATCC
Organism: Piliocolobus tephrosceles; assembly: GCF_002776525.5. Classification (NCBI taxonomy): domain Eukaryota; kingdom Metazoa; phylum Chordata; class Mammalia; order Primates; family Cercopithecidae; genus Piliocolobus; species Piliocolobus tephrosceles. Next base: position 131,964,516 of record NC_045441.1, on the reverse strand, counting down.
AGAAGGTCAGTCCTCCCCACAAGCTCCCTACAGAAAGGCCCCAGAGCCGCAGTTAGCAGACAGTCCCATAAAGGGCTGAACAGTAGACATTCCAGGCTCTGCAAGCCACACATGGCCTCACTGCATGTTTTTCTTCTTTTTTAACAATCCTTTAAAAATGTAGAGACCCTTTTCAGTTCAAAGGCCACACCAAAACAGGCAGGTCGATCTGGTCTGCAGGCCAGATAGGCAGTCCCTGTCCTGGAGGGTGAAGCTGTGAGATTTGTCGGAGTTAGACCTGTTAGAGGTTGGATGGGGCAATTGCTTGGGGAATGTGTGCAGATGTTCTCTGCCTCCTGCTCCCTCTAGATGATTTTTGGCGATCTGATGCGATTCTGCTGGCTGATGGCTGTGGTCATCCTGGGCTTTGCTTCAGGTAATCATCTGTCCAGGACCAGGGGCCAAGGCAGGGAGGAGATGAGAAAGTCTAGGGGGCACTGGCTCTGGCTAAACTTGGGGAGGAGGAGTAATGCAGAGATCAGAGAGGAGACCATATGATGTCAGAGGATGGGACATCCTCCGGAGGTTAGAAAAATCGGGAGTGTTAGGGAGAGGTGGCTCTTAGGATCAAGAAGATGAGGCTCATAGAAAACTAGGGACCATAAAAACCCAAAGTCTGGAGCACTGCAGAGCTGATGATATTGAGATGAAGGGACCAGGATGGACATGGACGCAGAGCCCGGGGTGGGCTGGTCGTCCGCATGGTTGCCATGGTAACCCTCACCCCCTTGGGTGGAGCAGCCTTCTATATCATCTTCCAGACAGAGGATCCCGAAGAGCTGGGCCACTTTTACAACTACCCCATGGCCCTGTTCAGCACCTTCGAGCTATTCCTTACCATCATCGATGGCCCAGCCAACTACAACGTGGACCTGCCCTTCATGTACAGCATCACCTACGCTGCCTTCGCCATCATCGCCACGCTGCTCATGCTCAACCTCCTCATTGCCATGATGGGCGACACTCACTGGCGAGTGGCCCATGAGCGGGATGAGCTGTGGAGGGCCCAGGTGAGCCCCCTGGTGGCTGGGAGGGTTAGGGCTGGGAGGGTCATCACCTTCCTACCAAGGAACCTGCCAAGCTGAGAGAGAGGCAGGATATCTCGACCCCACTTATGTTTGGACAGTTGTGGCAAAGCAAGCAAAATCATGCAAAATGTACAGAAGCACTGATTAGCAATTCAACCAGGCAATACTGGAATTGCTGAGAAGAATGCCTCACAGTTTTCTCAACAGTTAAAAGCTCAGTGTTTTCTAGAGGAATCAACAAGAAATAAATCAAAAGAAAATTAACAGTGGCTAAAACTGCACTCTGTACATTTTGTTCCCAAATAAAAACTGGAGTATCAAGTCTTCTTGATATATTTAAGTCTGCAACATTTGATATGGAAAGCTGGATGTGTTAAAAAAATAATGCCACCCAAACTTCCTATAGTAGCAGAAGCTATCTTCAGCCAGATCTTCAAGATAGGGAGAGAAGACCATGAGATGAATCAAATCCTCATTTTAAAAACACCTAGTAAATAATTTATCTAAAACAAATTATTTCAGCAAAATAATGGAAATTTCCCAAACTGAAAGGCATTTAACTATGCCGTGTAGACAACGGAGTGGAAAAACTAAGCTGGGAAATAAGATTCGCTGAGAAAAATATTTTCTCCAGGAATATATATTGATATTCTAAGTGGGATGTTTATATTTATAAGTGGCCTTTATGTCTGTAGGGTCAGACTATCTGGGAGCCCTTAAGAGCCCTTTCTGTTTGCTTTGTCTGGTGCCTGTGCTCCTGGGAATGGGGCTTCTGCCTTCCGTCTTTCTCCTGCCTCTGGCCTGGCTGCATCACGGATGTCAGGTCACTGGGTAAAGAACTGTTGGTCTCAAGCTCTATCAACTCTCTCCCACTGAAGATGGTCAACAAAGGCTGCCCCCCCCTCCCAGATCCAGGGGTGTAGTTCATCACCCCTGGGGCAACCACGAGCTCCCAAGTTTCCTTGGCATTGCTAGACTGTTTTCCTTTGCCCTGCATCCTCTCCTCCTCCCGCCTTCTTCTCCACCTGCAGCGCTCTTTCCTCTGTCTGCACCCAGCCTCATCTCTGACTTTCCCTTTTGTCCCCTTACACAGATCGTGGCCACCACGGTGATGCTGGAGCGGAAGCTGCCTCGCTGCCTGTGGCCTCGCTCTGGGATCTGCGGACGGGAGTATGGCCTGGGGGACCGCTGGTTCCTGCGGTGAGTGACATGCGGGGGTAGGTGTCCCCTGAGAAGCCTCATCGGCAGGGTGTCCCTCTGCTCAGACAGCTTTCTGCTCCTGGGGTCCCTGTGGAGGCCTGTATGCTCCCTAGGCTCTATGCTTGTTGACTGAGCTGGTGAGGAAGGGGTCCCGTCTGGAGCCCGGATTTCTCAAAGCATCCAGGGAGCCTGTGGCAGAGTCTGCTGCTTCCTGAGGCCTAGCTGCCAACGGGCCAGTGGCCCAGGCATCCACCATGGCTGCACAGAAGGGAAAAGGCCAGCAATGGCAGGGATGGGGAACCAGGGGGTAAGAGACAAGCATCCTTCTTGGATCTGCTCTTCAAGTCCTGGCTGTGTCTCAAGTCCTGCATTCCACAGGGTGGAAGACAGGCAGGATCTCAACAGGCAGCGGATCCAACGCTACGCACAGGCCTTCCACACCCAGGGCTCTGAGGATTTGGACAAAGACTCAGTGGAAAAACTAGAGCTGGGCTGTCCCTTCAGCCCCCACCTATCCCTTCCTACCCCCTCAGTGTCTCGAAGTACCTCCCGCAGCAGTGCCAATTGGGAAAGGCTTCGGCAGGGGACCCTGAGGAGAGACCTGCGCGGGATAATCAACAGGGGTCTGGAGGACGGGGAGGGCTGGGAATACCAGATTTGACTGCGTGCTCTCACTTGACTTCCCGGAAGTCATTTTCCTGGGAGCTCTCATTTCCTGGGAGCGTCAAACAAAACAAAAACCAAACACCCAGAGGTCTCATCTCCCAGGCCCCAGGGAAGAAAGAGAAGTAGCATGAACTCCAAGGAAAGTACGTGGAGAATCACTGCTCCAGGCCTGCGTTACTCCTTCAGCTCTGGGGCAGACGGAGCCCAGCCCAAGCACGGGGCTGGGAGGGCGTGAGGAGCTCTCCTGCGGCCTGCTCCTCACCCCTTCCGACAGCAGCACTGCACGTCAGAACACTTTAAAAACAGGCCAGCCTGCTCAGGCACTTGGTCTCCACCTCACGGTCATCAGTGGGGAGAGAGAATGCCCTTCCCAGGGCATCCAGGCAGGTGCAGGGAGGTGCAGAGCTTGTGGAAAGCATGTGAGTGAGGGAGACAGGAAAGGCTCCGGGGGTGGGGTGAAGCGGAGCTAGGTCTTGCCAACTCCATCTTCAATAAAGTCATTTTCGGATCCTTGCCCAGCTCCCCTTCTGCATCTCTGGGGTGCCACCTGCCTGCCCCACCCCTCTGTTCCTTGTTCGAGGCCTCCCTCACCCTTCCTTACAGACTGAGGCCTCACCACACCGAACTTGCAAATTCCCTTCTTTCCCTTTAATGAGGAGGGGGCTGGTGGAGAGGCGGAGGACCAGGGAATGCAGCCAGCGGGAGGGTTGGGTTTGCTGTGGGGCATCTCTCACAGAGGCCGTTGGAGCCCGGCTCACATCCCACATGTCCCTTCTTGGACCGGTGTCCAGGGCTGAGTCATGGGCATCGTCATTTCCTGGCACGCTGCCGTGGCCTCAGACCTCCACTGAGCCCTGCTGCCTCAGGTGTTGCTGAAGGAGCTGGATGTGGTGCAGCAGCTTCTTCTGGTGGCCAGCCAGGGTGATGCCCAGGGCAGGCAGGTCTCTGGTTGGGAGGGAGGGGATCAGTTCTAGGCCAGCTTCTCCGAGATCCTCAGCATGACCCCCCAGTCAGCGACCCAGAGCATTCACCCTCCACCCCACCACTCCCTGCTTACTCCAGGCTGAGCTGAGCCACATCACTGAAGGTACAGAGGCCAAACTTGGAGAAGTTGTCCTGGTAGCACTCCAGTCCAATGGCTGAAAGCCAGGCCTGGGGTGAGTCCAGACAAGGAAAGTCCAGGGCCACAGGGGTCAGAAGGGCCTGGGAAGGCCTAAGAGGGGAGGGGCAAGCAGGGTCAAGGTCTCTTCATCTTAGCCCCTCTCCTCAGTTTTCCTTAGGTTTGCATCTACCCTCCCTGGCTTTCCCAGACTCTAGCCCCAAGCTCCAGACCTTTCCCCTGGGTCTCCGCCAGCCTGCAGCATATCCGGCTTGCGGATCATCTTATCAAATGCAGCCACCAGCTGGTCAAAATGAGGCCTCCGGGCACGATCCTTCTGCCAAGTGTCCAACATAAGTAGATGTAATCCAGGAGGACAGCCCGGAGGTGGGGGCAGCCGGAACTCCTGCTCTATTGCATTTAGTACCTGGGGGTCAGAGGAAGACTATGATGATGGGAAGTTTTGTTAGTAAAGGGGAGTACTTTGTTGGGTAAGAGGGTGGGCTGGAATCTGGTGGAACATGAGGAGAAATCAAATCAAATATATGGAATCCAAGAGCCATGAGATCTTAGAATACAAATGGAGTAGAGAATGGAGGTCCTAGAATGTTCCAACCAGGGAGGGATCGGGGTGGGAAATCAGCAGTGTCCAGGTCGGTGCTTACCTCCTGTTCACTCATGTCCCAGTAAGGTCGTTCTCCATAACTCATCACTTCCCACATGAGTATCCCAAAGCTCCAGACATCACTAGATGCTGTATGCTTTCCATGTGCAATGACCTCTGGGGCTGCCCAGCGAAGCAAACAACTTGGGCCCTGAGGGATAAAGTCAAAAGCAAATAGTAATAATCATAGCAATAGTCACGTTTATTGAGCAACTACTATGTGCTCAGATATGTCAAGGGTTTTACATCAAGCATCTCATTTAATCATCATAACAACCCTCTAAGGTGGATGATATCATCTCCATTTCACAGAAGCAGAAGCAACAGTCACGTTTATTGAGCAACTACTATGTGCTCAGATATGTTAAGGATTTTACATCAAGCATCTCATTTAATTCTCATAACAACCCTCCAAGGTGGATGATATTATCTCCATTTCACAGAAGCAGAAGGTGAGGCTTAGAGAAAGGGAACTTGTCCAAGGTCACAGAGCCGGAGACGAGAGTGTTCAGAATTTGTATCCAGCTGTGCTGACTCTGGAGTCTCTGTAATCTCCACAGTGGGGGAAGGACAAGGGGTAGTTCTAGACTGTTGCAGGTCTCCTCCCCTCCCTCATCCCCTTTCTTTGTCTGGGTCCCTGAGGTCACCTAGGCTTTCATCTCCCCCGTCACACAGGACAGCCTCCCTCCTTTCAGGGACTATGACATCCCAGCTGAGTGACATCCCAGCTGAGTGACATCCCAGCTGAGGTGCCCACCCCGGATTCCGCCTCACCACCCCCCACCCAGCACCTGCTGGGGCATGCCACAGGCCCCAGGCTGTGCCCCCAAGGCTGTGCTCTCACCTGCGGACTGTGGCCAAGACGGGCCACCTTGCACACCAAGTGGCTATTGACCAGCACGCTGTGGGCAGAGAGCGAGCGATGGACGAAGGCAAAGCTGGACAGGTACTGCATGGCAGCAGCCACTCCCCGCTGCATGGCCACCAGCTGCAGGCTGCTGAACTGGCCCTCCCGCTGCTGAGGGGCAGGGGCAGGGGGCAGAGGTCAGTGACTGGAGACGGGGAGACCTCGTCATACTGCACAGCAGACAACAGCATGAGAGGGGGAGGGTGTGGAATCAGAAAATGGCCTGGGAAGGAAGGACAGAGACCATGGAAGGTGGGGTGGTAAGAAGCAAAGATACAGGACCCTGTCTCCTGGAAGCTTTCCTGGACCCCAGGACCCTCCTCCTTCACCCAGGCTGGACTGACCCTGAGGAAGCTGTCCAGGGGACCAAGCTCCATGAACTCCGTCAACACCATGAGGGGTCGGCTCTTGGTGACCACACCCTCCAGCCGCAGGATGTTGGGGTGCTGGAACTGACCCAGCACCGCAGCCCGGCCCAGGAAGGTCATCTGCAGGCTTTCGGCGCCCCCAGCCCACAGGGCCTGGATGGCCACAGTCTGCTCCCTCCGTCCCCGTGGCTGCAGGCGGCCCCGGCGCACTTCACCAAAAGAGCCTGGGGGAATAGGTGTAGGTTGGGATGGGGATCGAGGCTCACAGCGTCCTGCTATGTTTGGATGGGACTCTGGCCAGGGGAGGCCACAAGGGAGCCCCGTTGCTCTGATCCCTGCCTTGCCCCTGCTGTACCTGTCCCAATGACCTCCTCAATCTTGATATAGGCAGGATCGATCTCCCGGGCAAGTTCTCGGATGGCCTGGCAGGGGTCCTCGTAGGTGGAGGGGTCGATGTAATACTTCACCCCAAGTCCTGGAGGAGTGTGGAGTATGTTATGAGTGTGTTGTGCAAGGCAGGGCTGGCCACACACCCCAGACATGCCCACTTACCTCCAGAAGATTGTGCCAACGAGCTCCCCCAATCTTGGGGGGATCCAGCCTTCCCTGCCATGTGCCCCACCCATGTGTTCCCCAGCCCCACCCATTTCTTCTCCTCATCCCCACCTGGGCTGCTGTATTGCTGCAGCTGCTCCGTATAGCCAGTCCCACGCCGCTTCCTGAGGGACAAAACGGTGACTTGGGATGACACTCCCATTTCCACCCCCTTGCTGCCCCCTTGTCACCCTCACAGACTGCTCTTTAGTCGGTCTGTGGAGGGGGACACCAGTCTGGCCCTCCTGCCCACCTCCACGTGGGGCCCAGTGCAGGGGCTGGCTGATGGGAGGAGCACCCCTGTGGGTTTCTGCTGGGGGCTCCAGACTTGGCAGGACTTGAGGTTTGGCTGTGGTGTTCATGGTGCTGGGCAGAGTTGGGCAGGGGTGGGGACTCACCGCTGGAAGACGACCGCCAGCACGGTGATGGCTGCTAGCAGGAGGAAGGCCAAGGCCCCCAGGATGGAGCCAATCACCAAGGAGAGTCTCTCCGGAAGCTGGGAGGACAGCTCCCCTGGGGAACCAGCCGACAGGGTCACAGGTGGGCCCGGTCCCTCTAGGTGCTTGTTCATGTACCCAGGCATGCACACACACCACAGGCACACACAACACGCATGCACATGCCGCAAACCTTCCACATCCACACACAGGCACACACAACACACACACACACCCCCACAG
>NC_045441.1:131886225-131957261 GCF_002776525.5 Piliocolobus tephrosceles | reverse complement strand
ACACACACACAACACACACACATGCCCACAGCCCTCCCACATCCACACATAGCATGCATACATACCCCTACAACTCCCCACCTCCCCGAGTAGCCCCTAGGTCAGCTGCTGAGCAAAAGGCACTCTCCTTTCCCACAGAACTTCTGGTTGGAAAGCACTGGGCCAGGGTTCAAGGCCGGACAGTCCCTGGGCCTCTCCTCACTACCCACTTAGGCCCTCACCTGCCCATCTGGCCCCCCACCCCCGCTCACCTTGAGGAAGCGTCTGGAAATAGACTTTGCCCCCGTAGGGGCCGTGGCCGGCAGCAGTCCGGGCCCGCACCTGGAAACCATAGATGTGGCCAGGGCTCAGCTGTGTCACGGTGGCAGTGTTGGTCTCGCTGGTCAGGGTGAAGGAGTGGGATTCGTCTTCTGCCTGGGGGTAACAGCCACTCACTCCCTGCCTGGGCCCCTCTTGCCCCTGCTTCTGCCCCTAAGGCCCCCAGACACCCTCCCTGGTTGACAGGGCTCTCAGACACATGCCCAGTGCTGAAGGCTTCTGGGCACCTCTCCTTGCCCATTCAGCCTCTGGCCCCCACCATGGGGACTGTGAGCTCCTGCTGGCCCTGCTGCGGACCCCCCACTCCTCCTGCGCACCTGGTCATAGTAGCGGAGCTGATAGTCCAGGATGTTCCCATTGGTCTGGTCGGGCTGCGGCCAGGACACTGTGATGCTGTTGGATGCCCGGCTCACCTGGTGTACCACAGGGACTGCAGAGGGCACTAGAGCGCAAAAGGAAAATTATTAGGGGAATAGGAGTCACCGGGAGCAGGGTCAGCCTTGAGGGGAGGGCGGCAGGGGTGGACCAGGCTGGAGATCAGGAGTAGGGAAGGGGGCTCAAAGGAGCAGAGGCAGGGGATCCCAAAGGCCAAGGAAAAGGGCTCACCTTCATAGCTGGTGCTGACATTGATAGCTGCAGCCTGAGGAGGGTCAGGGCTGAGCTCAGACACCCCATTGACAGCCTGCACCTCTAAGATGTAGGGTACATGTGCTCGGAGGCCCCCCACTAACACTCGACTCTCAGTCAGGCCTCTCTGGCGAGGGTCAAAGTGGACCTCATCCCTGCAGCGGCGACAAGTGCCCCCACCACCGCTGGCAGGCTCCTGGCCTTCACACTCCTTGCACACGACGTTGAAGAGCAGGTCCCCTCGACCCCCCAGCTCCCGAGGCAGGCGCCAGTGTAGCATGAGTGCTGAGCCTTGCACCTCAAACCAAAGCTCCTGGGGAGCCGATGGAGGACCTGGGGGGCCGGAAGATGTGGCAGTCCAAGGGCCAAGAGGGCAGGAGTCATGGGGGTGATTGAGGAAGGAAGGAGCCAGGGCAGGGTGGGTGGCCCAGAGGGGAGGAGACAGAAGAGCATGGGGTGGTGGTAGCCCAGAAAGGCAGGATGTGGGCCCAGGGGAGGATGGGTCAGGGAGAGAAAAGGGTGGGGACAGGGAGGGGAGGAAGCCAAGAAAACAGGGGAAACACAAGTCACTCCAAATGCAAAGATCCCCCAGTGTTGCCTACTCCCCCAACTTCTGGCCCCTCTCCCAGTCTCTTTCCCATTGCAGGGCTGGGTGAGGAACTCACCAGTGCAGGGGGCCCCTGGTGGGTCGGAACTGGCCCGATAGAAGCCCTCCAGGCAGGGGCAAACGGGAGCTGCTGGACTGGGAGCGTGGCTGCGGGCAGGGCATGGTGAGCAGGGAACATTCCCAGCAGAAGCCTTATAGAGCCCCCGTGGGCAGGCTGAGGAGGCAGAGAGGAGAGTGGGGGCGTCACACTTGCTCTGTCCACCCACCCTGAGCTCCCAACACACAGCAGGCAGTTATCCTCGCAGCCTTCTCTTCCCCGGAGCTGGTTCTCCGGTTCTCCTTTTCTTCCAAGACTGAACCCCACCCTGTCTTCCCTCAGGCAGAGATTTCCTCTGCCATTTGCTGGGACAGAATTGCATTTCCATGGATGGAGAAAGTGAGGTGCCGTGGGGGCTACAGACAGGCCCAGTGCCAGATGTGGGTGTTCCCGGCTTATTGCATAAGCTCCCTCTGCGGAGGCCTGCTGCTGCAGTCATTCTCCCTAGCTGCCATCCACTGCCTTCCTCTACCTGCGTCCCTGTCACCTGGCCCTGCGAGGCAGGGACCCTCCCAACAGAAAGGTGAATGGGAACCAAAGGACTCCATTCCATAGTAACCCTGGAGCTGGAGCTAAACTTCTTTTGGTCTCCATCACTTCTCAGGCCTGGAGACTTAGGAGAAGGCAATTGCCGTGAAAGGCTCCAGAAGATTCCAGAAATTTCAGATGAGTGGGTGATAGCAAGGCTGAGTGCTTTAAGAAATAAAATTAGGGAAATTAGGGGTCCTTTCCTAAGATGGCTTATTCCTGACCTTTTGCAGATGAAATGAATTTTGGGGTGTTCAGAAGAGGAGCCCAAAGGCTGCGGGTGAGTGGGAGGTGTCAGGCAAGTGCAAGAGGAGTAGGGTCTCACCTTGGCAGGCCTTGTCTCCTCGTGCTGGTTGGTGTCCAGGCTGGCACAGGCAGCCCCCGACAGCTACCATCCACTTGCCCTCCCCGTTGCAGTGCAGCCTCGGGGGGCTGCCTCCTGCCTGGCCCCCTACTCCATCCTCCTCTGGCTCTGCATGAGCCACACAGGTGCCCACAGCTGCCACCAGGGAGGCCCCCCCAGCCCCACTGGCCTGCGTCTCTGGAAAGGAGGCAAAGGATCGGAGCACGGCAGGGCAGGTGTAGGAGAAGAGCCTGACAGCTACCAGGGCCAGGCAGGCCCCCGTGTCCTGGAAGGCCACGTAGAAGCCACGTTGGGTGAGAGGCCCAAAGCTCCGCTCTTTGACGTTCAGCTGCAGTCCAGCCCGCTGCCCAGCCCCGTGGGGTCCCACAGCCCACGCTGCAGAGGAAGAAGAGGAGGAGGAGGAGGGAAAGCTCTCGTCTGCTGCAATGGTGTCCACCTTGGTCCAGCGTTTGAGGTGCCAGGAGGAAACGCTGTCGGGGCTGTCGGGCTCTTCAGCCTGGCGGTAGTAAAGGGTGAAGGTCTCCCGGCAGGTGCCGCCGCTCACGCCCAGGCTGGAGCACGCCCGCACAGAGAAGTGGAGTCGAATGTGTGCCCTCTGGGCCCCGCGCCGCTCCACAAAGTGTGTCTGCAACCAATTGTCCTGCCCGGTGCCTGGAGGGGCCCCTGCCACATGACATGCCTCAAAGGTCCGAGTCAGTCGTCGCTGGTCGTCCAGAACACTCACTTCATCCCACTGCAGGAAGGGGCAGGAGAAGCTTTAGGGGCTCCCGACTTAAGCAAGGCTAGGTAGAGGGTATAGGGAAGGGGACATATCTATTCCACTGGGACTTAAAATTAATGACAAGCAAAGCAGATAGGGGATATCTTGAAATCTTGGTGCTCTAGAGAGAGGGATCCTTTTCCCATAATCTCACCCAGGGTTTCCTTCATGAATTCCACTCTTCAGGGGACAGGGAGGGGCAGGGACAAGGGATTCAGGTTCAGAATGAGAGTGGCACTCACCCCCCCTGGTGGGTAGGTGAGCCAGCCAATCTCAGATGTCTCTCCGGTGGTGTCCAGCAATACCTCTGCCCAGAAATAAGAGGGGCACACAGTGGCCAAGCCTCCAGCCAGCACTGCCAGCCCGTGCTCTATTCCCACCGGGAACAAAAGAATGCCCCGCCCGGGCCCATGTCTTTGCCAGCAGGAGCACAGCTGTCCGTCAGGGTCCTTTCTCTGGCAAATCTGATGCCGGTCTTCATCATCCTCACCACGCCTTTCCATCGACTGATGTCTTCACTCTTATCTACCTTTTCTGAATCTTTCCCACTTCCCCCTTGCACTGGGTCTCTATGGCAGTTCGGGTTTCTCCTGTCTCCCCTCCCTCTTACCTTCCAGAGCCAGAACTGAAGACACCAGGAGCAGCACCCATAGGCTACAAACCATGCCCGCCACTCTGTTCACTAACTGAGCAGCCCCTTCAGTAGCCATGGGGCATCTTCAGGGCGTCCACCATCGCCCCAGCCACCACCCTGCTCCTGGGTGGGGCTGCAGCTTTGGCAAGACTCTCAGCGTGTACAGCTAAGCTTGTTCCTGAGGAGACACACAAGACCAGAAGAGGCAGATGGGAAGAAAGTGTTTCTTCATATACAGCCCAGGCTCCAAAAGTTGTGTCTCCTCCTACAGCTCTCAAATCGCCCCAGCACCCACCATGGGCCAGAAGCCAGGTTGCGTACTGCCTCTCCCGAGCCTGTGCAAATTTGGCCATCTTGGAGTGTTCATGCCTACTCCCTGTGTGACCCTGTCTCTGTGTTCCTTTCTCACAGCTCTCCCTCCTAGAAGTGGAGCAGAGGGTGTTTCTGGGTCAATCTTACCTTTTTTTTTTCTCTCTTCCTGTAAGGGGTTATTCCAGTTCTTTCTCTTCATTTATTCTCCTCCCTTCCTCCAACAGCCACCCTGTATTGGAAGTTAGAAGATTTTCATTAAAGGCAGCTGGTTAAGAAGCTGCTCCATCCTATGGACACATGAATTGAATCCTCACAACACTGCCCCACCCCCGATGGACCTGGATGCTTTAGAAATTTCAGAGGGGCAGTGAAGCAGTGAAGTGGCAGGGACACAGGAAGATGGCTGTGGGGTATGATGGGAGGGAAGGGACCAGAATAAATGCAGAAAGAACACAGGCGTGAAGATTCAGCCTGATAAATGAGACAGTGCAGGGGGGGCAGAGCTAAGGAGGTCTGGCATACACTCTGCGAACAAAGATCCTCGTGCCCCAAGGGGCGCATGCTTTCCTAGAGCTTACAGAAGAATAACCCTATGGCTTTAACATACGAAAAGATGCTTCTTGTTTGCTCACATTTAAAGGAAATCATGTGAACACCACAGCAACAGGCCATTTGTTACAGAAGGAATATTTGTGCCCCCACCCCCATTCATATGTTGAAACCCTAACTCCCAAGGTGATTGGTATTAGGAGGTGGGGCCTTTGGGAGGTAATTAGGTCGTGAGGGTGGAGCCCTCACTAATCATGACACTAGTGCCCGGATGAAAGAGACCCCAAAGGGCTTTCTCACCCTTTCTCTGCCATTTGAGGACACAACAAAGAAGAGCGCAGTCTGAAACCTAGAAGAGAGGCTTCGCCAGGAACTGACCATGCTGGCACCCTGATCTTGGACTTCCCAGCATCCAGACTGTGAGAAAGATATTTCTATTGTGTATAAGCTACTTGGTCTATTGCACTTTGTTATGGCAGCCACAGTTGCCTAAGACACCATTTTTACCATGTTGGAGAAGGTGCGGGAAATAGGTTCTCTTGTACATACTCTGCTTGAGTTCAAATTGGAATATTCTCTTGGGAGGACAATTGGGTAATATCTTCCTAGCAGCTACACTGTAAGAATGTGTCCTTCAGGTACTGTACACGTGTGTGGGTTTGCGCAGATGTTTGAACAAAGACAGTAATGGTAAATTGTTTATAAGAGAAAAGGCTGTAAACTAACTGTCCATCAATTGGAATATGGTTAAAAATTATGGTACATCCTTAGAAAGAAATGTGGGCAACTGTTTATGCACTGATATGAAAATCGTTTCCAAGTGACAGTGGGATGGTGGAGAACAGTGCAAAGTAAGCTCTCCTTTGTTAAGAAGGATATATACACATACATATGTATGGAAGGATATCTATGGAAGAGCATCCAAAACCTGTGAAAAAGGCAAAGGAAGTGGACCGAGACCCAGTGCGAGAGAGGCTTACTTTCATTGTATTCTCTTTAATTGCATCCGTTTAAATTTTTGCATTCTTAAACTCTTGCATGTGTATTATTATTTCAACTAAATCATTAATTAAAATTTTATTTAAAACTATAGGATAATAACTGTTTAGTAAAGTTAATCAAAATAGTGCTCATGCCTTCATAATGCCTTCTCAGAACTGTGTTGTAAGCTACCTCTTATATAAAACCCTCCTGTGCCTTCAGAAGGCACACCACTAAGCTCACGAGCAAATGAACGGAAGGAATAGCTACCTCCAGTGTCACAGTGAAGACAAACAGGCTTGGCACCTCCTTTGCTTGTTGATCTAGAGATTGGGGGTTCTCTATCTCTCCTCGTGTCTGAGTCTCAGAAGTCTGTGAATTGGGTGGACTAGAGCATTATAATCCCTTTATTTCGGTGAAGAAAAAAAAGAGACATGTTGCCCAGATTGCTCAAAAGACATAGAACTGAGAGAAAAAAATAAAAAAAGTCAATTAGAAGAGAAGTTGTGATTTGTTTTTCCTGGATATATATGGCCTTGGGATTGTTGAACACTATCATAAAACCAAAATCAAACTATGAAACTTTAATTGTGACAAATATGAAAATCGTAATTTGATTCCTACTAATTTTTTTCTGGTACTGTGGGCTGTGCTCTCCATGAAGTTATCATGGAGAGACACCATTTCTACATACGTGTGGGCTGATGTAGAGTAGGCACCTGCCAACTAGCCCCTGAAACTCACCTTTTATACATCTTTAACCCTATTTGTGAAATAGAGAGTTCAATTTACAGCCTATGGAGACAAGGAGCATTTCCATATGGCAAACTGCTCTTAAGTAATGTTCTTTGCAAAAATGTCTGAAATGCTACTAGGGTCCTTCACAGATGAAATAAATGCTTTGGAGAGGAACGGGGAGATCATGAAGTAAAAAGTATGCATAGCTATTAAAGTCTGTAGCCTTGGCACCAACACCAATGGCTGTTTAATAAATATCATAAAGTAATTTATGTTGTAAGTGCATCCCTCCAAACGCTCAATGGCTTAATTTGGAGATGTGCTTGACACACTGAAGCAAACCAGAGTCTCGGAGTCCTAAGAAATACTGTTAACAGGGAAAGAAAACGCCAGCAGCAGGTTTTTAAACAATGAAGGCTATTTTACCATTTGCCCAGAAGTTATTCTTTAAAATAGTCTCTTTCTTTCACTCAGAACATGGATGGATACTGTAATCTGTACAAAGAAGAAATAGTAAGCCCTGTATCTTCTCAAGCTTACAACTAGACAAATAATCATGAAGAAAGAACAATAAATATTTTGGAAATATTTCAATGAATTATTTTGAAAGACAGCCAAGCATGATAGAAAAGATGCGCTGCAGATAATATCAGCTGTCCAATATGGAACACTCTGGAAGATGAATAGCAAGATATTTGCTTTGATGACCCGAACTACAAGGAACACAGTCACCTGTGGTTGCAATAGGGCGTGCTTGCATAGCCTTAGCATGCCTCGTAATGACAACACGAAGCTGGCCTCCCTCCCGAAGATCCAGAAAAGAGCAAAAGCAATTATGAAACATGCATGTTAAGGCCGCTCAGCTTCTGCCATCGAGAAATAGCATAAAGCAAAGAAGAAAATGGAGACACTGCCTGTGGATGGCCACTTCAGCAATTTTTTGAAATTTTATAAGAACAAAGATAGTCATCAAAAAGAAATGGTTGAGGATCTTCAAGTACCCAGTAGGATACTTCTAATGTTTGATGAGGACCTCTTTTAGATTCAGATCCAGAAGACTGAAGGTTATAAATACATTTTTTCAGAAAAAAAAATTGTTGCTGAGTCAGACTAGGAAGTTAGGTGAGTTCTTACTTATCGAACAAACTAGATAAATTCAAGACTTTTAATTTTAATATATAAAAAGAATATGGGTGTGTCCCTGTCGCAGGAATCCAAATAAAGAAAAAGGATGCTTTATTAAGATATGGAATAAATTGCTGTCAGCAAATTCATACCACTGCAGATTCTTTTGAAGCCAATTTCAAAGGCAGAAACATAAGTGACAAGAACACGGCTGCTCCACATGCTTGGAATGCTAAGTAAGCAGGACTCAGAACTTGATTTTTCAAAGTGTCTTCAATGGTTGTGGGCATGGAGCATCTTCTGCATTTGGTCCAGGAGAGTATCCCATGCCACAGAGATGGGAAGCAGCCTCTGCAAGTAGAGGCCCCTTGCTCCTCTCTCACAGCCTGCTTGAGGGTCCTCTCTCCTCCAACTTACAAAGGGAACTAGTCAGTATTTAGAAACTCTCTAACACAAGAATGTGCAAAAGAACCTATCTCCTGTAGAAAAACATTCACATTTCAGATGTGTATAAGGTTTTAAAAATATAAAACCAGAAGCAGCAGAAATGTGAATATAAAATAACAGTGGAGAAAATGAGACTGATTAGACAAAGTTTCGGGTAACAAAAATTTCAGTCTATGACTTAATAATATTTTCTCAGCTTCTTTTATAGATATATCACTTAATATCTTTTTGATACAGTGGAGACAATAGGTCCACAAACCTGCTACATCTCTTTGGTTTACAAAAATAAGACCGTTTCTTAGGTATCAAGGTTGTGTTTTGTTTTCAGAAACTGGCAAAAATTAAAGATTTGTGGAATCATAGCTTACAAGGCATAGCTTACGAGTTATGTTGCTATAAAAATGAAAGATTTCACTTTGGGAGGCCGAGGCGAGTGGATCACAAGGTCAGGAGATCGAGACCATCCTGGCTAACATGGTGAAACTCCGTCTCTACTAAAAATACAAAAAAAGAAAAAAAAAAAATTAGCCGGGCGTGGCGGCGTGCGCCTGTAGTCCCAGTTGCTGGGGAGGCTGAGGCAGGAGAATGGTGTGAACCCAGGAGGCGGAGGTTGCAGTGAGCTGAGATCGCGCCACTGCACTCTCGCCTGGGTGACAGAGTGAGACTCTGTCTCAAAGAAAAGAAAGATTTAAAAGTAAATTACATTAGTAAATAGGTAAGAATTTTAAAAATTAACCATGCTCCAATTAAATGCTAAATATGATACTTTCATGAGCAAATCAAGCTTACTTAATATAGTTTATGTACCTCAAGCCACAAAGTGAATTTTTAAAGATTAAATAATATAAGCCAAATAAGCTTGGAGGAAGGTAGGCAGAAGACATATTAGGCCATTAAAATGGGTTACTGTGGGAGGTAGAAATGAAGGATTGTAGGTGTGGGCAATAATTTTGTCTTATACATAATTCAATTATTTTTCTTGTTACAGTAAGCATGCCTTATTTTTATAATTAATGTAAAATCTCATTATTAAAATCTAAACAAAAAAGAAAAATATTTGTAAAACCTAGACAAATAAGCATATGTTTACATTTTATGCACTCCCCACACCCTTTTCCTTCTATGTTTCAAAATATTCAGAAATGTTCATCTATAAGAAGAAGGTAGAGGTGGAGATGCAGTAGGAGCTGAGAATGAATGAGTGAAGTAATGCCAACAAGAAAAGCAAAATAATTGTTATCTCTGGCTAGTCTTTCAGCTTCTCTCCTAAGAAGTTCAAACTGTCCTGCTGCTGACATCATGCATGCTTCTCTTCGACGATGTCAAGCAAAGGGATGAGGCTATGAAGGGACAGAGGGGAACCCAGGGAACTTTCCACTGGGAACACATAGTAAAGGGCATGGCCCCAAAGCGAGCCCAGACAGGAACAATTTAGTGAGACAAAGCAGGCTGCAGAGTCCAGTAGGGGCAGAACAGTCTCGAGGGCAAAGGGGCTCGAGGTTTTTTTTTGGGGCGGGGGGGCGGCTCGAGGTTTTATGTCTGGTGTGGTTGCTGGGCTGGTCCTTACACCTGTGAGCCACCAAGTCTGTGTGGGAGGGGTCAGTACCACAGGTCCTATCCCCCATCCTGTTTCACAGCTGTTAAACGCCCAGGAAATTCCAGTATAATCCTTGCTCAGTTTAATGCTGAAGCCTCTATCCTTTAATCTCCACCTTGGAGATCTCTTCGTGCTCTGGCCTCCTGCCTTGAGAAGGATCCCATCATCAGGCTTTATGGAGGCATCCAGGACAGACAGTGAGGAGGTGGCTGTCCTCCGGCTCTTCTATCCCTGCTTCCCTGGCTGGAGAAGCCAATTTGGAGATTACCTAGCAGAGGACAGTCCTGTGTCCCTGGAGGCCTCCAGCCCCTTAGAATGTACCCCAGAGCACTGTGACTCAGACAAATGTGCCTCCCACTCCCAGGCTGTGGAGCTGGGGGAGGCTTTTAAGATGCAGGCAGTGTCTAGGTCTAGCCAGACAGCCACTTAGAATGAGCCACTCTGTGCACTGACGGGGACATGCGTGGCTCTGGAAAAGAGCATAAGGGAGGGTGTTGGGGCAGGAGGCAAATGTGCCTGAGAGATGAGTAAGTGGAAGGTTGTGGAAGAAAGCCCCTGAGTGCCAGGAGTAGCACCTGCGTCAGCAGTGCCTGAAGATGTGTCTACCTGGCGGAGTGTGTAAGGAAATGTGTATGAGGTGAGGTGGGCGGGAGCAGATGCCGTCTGTGTAGAGGGGGGTTGTTGCTTTCCTGTGGCAGAAGATGCACAGCAGTGCTGGTTCCGGAGTGGTTCCGTGGGCTCTTCTTCCTCACCTTAGGCCCCTGCTCTACCCCCAGTCTGCCTGTGAGTTGCTCTTGGCCCCAGGTGGTGCTTCTGCAGAAACACCTGGGGATGGGGGAGGATGGGGCAGGGGGTGAGTAAAGAAAGGGAAACCTGAGGCTTCCCAAACCCTGCAGAACCTGCCACCCTCCTTCACCTAGAGTGGGGAGTGGGGTGGGAACTCAGGGTCTAAGGCCCAGGCTCAGGACTGGGTGATAGCAGAACAGCCGTCCCAGAAGGAGGATCCTGCCTTTCCCATGCTCAGCCCATCTCAGCCTGTTGCTCCCCAGCATTCTGGTAACTCAGCGTCATTGCCAGCCATCTTCTTGCACCCTGAATGGAGTAACAGACTCCGAACAAGACCACCTTCTGAGGCCACCAGGTAAGTACGTAGGCACCCCCACCCTAATCTTCCTTTGAGAAAAAAGGCCCATTGCCCTGAAAAAGCCAAGTGGCCCCACTGAGCAGCACTCAGAAGCCTCAATGCTCCAATGCTCCATTACTTGGACAGCTTCTGTGGTCTACTAACAGCCCCACACAGCTCCCTCCCACTAGTCTCTCAGCTTAGGACCAGCATCTTCCCTCCTAGAGCCTCAGTCAAGTTCCCCCCGCGGGTGGAGGACCTGGGTTAACTGATTGGGAACCGCCCCAGCCGCTCCGATCCATGGGCACTGCCAGGGACATTACAACATTGCTATGCTGGGTCCATGCCAGCTCCCCCAGGGATGGGAGGAGCGAGAGTGCCAGACGGCCAAGATCGGTGGGTGGGGGTGTGGGGCAAGCAGGGCCAAGCACCCAGATGGAGGGAGCAGAGTTGAGGGTGGAGCTGGGGCAGGAGCACGCAATAGACTTTGGTTGCATGTTGGGGGTGATGGCTGGGCAGCAGGAACCAAGCATTCCTTCCACCTCCAAGGCTTAACTGTGGTCATGGGGCTGGGGGTGGGGAGCAGGAGACAGGTGTGTGGTCAGCCTCCTGACTCCTCCCAGCTCCAAGGGGATTGGAGTGATGCCACTGGAGTCAGAGGGGTGGCAATCCCGTTTCAAGCTTGGAGCTTAGTCTCTGCGAGGACCCTCTCAGATTAGGACTCCCAAGCCAGAGCCAGAGGACAATGTCTGGGAACGCAACTGGGGGTCCTAACAACAAGGATAACGGGGTGTCAATGATGCCTGGTCAGAGTGGAGTAGGGGGGGAGCAGCCAGGTTGACCCTTTCCTCACCCTTCATGAACCCCACACTGGCCTTGAGGAAGGATCCTCAGTACTCCCCCAGGAAGCCACCTAGGGGCTGGGGAGCCCCTCTACTCTTGCAAATCTTAATTCATCTGTCCCCAAGCATACTGTCCCCGAATCCCACAACCCCGTCTGCCAACCCCCGCGGGCTCACCTTCCCGTTGGCCGCAATCTCTGCAGGTCTGCACCCCCCGAGGCCTCGCAGGGCAGCGGGGCTCCTCGAGTTCGCACGGTGCCACCCGCGTCTTCTCCAGTCCGGGAACCCCGTTGCACCCGGCCCAAGTCTGTTCGGCTCCGCGAGTCCCTGGGATTCCGGGGTGGACCTGAGGCCGGCGGCAGGGGCTGCTCCAGAGATGGGGCACCGGGAGACCCTGGGGACCCGCGTCGCGATCGCCGTCGCCCAGCTGGGTCCCGGGTCCCGCCGCCCGCTGCTCTAGAGCCGCGGCTGGAGCGAGCGCAGCCCGGCCCGCCCCCTCCTCGTCGCCTCCCAGGCCGGCCCGGCCCGCCCCTTCAGCTCCTTTGGCCGCCTTCCCACTCCCCTCTTCCGGGGAGCCGATCCCGCCCTCCCGGCCTAGGCGACGAGTGCGCGGCGCCCGCTCCTCCGCCCAGGCGCGCGGGGGAGACGCGGGGCGCGCCCGGGGCCCCGCCTGTGCGCCGGGAAGGGGGCGGCCTCCCCCCGCGGGTCTCGGCCAGGAGGATCGCACGCGTGGGGCGCCTGCAGGAAGTGGGAAGGGAAGAGGCTGTCTGTAAAGCCCCCGGGCTCAGGCTCGGGCTCGGGTCGGACACCCGCGGAGCGAAGCGCAACTGGCGGACCGTAGCAGTTCAGGGCAGGGCAGAGCCCCGCACACACCCCCTCGCGCCTCCCTCCTCTTCGGCTTTAACTCTAGGAACTAAAACAGTGGGGCTCCTACTGAGCTTTGAACTAAGGTGGGCGTGAGCTGAGCAAGAGAGAAGGAAGGAAAAGCAGGGGGTGGAGGGAAAGACAAACTGAGAAATCTGGGAGAGTACTGGCGGTGGTGGGGGGAGCCCAGGCAGCGGGAGAGGGGGGCGTCTGGGTATGAACGCGTCGCTGTGCTAGCCTGGAACTCTTCTCTCTTTTCGTGTCTGAATCTTGGTCAACGTTGGGGCTTCTGAGTCGAACCTGCCTTCATCCACCCTCCCCAAGGGGCAGGGCAGTCGGGTTGAAAAGGGGAAGTGCTGCTGTGCGCCTGGCTCTGACATGGCTTGGGCAAGTCGCTGCACCTCTGGGTGCCTCCTCCCTCGCCCGCGCTCCGGAGAGAACCTCCCTGCGGTGAGGAGGGGCGGTGCAGGGTGCTCTCAGCTGGCGCCTGGAGGCAGGGTTGAGGAACCAAGGGGGCGCCACGAGGAAAAATGTTTCCGCCCACCTCTAACCCCTTCTCTAGCCGAGGACGGGGATTTGGGGTCTATTGTTTGGGTCCTACAGAGCTGGGCTGGGGCTTTCCCACGAAGTGTTGCTACCACCTGCTGGTTTTTCCAGGGAACACAAGCACCCGGTGCAATTCCCTTTGCCCCCTTTTCTCCCCGTATCGCCCTGTCCCATCTTGCTCTCCAGCTTCTTTGATTTATTCAAAGACATGTTCACTAAAGCTCTGGCTGCAAATGGGCTGATCAAAAGTGGTACTTAAAGAGCATTCAGAAGCCGAAGAAAATTGTGAAAGAGATCTATGAGCCAACAAACACAATAAACAAAACAATGAAACTCACTAAGAGTCACCTGGGAGAGACAAACAGGCTTTAATGAATTGACTGAATGAGTGATAGAAAGATAAAGGCTACCGAACAAGTTCCCATTTGGCCAGGGGGTTGTTCACTCTTGATATCAGGAGTCAATAAATAAGCCTGATAGTATTTAATGCTTCTGCATTTGGACGTCATTAATAATTCCACTTGTACTGACGTTCTGCTTTATCTTGTTTCTTCCCTTTGCCCTGAAACTCAGTGGTGGAAGGCTTCCTTCATTTTCTGATTAGTTATCTCCAAGGCTTTCAAAGACTTCTGCAAAGAAACGGAATTTGCATTGTATGTGGAATTATGTAACTCATACATTAACGTGCCTGATGGCTAGACATCTATGGTTATATTGAAAACTTAAAAAAAGACACATAACTAGATTATGTTAAACTAAAAATATGGACAAAACCAAACCGTAGTTGTTACTTTATAAAACCCAAGAAATTCCTGTAGTAATTTGCAACATGTCTTGTATTGACATACAGTAAAAATACCTGCATTCTTTTCTATTGCATGATATACCTCATATTAGGTGACTATAATATGAAATGAAGTTTTTGCTGCTCAAGGCTTATGTAATTAGTTATATTTGTCTTGTTAATAAAATTTGAGAGGCATCTAGTTTTCAAAGGAAGTGTCATTGTACTCAGGAAACAAAGAGATTTAAATTTGTGATTAGTCAGCTTTGCATCCTATATACCTATATCTTATCAAAGCAAGTTTTAATGGTAGGTGGACAGCATAGAATGCATTGTTAAAGTATGCTGCAACCTGCAGCTATTAAAAAGCAAAGTAATGAATTCCTTTTTAAAGTTTAATGTAATTTTTTTGCTATAATTTGTTTGGTGCCTGGGACACTCCAGGTGCTTGGAAGTGTTATAGAATGAATCGATAAAAAAGAATATTTAAACTTTTTCTATGTGGCTGGGCATGGTGGCTTATGCCTGTAATCCCAGCACTTTGGGAGGCTGAGGCAAGAGGATCTCTTGAGGTCAGGAGTTTGAGACCAGCCTGGCCGACATGGTGAAACCTCATCTCTACCAAACAATACAAAAATTAGCCAGGTGTGGTGATGCGTACCTATAGTCCCAGATACTCAGGAGGCCAATGTGGGAGAATCGCTTGAACCCGGGAGGCGGAGGTTGCAGGGAGCCAAGATTGTCCTACTGCACTCCAGCCTGGGCAACAGAGTGAGACCCTGTTTCTTTCTGTATGTGTGTGTGTATGTGTATATATATATATTTGGCATTCTGTGCTAATGGGCAGGACCTAATAAAGTTTGTGGCTCATAGAATTCATCATTTCTGGCACACACACTCTATTATGTAAATTTGGAGCCAAAAGGAACTGCTGAGTAGAAAACTCCAGGTGAGATAGGAAGGCTCCTAGAGTGGTTCTGCTTCATTTTTTTTCTGAGTTTTTGCCTCCTTCTTAGGCTTTTCTCGCTCCCCTAGGATGTGCAATTTTCTTCTTCCTTATTTCCCCTTAGAACAGCTAATGTAAGCTGATGTTGTCATAAACAAAGAGCTTTACAAGTAATTTCACTGATAAGAATTCTAGTAAAAAGCCATAAAGGAGTCTCCTGAGTCCCTGATCTCTTATTCCAAAACATTAGTTATAGCTCCCGATGCATGACCTCACAGGGCTCAGGCCCTTCACTGAACTGTCTTGAGGCTTTGTGGCCTCCAGGTGCAGTTGTACTTCCTAAAAGCTGGAGTCTAGTCTCCAAACACTTTACCAATGGAAGTATTAAATGCCCATTTGTACAATTAAAGCTTTTATTGTTTTCTGTTCAGAAACTTCTATAGTGTTCAAAAATTCTCCTATGTTACTGGTTTGTTTGAAAGTGAAGCCTCGATTGCAACTGATTTGTAGACCAAGGGTAATGGATACCCTTCATGGTGGTATTAAAGTTTACCCATCATAGTCTTACACTTTGATATTACTTTAACCATGCAATAATAAAAAGGTATTCAGAGATATTAGTGCCTCCAAGATAAAGAGGATGGCTCTTCTCTCAGTTAGGGGTTGACTTCAGCTATATGTAACAGAAAAGTTGTACAACAGTGGTTTAAACAAATTAGATAACACAGAAATCCTACGAAGGCCCCAAGTCAACAAGACTCCAACTTTAGGATGAGGGCTTGTTCTCAGATTGTCAACATTTTAGCCAGAGCTCCAATTACAAGGTCTCCAAATTTCAGGCAAGAAAAAGAAGGGAACAGGATTAAAGCGCTACATCCAGCTGAGTTAGCACTGTTCACAGAACCTTTCTGGAAGATCCATTCATTGACTTCATATGTCTTACTGGCCAAGACAGTGTCACATGCTTGAAATCTGCAAAATGAAACCTGCAAAATACATGCTGCACAAAATAAAATTAAAGCTGTTAAACATAAGAGAGGAAGAAAGAAAGAGTATTAGCCAGGGAACCAGCAGCCTCTGCCACAAAAGAGATAAAATGATCACAGTAATCTACATTTTTCCCTGCAATCAACAAAGATTTCCATCTCCTTTTTATAGGATATACTTGCTGGTATTTTCCTCCAGACCATTGTCTTTACATAGGTTTAATGCTCAAAGATGGTTCCCAGGAAGTTAGTGGAGTGAAGGGAAATGCCAGGAGTGTCTTCTTTCTAAAATAACCCTGACACGGTCTCAAAAGAAAAATAAATCCTTTGCAGTTACCCATACAAACAATAGGACTTGAAAACATTCTAGATTTTAATAAGATTTTGGGCAGTCCTCAGATGCAGAGCAGAAGTGATAAACACTCCACACCTTTCTCTGCTGCTTTCCTGGTTTGTGTCTTTTCCATTCAGGTGCATATAGGAGATGGGATGATCTATGACGTGGAGCAGATGGCCCCCTGGTCGGCTCTTCCAGTAGAATGCAGTCTATTTCCGGAGCTCCGCCTCCAGATAGTGCTCTCTGAAAACATTGGCATTTCCTAAACTGCAAGGGTGGCCTGCATTTCTAGGAGATCTGCCTTCTACTTGTAGATGTGGCTGACACATTTCCTGGTTCCCATATTCTCTTGTCTTTAGTATACATCTCTCTACATTCAAATGGATTCTGAGAATCTATCCCATCAGAACTTAAAACACCACCAACAAAGTGGAACTAGTCAACAACAAGACTCAGTAAACAGCAACGACAACACTTGAGATCTTTTAAAAATCTGAAACAAAGTAGAAAAGGAATGAAGATGTAAGAGTTCAAAGAAAAAGTCTTCACTTTATATTCTTAATGAGTTAAAAGCAGATGTGGAAGCTATATTAAAAGGTTGAGATAAAAAGGGATGGGGGCGGGGGAAGAAAAACGTAACAGTCAGGCAGGGCGTGGTGGCTCACGCCTGTAATCCCAGCACTTTGAGAGGCTGAGGTGGGTGGATCACCTGAATTCAGGACTTCGAGACCAGCCTGGCCAACATGGTGAAACCCTGTCTCTACTAAAAATATGAAAATTAGCCAGGGAATTCTAAACTTAAATTTAGAATTCCCGGCAATAACCAAATTCCCTGGCATGGCCCTTTCTCCTTTGTCTTGCTTTGAAATAAACATGAACATTGTATTGTTTGTCTATCAATACCAGAAAAAATCTTAGTGGCTGAAAACAACACTTACTTATTATTTTACAGTTCCAAAGGCCAGAAGTCAGAAGTGGACCTCCGTGGGCTAAAATCCATGTACTGGTAGGGCTGTGTTCCTTTTGGAGTCACTAAGGAGGGTCTGTTTCTTAGCTTTTCCCAGTGTGGTTCTTGGAAGCCACCGTATTCCTTAGTTTGAGGTCTTCTCCTTTATCTTCAAATCCAGCAACATCGGCTAAGTCCTTCTGCTGCTGTTCCTCTCACTCTCTTCTTCCGCGTTTTTTTTTTTTTTTTTTTTGAGACGGAGTCTCACTCTGTCGCCCAGGCTTGAGTGCAGTGGCGCGATCTCGGCTCACTGCAAGCTCCGCCTCCCGGGTTCACTCCATTCTCCTGCCTCAGCCTCTTGAGTAGCTGGGACTACAGGCGCTCGCCACCACGCCCGGCTAATTTTTGGTATTTTTAGTGGAGACGGAGTTTCACCGTGTTAGCCAGGATGGTCCCGATCTCCTGACCTCGTGATCCGCCCGCCTTGGCCTCCCAAAGTGCTGGGATTACAGGCGTGAGCCATTGCGCCCGGCCTCTTCTTCCGCTTTTAAGGACTTCTGAGATTATGTCGGGCTAGCCGGGATAATCCAGGGTAATCTCCCCATCTCAAGGTTAACTGATTAGCAACCTTCATTTTCCTTTGCTATGTAAATGAGCGTATTAACAGGTCCCAGTGATTAGGATGCGGACATCTTTGGGACCAATAATCTGCCTACCACAGACATGAGGGCTGGAGTTCCAGCACCGTTTTGGCATCTGAGCCAAGGCTAGCGACCATAATACCTCTAGATTTCTTGTTGTATGAGGAAAATAAACACCTGTGATTGCAATTTGTGTTACTTGCAACTTCACACATCTCTAATAAATACAGACTCAAACATTAGATCTTTAGCCAAGGGCTAATTATTTTCAAAAGGCAAGATGAGGCCATTTTCAAATCTGCAATTCTTAGAAAATTTGCCACTCAAGTCTGTTTTCCAGCAAGATGCATTACAAAATGTGCTCTGAACAATTAAGAGATGAATAAGCAATTGCATTCTTCATTAGGGAAGTTGTGATTGAGAAAAAGTGGTTATAATCACTTAAACTATCTGAAATTGTAGGATAAATAAAACACAAAACAAAATACAAACTTGCAAATCATGAATCAATAGTCAGAGGAAAATTAAGTAATTGAGGGTAATTATGACGACGAAAGTAAAATATCATATGTAAGTATAATAAGAAAGTCTGTTTTTAAAAGAATATTTTAAATATCCAGGTTGACATAATGGAAAATATAAAAGAGAAATAGCAAAGACAGGGATGTCATCAGTGAAAAATTCCTTGACATCCATCAGAGGAAGTCAATAGTTATTGCAGACATAATTAGGTAAAAGAATTTTAATGTTCTAAGATAATCGTGAAATATTATCTTTAAAATAGGGTGTTGACCTCACAAGTCATGGATAAAAGATAAAAGCAAATGGAATGGTTCCTTCATCCAAAAGCAAAATAGATAAAAGATAACAAGAAAGCTTTAAAATATAGAAAACATAATTAAAGTGACAGATGTCAAACCAAGTACAAGGTCTTAATCAGCATAATATTCCAGAATAATTTCTATGGTAAGTCATTGGAATAAATACGTCATGGAATTTCTTCATGTGGCAAAACATCTCTCTCCCATTTCATAATATACATAAATGAACTGTTGTCTATTGCATTTCTAGAAACATTTATGTAAAAGAAAACACAATTTTTTGTGTCTTATATAAAAAAGACACAATATTTTGGGGACACTGGACCATTTCACTTTTCAAACAGCAATGCAACCATCGGTGACAGTACAAATGAACGCTGTTAAAATTAAATGTATAATTTTGAAATATTTAGATCATGGAGTTTAAATAAACATATGTACACACGTAATTGGAGGGAGGGAATTGCCATCCCTACACTGTTTCCCACCTTTTCTCTTCTCCTCCTCTTACCTGCCCCTTCACAACCGAAGGAGACACAGGAAGATGGTGTTGACTTGTCTATAAAATTGATTAGCCTCTTACAAGCAATAATTTCAATCTTCATCTGAGTCTTTGTGTAGCTAAAGCAGCAATCATGAAAAGGTATATAACCTGGAAATGAGCCCACTTTTTATTTATTATAAATCTAAGAAGATGCAGTTTGAAAGTGGGACATGATTTTTAAAATCATAGTATACTCATATTCAAATTCAACAAAAAATAGGCGTAAAATTTTAATCACTTTAAGTGAAGACATAAAATTATTTATTTTCATGTTAGAAAATACAGTAAGTTCCTTAGCTGGATGTATTCCTTCCTTCAAAGTAAATTAATAAAGAAGAGACATTCGATAGATAATAAAAATCTAAAATATAATTAGTGTAAATTACAGAAATTTCCCCCATTAATTGTCATTAAATCCCCACTGACAACTCCAACTCCCCTTCCCTTCTCCTGCCACAAACCTTTTAATTGCCTGGAAGAAGTTATACTGCTCTTGATTATAGCCTAAATTACTAATCTTATTGTGGGTGAGGTGGGCTTCACTAATTGTTAGATAATTAGGTTCTTCTTCTTTGCAACTTTGTTCTGTACTATTTATGAGAATTAATGGGTTGGCCTTGGGAGTTGTGCTTTTCTGAATCATCATGACCTGTTGGATACTAGAAAAAATAAAAACTGGCATATTTATGACTCACACTGGGTGCAGGATGAGGAAGAAGAATGGATTTAGTGTCACCCTATATTATATTCTGCTGGAAAACCAGAGTAAATTGAATAACTCAGAATTACCCCAAAGAGACTTTAAACGCCAGACTAATTTAACTCTGGCCCATCCTTAAAACATCAGCTATCAGCCCAGAAGTAAACCATCACATACACGGTCAATTGATTTTCTGCAAGTGTGCCAAGACTTCAGTGGCAAAAGACAATCTTTTCAACAAATCTTTTCCAGGGAAAACTGGATATCCACATGCAAAAGACCAAAGTTTGACCCTTACTTTATAACATATACAAAAATGAACTCAAAATGGATCAGAAAACCTGAACTTTAGAGCTAAAACTATAACTCTTAGAAGAAAGCATTAGGAAAAATCCTCAATAGATTGGATTTAGCAACAATTTAATGAATATCATACCAAAAGCAAATGCCACAAAACAAAAAGTAGATATATTGAACATCATCAAAATTTAAAAACTTTTGCACATCAAAGGATATTATTAAGAAAGCAAAAACACGATCTAACAAATAGGAGAAAATAATTTCAAATTATATATCTGCTAAGGAATTAATATCCAGAATATATAATGAATTCCTAAAACGCAACAACAAAACACAAAGTAATTCAAAAGTGGTCAAAAACTTTAATAGACATTTTTGCAAAGCAGATATACAGTCCAATAAGTATGTAAAAAGATGCTCAGTATCATTAATGAAATGAAAATTAAAATCATGGGGTACCGCTTTATGCCTCCTAGGATATAATAGCCACTATATTTTAAAAATATATATTTTTAAAAAATGACATATATATAATATATAATATTATACTTTGTATTGTATATTATTATATTATTTATAATGTTATATACAATAACTATTATACAATATATAATAAAATAAAATATATTTTTCAAAATATAAAAATATTATTAAATATTTAAAAAATATAATAGCCATTATATTAAAAAAACGAAGTAAAAAGTGTTGGTGAGGATGTGGAGAAATTGGAACTCTTGTACATCACTGGAGGGAAATGTAAAATGATGCAGCCACTGTGTAGAACAGCATGGCAGTTCCTCAAAAAATCGAACACAGAATTGCTATATGATCTAGCAATTCTATTGCTAGGTGTATACCCAAAGGAATTGAAAATAAGGGCTAGAACAGGTATTTGTACACCCATCGTCATGGCAGCATTATTCACAATGGCCTAGAGGTGGAAAAATCCATGCCCATCAACAGATAAATAGATAAACAAAATGTTGTATACAAGTACAATGGAATATTATTCACTCATAAAAATAATGTAATTTATTTATTTATTTACTTATTTATTTATTTTTTTGAGATGGAGTCTTGCTCTGTCCCCCAGGCTGCAGTGCAGTGGCACGATCTCGGCTCACTGCAAGCTCTGCCTCCTGGGTTCACACCATTATCTCACCTCAGCTTCCCGAGTAGCTGGGACTACAGGCACCTGCCACCACGCCCGGCTAATTTTGTTTTTGTATTTTTAGTAGAGACGGGGTTTCACCGTGTTAGCCAGAATGGTATGTGTTCTGTATTCGTCTGCTTTATGTCACTATAAAGGAATACCTGAGGCTGGGTAATTTATGAAGAAAAGAGGTTTATTTGGCTCACAGTTCTGTAGGCTGTACATGAAGCATAGTATCCACATTTGCTTCTGGTGAGGGCCACAAGAAGCTTCCAGTCATGGTGGAAGATGAAGAGGAGCCAGCAGAGGGATGGGAGGAAATGCCAGGTTCTTTTCAACAACCAGATCTCGCATGAACTCATAGACTGAGAACTCACTCATTACTGCAAGGACAGCATGAAGCCATTCATGAGGGATTCGCCTCCATGATCCAAACACTCCCCACTATTTCCACATGAGATTTGGAGGGAAGAAAACATCCAAACTATATCATGCTACAAGATGGATGGACCTTGAAAACATACTTAGTGAAATAAGTTGGAGACAGAAGGACAAATGTGTAATTCCAGTTATATCAGTGTGATTCCAGTTGTATCAGTGTCTTAGTCTGTTTAGGCTCCTACAACAAAATACCATAAACTGGTATTAACAACAGAAATTTATTAACAACAGAAATTTATTTCTCACAGTTCTGGAGGGTGGGAAGTCCAAGATGAACAGACCAACAGCTTCAGTGTCTGATAAGGGCTCGCTCCCTGGTTCACAGATGGTCATCTTTTTGCTGCATCCTCATGTGGCAGAAGGGGTAAGAGGTCTTTCTTGGGCCTCTTTTATAAGGCCACTAGTCTAATTTATGAAGTCGCTGACTACATGACCTAATTACCTCCCAAAGGCCCTACCTCCTATTAGCATCCACTTGGGGGCTAGAATTTCAACATACAAAACTTCAGGGGACCCAAACATTCAGGCTGTAGTGATGAGGTAGCAGGAGTAGGCAAATCTGTAGTGACAGAAAATAGATAGAGGATACTAGGGGCAGAAGGAGGAGTTATCATTTTATCTGTAGAGAATTTTTGTTAAGGATGCTGAAAAAATTTTGGGTGCAGACGGTGGCAATGGTTGTAGAACACTGTGAATATATTTAATGTCAGTGAATTGTGGTTAAAATGATAAATATTAAGTCATGTATATTTTACCACAATAAAAAAATCTTAGTTCACAGATTGCTGTTTCAGGGAAAATTTTGGAAATCACGCTCATTCACAGAAGACTGTTTTTTCTCTCATCATGTTTCTAATTGTAAATCTGTATTTATTTGTGTGGTTTCTGACGATTGTCTTTCTCCTCCCCAGGACTGATGTTCCATAATGATTTCCAAGTCAGATTTGCTTACTTATCTACTAATAGTATCTAACTCATTGAAATAATTCAGTATAAAACATTTTTATTGAATTAATATTTTTAGTAATAAGAAAGGAAAATAAAATACAATCTTGAGTAACACATCCATTGCAATTATCTAAAGCTTTTCCAGCTCTTAGGTTTATAGAGTTGAATAATTTTAATAGGTCATTTAAAAATATAATTTGGCAAATGTGGCATGACTAGGCCACACAAAAACACCGATAGAGAAATAAGTCTCATTATTCTATTGTTACATAATTATTCACGATCAAATTATGGATTGTAAAAAGGTTAATTATTCCTAATGGTCTCCAAAAGCCATTATTTTCTTTAATTTGCATTTGGTAGGAATTGAGCGAGGCAGCTGATTACAAAGGGGCATAGCTATGCATTCTGATTTTACGTAATTCATTCTGAAGGCTAATAGCGACGGTAAGTTAACAAAGTTTCCTACAAGAATCTATATATATATATCTTGTAATAGACTTCAAATAAGCCAAGTGAGTGGGAAATATTATGAACTTTTATATCTTATAATTAGAAATAACTTTGTATGCAACTGACTCTTCTAAGAGGTCAACAAGAAAGAGAGGATGAGGTCTGCTCCTATTTTTATTTTCGTTTTCTTATTTAAAACTAGACAATTGAAGATTTTAGAATAGCTTCCTTGGTGAGTGCTTTAAACTCTGAACACTCAGAAGAGTATTGACAAAATTGTATTCTGTAAGCATTTTTATGAAACAATTCTGCTTCCAGTTAAACACCTTTTACTTTTTTTAGTGGTAGTGGTAATGGTGGTGGTGGTGGTAGGGATGGTGGATTCAACACTCCTAAAAATGGGAACTTTCTGGAGTTTACATCAATTATATTGAAGTTGTTTTATTACATGTCAAATGTCTACTTGTGCTTCACGGCTTTATTAGTAATAAGTGTGTTCTCCAGTTATGTCACTCAGTCTATTTTTCCAAATGGAAACAAATAATTTCATATGTTTATAAATAAGTGACTAGGGCCTTTAAGACTTTTTATTGGAACTCATGTAAGTTTGTGTATGATTATAATTTGAGCCTTTCTCTGTGATCTAGAGTTTCTCCATCTGCTAAATGCCATTGAATAATTAAAAAAAAAAAAAAAGACTGCTAAGAGACTAGTTGGCAGAGAGATAAGCTAGTTTGTGAGACATTCAAACAGTAGAAGTTGGTATAAAGTGATAACGAATGTTGTTGGTGTTTTCCTCTTAGCAGCTGGTTTGAAAGTTCTCCTTGGGGAGTGTTGTTTTATTTCATTTTGTTTTATTTGGAGGAAATGTGTTGGTAAAACATTTGGGGCAAGGGAGATTCCAATGTGCATGCTTAAGTACTGCAAAATGCTCTCAAATTGCCCTTTAAATCCAGGGACTACATCAGGTTGACTCACCTTTGCTTACATATGTGTGTGTGTGTGGCCTGCAAATATAAATGTGGGTATAATTGCTTAAGCAGAGCTCAATTGCTTTATGTAATGGTGGGGTGAGTCTGTAAGGTTTTGTGTTTAATTGTTTTTTAAATAGCAATTAGATGTGTATTTCATTTTATCAAAAAAGTGAAGGCAGTCAAAGGGGATCACTCTTTTTTCTCAATAAAATTTACTGATCAAAGGAGATCCAGCTATCAGCTATGCTACTTTAGGTCTCCATGCTTCATCAGCAATTCTGGTAGGGACAGAGTGAGTGCTGACAACAGGAGAGTGGTTGGTGGCCTTAAGCTGGGTTTCCGCAGCCTCTTTTTCTACCAGCCAAGAGGGTGTATTATGGTCATTAATGTCACTCTTCCTGAAGTAGAACCCTGATGTGTGCTTCCTCGGGTGTCTTGTAGGAAAATCCATTAGCAATTATTTTTGCCTTGAGATATTTAAAGGCCACTTTCTTTGTAATCAATTAAGGAAGCAAAAATGTAAGCAAACAAGATTCCTGAACAAAGCATTGGTGGGTAAGGCTCACTTTTTTTTTTCAGTACAGACAGGCATGTATTTTTAAGGAAAAGGTCAGATAACCCTCAGTTATCTTTGTGTAGATAACGGTCATAATCTGTCATAATTAGTCATAATCATGTACCTGTTCATTTTTCCTAAGATAGCAAAATCACAATATGGCTTTGCCTGGAGGGTCACTTGGAAGTTTTCATATGGGCTCTGAGACAGAGGGAGGAAGATCTGGGGCAATACAAAAGACACAGTAAAGCTGGAGGACGTGGGAGGAGAAAGAGAGAGACAGAGCAAGAGAGGGAGAGAGAGAGAGAGAGAGAGAGAGCGATCTCCAGGGGTTCAGGTGACTGGTTCTCCTGGTGTTTGCAGTCACAGATAACCTGTGTCACTTCCAGACCAAACAGCTCAATAGACAAGTGTGCTTTATCTTTGTTTGGTTTTCTTTTTACTCACATGATACAGATAAGCAGAAGGATCTCAGAAGTTACATTTTTAAAATGACAGATGGAAACAACCATCACAACAACTCCTTAGTCTATGAATTACTCCTTGGAGAGGCAACTCCCTTCAACCAGGAACAACCATTTAGGACTCTTCATGAGCAAGAAATAAACTTCCATCATGATTGTACCACTATGTAGCTTGGAGTTTGCTTATTACAGCAGCTAATGCTACCCTAATGAATATACCCTGTGTGCAAACTGATGTATGGAGGAAACAGAAATTTTAGATGTGGATTCAGGAGTATAGGGGTCAGGGAAAGCAGCTGTCTGAGTTGCATTAAGAAGCCAGGAGATTGAACAGAGGCTTGAGTTGGATCCTCCTGAAACCCCAAAGCGTTAGCCACTATTTCAGGGCTCGTCTCATAATGTGTGCCTTGTAGGGAGGGGAGGAAAAGAAAGCATTGAATGACACAACATGGCTGCCCCAGTCCTTGCTTCTGTAGCTGATCATGAGGTCTAAATTAATAATCAAAACGACCTTATTCCACCTCCTATTACCTGTCTGTCTCCTCTACCAGCACCGTAGCAGGCCAGAGTTCTTTTCTGGTAGGGTGAATCATATCTTCATTCTCAGAGGATCTGAGTCCTTAGTCCTTGGGATCCTGGCTTCACTGAGTTGCTGCTGTGCTTATTATCTAGATATATTGGACAAAGGATGCTAAGAGGCACTCCAGGGAATTCTCTGGGTTCCAGGCATTGTTCTGCTTGTCCCTATTATGGAACAGTCACTGAATTTCCCATGAATGGTCATGGGGATCATTCATTCAAGCCAGTGACCACCTTTGCTGCCTGTTATTTTAGTAGCATGAAGAGCTGCAAATGCCAGAAGGCAATCTCAGCTTCCCGTTTAATAGAAACATGACTTTATTTCTTGGTGGAAAAATTTCTCCTTGGACAGAAATTAGTCCAAGGTATGGGAAAGGAAGCAAAATTCCTTAAGTGGTTCAGTTAAGGTGTGATAGGAAAAATCTATCCCTATCTCCACTCTTTGTTTCTTGGGCCTGAGTATTCTGGCAATGAGAGATAAAGCAATATGTTGTCCACTAGGTTAGGGCATATACCACTACTATAGAACAGTGCCCCAGCCTCTCAGAGGGTGGTCTCCTCACTGGCCCATTGGCAGGCCATTCTATCTTTCTACCAATCAAGCTGCTTCTAGGTGGTGTGGCACATGATAAAACCAGACAATTCTATGGGTATAAGTCTATGTCTGTACTTACAACATGATAAAATATGTTCTTTGGTCAGAGATGATATCAAAATGATGAATAAGTCATTCAATAAGTCCAAGAATGTTGGTGCTGACAGAAACATTGTGGGTAAGGAAGGAAAATTCTTCTTGAGAATATGTACATGCTCCTGTGAAATTAAACTATGTCTCCCTAATGATAGAAGGGATTCAAAATAATCAGCCTTCTGGGTGATCTCCTTAAACACCTGAGGAATGGTGCTGTGATGGGGACTAAACTCTAGTATCTCCTTTTGCCAGTGCTGATCACTTCTGATTAGCCTTGCACAGGAAGGCCATGTCACTGAGCCCATGTATCACTTCCATTGATGTCTTTGGAGCGGCCATGCACATGGGCTCATGGAGAAAGCCCCGGGATGGAGCATCCATTCACTTTCTCACTAAGATCATTCATCTTCCTCAGCATGCTATTTCTTACCAAAAAATTTTGTTTTCTTCCTTAAGATATTCCAGCAGAATGCTCTTACTTCTTGTTCTAATTTGAACTTCTTATTCCCTGGTTTTACCACAGAACCAACATCCTGGCCATCCTGAGATTTAATTTTACTGAATTTTGGAGTTGGTCTCACTGTATTTTGATTTCTTATCTTCATCTTTTTTTTTTCCTTAGGACTACATTTTTGTGTGTGCTGGAATTCACATTTTGATACACTTTATAGAAAAACTTTCATCTTTGCATGTATTAAATGGCTTTATTCTATCTTAATGCTTTATTAATATTTTGGTTATAGTATTTGAGATGTAAAACGTTTTCTTATCTAGCCTGACTGAAGTCCTGACTTCGTTTCCTTCCAGTACCTAATGTTGCTGGTACGAAGTTAGCTGCCAATCTAATTCAATTCTGCCCATGATAATTTGTTTTATTTATTTTTTCTGGAGTTTTTAGGGTTTTCTTTTTATCATTTCTATTCTGAAGTTGTGTAAAAATATGTAAAAAAATATTTGATCCACTGTGCTTACCTTTCCCCTGAATGCTTTTCATTCTTTTCTTGTTTGTGATTTATATGTTTTCTATGAATAGCTTTTCTCCTGAAATTATCATTTAACTGATAATTTTAAACTGATGTCAACTGTCCCTTTTTCTTTTTTCATTTTACTCTTTTTTTTTAAATAAATGAATATAATGTTTTCTCAATTTTTTTTTTGAGATGGAATTTTACTCTGTTGCCCAGGCTGGAGTACAGTGGTGCGACCTCAGCTCACGGCAACCACCACTTCCTGGGTTCAAGCAATTCTCCTGTCTCAGCCTCCCAAGTAGCTGGGATTACAGGCATGCATCACCAAGCCCAGCTAACTTTTTTTTTTTTTTTTGTATTTAGTAGAGATGGGGTTTCACCATGTTGATCAGGCTGATTTTAAACTCCTGACCTTAGGTGATTCGCCTGCCTCCGCCTCCCAAAGTGCTGGAATTACAGGTGTGAGCCACTGTACCCAGCCTCAAAATTTTAAAAAAGAAAAAGTAGACTTATAATTAAATTAAAGTTTTTGCCTTTTCCCAAAAGTATATATGTTTCCTCTGGGGTCAATATTCTGTTTAATTACCTTGGTCTTTCTCTTTTATTCTGCTATATTAGTAAGGATAATTAATGCTACCTGCTATTACAAATAATCTCAAAATTCTTAGTGCCTTAATCCAGTGTAAGTTGTCTTGCTTTGCTTTCACCTCACGTAAAGGCCAATTCCTGGTCAGAGTCCTCCGGGGCAACTTTCCTATAAGGGATGACTCAGAGATGCAGGGCGCCACTACTCTGGGATTCCCATTATTGCTGCAAAAAGTGAGAGAGGAGTATCACATGTAGGAGATCTTGTGTTTCTGGCAAAGCCTGGGTGGCTTATGTTTCTACTGCATTCCCCTATTTAGAATTGGTCATCAGGCCCAATCTAGATGCAAGGATACTGGGAAATGTAGTTTTTCTATACTCCCCAGAGGATGATAAAATGGTTTGATAAATCTATAGAATTGTCTTTGCCAGAGCCTTTTGCTTTTCTTTTTAATCAAATGTCTGCTGATACTCAGTTGTCCAATATGATTATAAATTTAGAAATGTTGATTATTACCTGTAACAGACTAACATTTCTTCTGATACTAGTTTCCTTTTCCCTGCATACAAAGACTGCAAGATTTCTGTTTGTGGGTGTGGTATGTGGACAGGCAGGCTATACTCTAAGATAAGCAAGCTGGCAGCCTGTACTCTGACAGCCATTGCCTGTCTTAGGCTGACAGTTTATTCAGCCTCACTTTACAGGCACTTTCCTTACACATACACATGTGTGTGACGCATGACTCAGCAGTCGTTGGACATACAGTTCTTCAATCAGTTGTCTTACTTTAAGCACTTTCTCATGCTTTGACTACATCTCCAAGAGTTTATGGAATGCTGTAAAAATGACCCTGCCTCACTTGTTGCTTTCTCTTCTACCTGTATTGAGCTAGGCTCTTTTCGCTCTGATTTATATTAAGTCACCTTGGCCATAGCCATCTCTGGTCTTTCAGAAACTCATGAAATCTTATTTATTTATTATTATTTTTTTGAGACGGATCCTTACTCTGTCGCCCAGGCTGGAGTGTAGTGGTGCGATCTCAGCTCACGGCAAGCTCCGCCTCCTGGGTTCAAGGGATTCTCCTGCCTCAGCCTCCCAAGCAGCTGGGACTACGGGTGCCCGCCACCACGCCTGGCTAATTTTTTTGTATTTTTAGTAGAGACAGGGTTTCACTGTGTTAGCCAGGATGGTCTTGATCTCCTGACCTGGTGATCTGCCCACCTCGGCCTTAAAATCTTATTTTGTTAATATTCTCCATCCAGTATTTGAGTTATGTTCTTTTCTTCTCTTTTATACTTTTTCCTATAACATATTTCTATACTTTATTGTTTTTATTTTGGTGTGAGGGAAGATAAATGAGTTTTTCTCAAGCTATGACCTTGAACTTAAATTTTTCACTTAGCATAATATGATATTCCATACTAATAAAACTATTTTGCATATCATTAAATAATATTCTAAAGTAAGTTTTGAAATATAAAAATATTCCATTTTATAATTTACTATAATTTAGCTACTAATTTCCTCTGGTTGAATATTTACGTTATTTCTGTATTTTCTTTCTTCCTTCCTTCCTTCCTTCCTTCCTATTTTCCTTCCTTCCTTCCTTCCTTCCTTCCTTCCTTCCTTCCTTCCTTCCTTCCTCCCTTTCTCCCTCTCTCCCTCCCTC
Organism: Piliocolobus tephrosceles; assembly: GCF_002776525.5. Classification (NCBI taxonomy): domain Eukaryota; kingdom Metazoa; phylum Chordata; class Mammalia; order Primates; family Cercopithecidae; genus Piliocolobus; species Piliocolobus tephrosceles. The sequence continues at coordinate 131,927,715 of NC_045441.1, read as the reverse complement.
CCTTCCTCCCTCCCTCCCTCTCCTCTCTCTCTTTTTCTTTCCTTCTTTAGTTCTTTCTTTCTTCTTTCTTTTCTTTCTTTCTTCTTTCTTTCCTTCTTTCTCTTTCTTTCCTTCCTCCCTCTCTCTCTCTCTTTCTTTCTTCCTTCCTTCCTTCCTTCCTTCCTTCCTTCCTTCCTTCCTTTCTTTCTTTTCTTTTTTTTGATGGGCTCTTGCTCTGTCACCCAGGCTGGAGTGTAGTGGTGTGATCTTGGTTCACTGCAACCTCTGCCTCCCGGGTTCAAGTGATTCTCCTGCCTCAGCCTCCTGAGTAGCTGGGATTACAGGCATGAGCCATCATGTCCAGCTAATTTTTATATTTTTAGTAGACATGGGGTTTCACCATGTTGGCCAGGCTGATCTTGAACCCCTGACCTCAGGTGATCCACCCGCCTCAGTCTCCCAAGGTGCTGGGATTACAGGCGTGAGCCACCACGCCCAGCCAGTGTTGTTTTTCACAATTAAAAATCTCTGCAATGGATATTCTTGTACTTGAGGTGTTAGATGTCTAACTATTTTCCTGGATCAAATTCTTTGAAGGGAATTTGCCAAGTCAGAAGATATTTGCTTTTTTATGATTTCATGTACATATAGCAAATTGCTCTACAGAAATACACACCCTACTGTCTCATAGGCCATCAGCAGTAGGCATTAGCATTTTAAAAAATCATTAACAATTTATTTATACCAGTAGCACTTACTGACTGGGTGCCCTGGTTGACTCAACTGTAAAACATGGTCTAGGTCTTGGGCTGTTGTAAAGATTAAACATATACCTCATACATGTCTATCATAAACTAAATATACAGTACATTTTATTTTTAAAATGATAAATTATTTTTAAAATGAACCACCTGCCTGTCTCTCAGGTTGGTGGGGAGGATTATATTAGACAATACATGTAAAAATACACAGAAGTGGTATATAAGTAGAGTATAATTGTTAAGTATTATTATCCTTTCTCCCACTAAAGGCCTCTTAAATGTGAAAGTAACCTAAATCCCAAGAGTCTGGCTAGGACACAGTGACAGCAAGCAAATCACGTGGACAGCATCTGAGCTTTGGGCAGGTGGTCTGATTGACCCATTACTGAAGAAGATCAAAGAGACCAACAAAGGATTGATCTCAGGGAATTTACTTCTCCTTGGCCAAGCATTCAGATTTCCTTTTCATTACAGATTCAGCTGAGCATCTGCATGTAAGCAATGTATCCATAAGACTGCTGTCCTCTCTTTCCTATACACCATTGCTGTGGCTAAGTGATTTTCTACTAGCCCCTACTCCCACTGTGTCTATATATGAATATGACAAAGGTACACAGAGGCCAGATTTCTGGTCTGCTCAAGAGCTCTGGGGATATTGATCTCAAGCTGGCAGGGAGGAAGGACAGAGCTTTGAAAAGAATAAAGTGAGCAGAACTAGGGTGATATTGTGGGTAAAGGGATAATCTTGGATATGGAAAGGTGAATGTAAAATTAAAAAGTTAGGTCCAGAAATTATAGGAAAACGGAGAACTTGGGTTGAATAAGTGGATTGATTGTCCAGCTGTGCCTCTGCTTTTCCGTGACCTCAAGATCTTTGGGATAAAATATTGACTACATGGATAATTTTATATTAAGAACTTTATTTTTATTCCTCCTTTCTTCTTTCTCCCTCTGATTTTTGTGTCCTGAAGTCCACCCTAGTCAGTTAAATGAAACCACAGTTTTCCATTGATGTCCAGTCTAAAATACATTTGATTAGGAATATGTGTCACTAGACTTACTCCAGCTGTCCTTGTGTCTTACTTAGTTTCCTACATCTGTGCCCCAAAATAAACTCTGAACATCCTCCATGTATTGCTTTATGAAGAAAATGAGTCAAGCACGTATTCAAAACAATGATGTTCTTTCTGAGTTTATGTCAGTTAGGTTATAATTTTTCTGCTAGGAAGAGATGTTAAATAATTGTAGCTCAAACAACCTCCCCGCAAAAAAGTTTTTTAAAAATTTTTTGTCACATGAAAGAAGCCCAGAGTGAGGCAGTCTTGAGCTGTTAGGAAGGCTGCAGGGCAGCTTTGGCAAGGTGGAAGTTTATTTTCCTTTCACATAAAAGCCTGAGTGTAAGTAGTTCAGGCAGCTGTAGCAGCTACATCAAAATCTAGGTCCCAGAACAACGGTCTTCTTTGCTCTCCTTGGAGTAGTAATAGCAGCCCAAGGTTGAGTGCCAGCTATCCCTCTAAGATACCAGAAAGTGGAATAGAGGAAGGGAAAAAGAATGGACACACAGTACTAAAAGATTCTTTTTAAGACTCTTAGTGAAAGTTGCACACAACACTGAACCTTACATTCCTTGATCAGAACTAAGTCAATGACAACACCTGAATGTAAGCAAATCTGAAAAAAAGCATCATCATTTTTTTTATTCCAAATGTCCCTGTCCAAGCTAAATTTAATTTTGGTTTATTAGAGCAGAAATTGGAGAATAGATACTGGGGGGCAGGTAGCAGATTTTTGTCATGGCAGAATATTTTACTTGGTAGATAGTGTAAAAAATAAATTAAGGATATGATAAAGTCAACTGCTTTAAGAAAAGCAGAATTTTATTCCAGGAAAAAAAAATTAAATTATAAAAGAGAGTAACTGTAATTATATCTGTATGACTTTGTGGTGAACAGTTATTTATGAAGTTCTAATAATATAAACAGAATTTGTTTCAACTTTTAGAATCAACTTATAGACAAGGCATGAAAATACTTGATTATGTTACGTAATAGAATGTAAATATTATCAACCTTGACAATGTAAAAGTAAAATTGCAGATGACAAATTTATTGCATGGAAGGAAATAAAAGAAACAAAGGAAAGGTTGAGAATACCAATATCATCATATTGTGAAGTGAAGAGTCAAGAGATACTGTGGATTTTTAAACGATCAAAGAAGAAAGATGTAAGGATATATGAAGTGTGAATATTGCTTAGAGGTACACAGCCAATTAAGAGTGAATCTTATGAATAGTAATATAATTATGTGGGAGCATTGAGACTTAGTTAGAAGAAGGGATAAGTAAACTAAATAATTATCTATTACGGCTATCCCAACAAACTCTGTCCCCCTTCCCAGGGGAGGTGACACCCCATTGTTCAATATGGGAGTGAAGAGGGTAGTTCTGTGGATTGGTGATGGCTTCATTTAACTGCTAGGGTAGACTCCAGGACATGAAAATCAGGAAGAAAGAAGAGAAGAAGAAAAAGAATAAGGCTCTTAACATAAATTTTTCCATGTAGTCAATATTTTATCCCAAAGATCTTAAGGTCACACAAAAGGTCAAAGCAGAGGCACATCTGGACAATCAATCCACTTATTCAACTCAAGTTCTCCATTATTCTGTAATTTTTGGACCTAACTTTTTAATTTTACATTCATCCTCTTAGATAGCTAAGAGGATGTCACTGTGATCTAATTAGATAATATAAAAGGCATACTACAGAGGTATAGATAAACACATGAATAAATGAATAGTATTTAATGCAGGAGAATTCCTCTTGTTCAAGTATTCATAGCAGATTAAGCCAGGTCAATGTAACAAATCATTTGAACCACCCGAAATTACAAAATGAGCTTCCAATTATCATTTGTCTTCCTACATGTCTCCATTCCAGGAAAATAACGTGCTGGCTGAAGAGCCCACCTCCAGAATCCGTGGAAATCATATTTTTCATTATTGAATTTTAAATTTATAAATTGACAGTCTAGTTTATACAGCAACCTTTTCTTTCAGCTTGAATAGACCATGAGAAACTGATCAAGTGAGGAAAATTGCTTAACAACTTTAGGGCTCATTACTTTCACCCACAAATGTATTGAGTTGACCTTAATGAACCATGAAGACCTTTCATTGTGGAAATGAATGAATCTATGGACTCATGGTGAGCCGGAACGATTTACCTAGACCAATGCTTCCTAATATAATCAACCAAAGAGATGATTGTATTTTTTATGTAAATATAATTCAAGGGCTCCCAGATGATAATTGTTTTACTTATTCAGTCTAGAAAAACAGTGGCTAATGCTTTGTAATAATGTCCTGTGTTAAGAGCCAAGTGCCCTTCTGCCTGTAGGCCCTGTTGATGAGTGCCACTCCTTTAATGAGATTCTCATCATGACTCATCCTCCCTGTGTCTGCCACTCTGCCTTCAGTTGGAGCCAGCTCCCAAGGTTCTCTCCCTTAGCCTACGTGGTCAGTCTCACTTGTGCCAACTGCTTTCTTTCTGTTCCTTTTCTTTCTTTTTTTCTTCTTCTTTTTTTTTTTTTTTTTTTGTTTTTCTTTTTTAATTCTTTTCTGTCTATGTTTGGCACATTCAGATGACATTTTATCTGGTCATATGTGTCCCAGAGGTTACAAACTTACTTATCTATTCTTTGCACATCTCATGAATTCTGCCCGTCTCACAAGCTATTTGCCTCTGCACCTCGTTTCTTCACCCTCCTTATTTGCTTTCTTATCTCTGTAACAGATTCTAACACCGCAGGATGGGCCCTGGTGGGTGATGGGGGACTGATGTGCTTTTGGCCATCTCTACCATCCTCTCTCTGCTTGTCATTCTTTGAGGTCTTTGCCTTTAATGTCTACAGACCCCTTGAAATCTATGACTTGACAGTCTCTGTTGACCTATTTTGGCATCCAAGGATGATTCAGTAACTGATACATATTCTTTTCTCTTTCCTTAATCCTTATCTTCTGATCCCTTACTTTTTCCATTATCCCAATTAACCACACCCAGAGCCAGTGCACTGGACCCCCATCCTGGCTGTTTTGAATTGGTTGTTTTGAGCCATCCTGTTGGTCGCACCCAGTCTCATTCGTATTGTGGATCCCACTATGCAGTTAATATCTGCTGTGTTGTACACACTGTTCTCTTGTTTTCTCAGTGTTTTCCTAGCTTCACATCCTTGCCCTATCTAAACCATGATTTTTCTTTTAGGATACTAAAATTTCTACTTTTCTCTACCACTGAGAGCTTTGGAGTCAGACTCCTGGCTTGGTAGCTTGGCTCAAATACTAATCTTGTTGACCATGGGCAGAATCCTTGAACTCATCTCTGCCTTATCTTTCTTATCTGTGGGGTAGAGGTGATAACATAAGCACCTACAGCATAGGGCCTTTGTCAGGATAAAGTTGAATTAAACACACACAACACTAAGAACAGGGCCTGGGGAACAAGAAGAATTAATAGATTTCAGAGAAACTGCAGTGTCTCTGCACAGTTGTGATGCAAATCCCTGCTGCTCTTGCTCTATGATGGGAAATAATACAGTGTGTAGATTAAACATGTGAGCTTTGTAGTCAGTCAGCATTAGATTGGACCCAGATGCTGCCTGTGTGGTGTGACTCTGGGCAAGTAATTTAGTCTCTCCAAGCTTCAATGCCTTCATTTGTTAAGTGGGACAAATAACAACTGCCTCTCAGGATTATGTAGCTTTATTTTAAGGGTGATAATGTAAAAAACAACTAGATGGCACCTGGACACAGCAAGTATTCATGATATAATATGTTATCTGTTAAGAATAAAATAAATTATCCATCCTTTATATCTCTTTAGGCTACACATTTTTTTTTTTGAGAGGGAGTTTCTCTGTTGCCAGGCTGGGGTGCAATGTACAATGGCACGATCTCGGCTCACTGCAGCCTCCACCTCCCGGCTTCAAGCGATTCTCCTGCCTCAGCCTTCCTAGTAGCTGGGATTACAGGCGTGTGCCACCACGCCCAGCTAATTTTTGTATTTTTAGTAGAGATGGGGTTTCACCATGTTGGTCAGGCTGGTCTACTAATTTCAAAACTGATTTGGGACTTTCTTTGTCATTTATTTTCAATTTGCACATGAAGTTTATTGTTTTTCATAGATACCTCTTTTGGTAACTCCTTACTTTCCTACATTTTTTCCCACATTTCTTCTGTCTCAACATTCTTTAGTCAGTGACAATTCAATTATAATATAGCACATCACTTTTAACAGAGCACAGCGGGATTTTAAGCAGAAATATGAAGTAAAACTTTCTCACATCCTCACTTCTCTTCATAATATAGTCACAAATAAACATACCTGACAGGTCAAGTGATTGTTGCTGCTGGTATGACTCACTGCAATCTGTACGTTTGGAATCTTAGGGTGCATTTATGAGAGAAAGTGTGCATGTGTGTGCATGCATATATGTGTGTATGCAGGGGTGTGTGTGTGTGTTTGTGTTTGTGCACACATATGCTGACCTCTTGCTTCTTGAACTTGATTTTCCTTCTTTGATGTATCTTGCTCTGGGAGTGACAGCAACCAGACACCTCAGTCCTCATTCTGACTTTCCTCTGAATAGTTCCACTTTTTGCTGCCCCCAATGTTTCCATTATCCCAATTAACCACTCCCAGAATCAGTGTACTGGACCCCCATCCTGGCTGTTTTGACTTGGTTCTTTTGAGCCATCCCTTTGGTCACATCCAGTCTCATCCCTATGGTGGATCCCATTATGCAGTTAATGTCTGCTGTGTTGTACACGCTGTTCTCTTGTTTTCTCAGTGTTTTTCTAGATTCACATCCTTGCCCTATCTAAACCATGATTTTTCTTTTTGGATACTAAAATTTCTACTTTTCTCTACCAATGAGCTCTCCAGAACCAACACCACAGGACAGGCCCTGGTGGATGGTGGGGGACTGATGTGCTTTTGGCCATCTCTACCACCCTATCTCTGCTTGTCATTCTTTGAGGTCTTTGCCTTTAATGTCTACAGACCCCTTGAAATCTATGACTTAACATTCTCTGTTGATCTATTTTTGCATCCAGAGATGACTCAGTAACTGATTAGTGTTCTTTTCTCATTTTTCTTTCTCTGGCCTTTATTTATGAGGACAGGCTATCTATTGAGTAACCCTTTAGGATCTTAAATCTTACACTACATGGGACAAAAACTGCATGCCTTTGTCTCACAAGACAGGTCTTTCTCGACATTTTAAAAAAATTTCCAGCATGTTCAATCCACATAGTATCACTCTTTCTGGGATCATCCCTTCACATCATTCCTTCTTTTCCTTTCCTCTCATTCTGATGGCTTTTTGGTGCTATTCTCAATAGGTATTTACTATAGACTTAAGCAAAGGAATTGGAGTTTGAGCCTAATGTTCTGAATTCTCTTATTTACCTGCTCAAATAAGTAAAGTGGAGTGCAAGTTGGACTCATAATTGGTGGTTCTCAAAAAACAGTCTAAAAATACATGTACCTCAAAAATATAAACACTGCAGATCAAAGATTATCTTGACACTTTTCTTTCTTGCTCTCTTTTCCAGAAATAACCATTATTATCAACCTTGTGTGCCTTTTCCGGTCCCTTTTCTCTCTATGTATTTGCATTCTCTACTAAAATAAACTTCATGGAAATGGATAGTTGGTACCCCATTACTCTTGGTTGAATGAATGAATGTGTATCTGTGTGTATATGTGTGTGGGCACAAATACATCTCTATCTATCTATCTACCTACCTATGTATATGCTAACTGCTTTGTGTATGTTTTGAATGTGTTTTGATATAAACCATATCGCTTTGTACATATTACTTGGCAACTTACTTTTTTTACTGAACAACATACCTTGGGGATATTTCCATGTTACCACATCTTGTTCTATTTCGTTCATTTTAACTGTTGTTAAAATGTATGTTATGGATATTTATCTGTCCACTTCTCTACTGATGGATATTTACATATTGCCGGTATTTTGCCCTTTATAAGGCTATAACAGAAATCCTGGCAAAAGTTTTTGCCCACAAAAACTTTTGGATTTTTATGGAATTGTTTCTGAGAAGTAATTTGTTGAATCAAATATTATGTGCAGTTTTTTTTTCTTTTTGAGATGGAGTCTTGCACTGTTGCCAGGTTGGAGTGGCACGATCTCATCTCACTGCAACCTCCACCTCCCGGGTTAAAGCATCTCTCCTGCCTCAGCCTCCCAAGTAGCTGGGACTACAGGCATGTGCCACAACGCCCAGCTAATGTTTGTACTGGTTTTTTTTTTTTTTTTTTTTTTTAAGTAGAGATGGGGTTTCATTATGTTGGCCAGGATTGTCTGGATCTCTTGACCTCATGATCTGCCTGCCTTGGCTTCCTAAAGTGTTGAGATTACAGGCGTGAGCCACAGCACCCGGCCATGTGCAGTTTTAATAAACATTGCCAAATTACCCTGCACAAAGACTGTTGCAGTTTACTTTCCAGCTGTGCATGAGAGCATGTTATTCCCCTACATGCTTGCCAACATCAGATATTATTGAGTCTTTTAATTATGCCAGTCTGATGGGTGAAATGGTGGGTTTTTTAAAGTATTACATTCAACTGATCATTAGATCTAGCTCTGTCTGTATGTATGTTGGCCTTCCTCAGTGCAGGTCTATCTTTTATGCATTTTCTTTTCTTTTCCTATTTCAGAGGAAAAAAGTTCCCCTTTCTCGATGCCCAAGAATTAATCCGCATGCCTCTTTGTTTCTCAAATATCTTCTTTCTTTAGCATCTTCAATTTTCCTGTCTTTATATAGTTCTTCCTCTTGGCTTTCTATAAAATCAGACTGTAAATATGTTGGAATAAAAGACCGTATTCAACTCTACCGTTCCCTTTAACCTCTCCCTTGCTCACTCTGCTCCTAAACTTGTCAAATGAGTGCTCTGAATCTGGTACTTTCACCTCCTCTAGTCAACGACATCAGTGAGGTCATTCAGTCCTAATTTTACTGAATTTTAAAAATTCTTTTAAAATCCTGCTGCCAGCTCTTTGTACCCACAGTCTTCTCTGAACTTCCAAGATACCATCCCATTTCTTGTCTTCCCTCTAGAACTACTTTCTTAATTTCTTAAGCTTACTTTTCCCCTCCTTCTACCTATAAGCGTGAATGTTCAACAATTTTTATTTTTGGACCTTTGTTCCTTTTTCTTCACTTGTTGCTTTGGAGATCTCATCCATTCCAAACATTTCAACTATTTTCTCTTGGCAGATGACCCCCAAAGTCAGTATTTCTAGTCCTGGTGTTTCATTGAAAATCCAGTTTTTCTTTTTCTTTTCTTTTTTTTTTTTTTTGAGACAGAGTCTCGCTCTGTCGCCCAGGCTGGAGTGCAGTGGCCGGATCTCAGCTCACTGCAAGCTCCGCCTCCCGGGTTCCTGCCATTCTCCTGCCTCAGCCTCCGGAGTAGCTGGGACTACAGGCGCCCGCCACCTCACCCAGCTAGTTTTTTGTATTTTTTAGTAGAGACGGGGTTTCACCGTGTTCGCCAGGATGGTCTCAATCTCCTGACCTCGTGATCCGCCCGTCTTGGCCTCCCAAAGTGCTGGGATTACAGGCTTGAGCCGCCGCGCCCGGCCGAAAATCCAGTTTTTCACTTGCAATTTTCTGATTGAATTGGACTCAATGTGACTTCAAGGTCAGAATGCCAAATGACATTTAGTATCTTCCTCTCTCTCAAACTGAATTCTGTGATGTTATCAACTTTTTTTTTTTTTTTTTGTATGTAATGAGAAAGAGAACATCTTATTTTCCAAGTAGTGAATTCTCCCTGGATAGAGACTAATTTTGTCTACTGAATACTTTGATGAGTCACTTTTGATGTAGGGGAATAGGTGAGAGGGCAACTTCAGGAAGGACTGAGCTTGTATAGAAAGACGTGGCTATGCAACTGCTTTCCAAGTGGGGCTGATCTGCTGTTACACTTTTGTTTCGCTGGATACACTGTCAAGAGCTGAATTGTCTGGGGCTATAATGAGGATGGTAGTGGCTGTGGAAAGAAAGAGGAGGAAAAAGGTAGCTGGCAACCAGAATGGAAATTTGGCAGAAGAACAGACATGTTTAAGAGGGATTTTATGAGGCTCTGCCCTGCTCCACTGCATGCATGATATACTTGCTTACTTATCTCTGGAAAATCTTCAGCACAAAACATTTTCCTACTGATTGATTGTGATTAATTGTGGTTAATTAGTTAAAATGTGATATTAATTATTGACACTCTCTTGCTTAAATTTTCTCAGTGGTTTTCTATTGTTCGAACACTATATTAAAAATAATTCTTTCTTTTAGAGCTTTATTAAAATGCACTTGACAAACAATAGACATCTTAAAAATGTACAATTTGATAAGCTTTGACATATGCAAATACCTGGGAAACCATCATAAAAATTAATATAAGGAACTTACACATCACCTCCAAAAGTTTTATTGTGGCCTGCCATTTATTTATTTATTTATTTAAATTTCAACTTTTATTTTAGATACAGGCAGAACATGTGCAGATTTGTTACATGGGAATATTGCCTAATACTGAGGTTTGTACTGAGGTTTGAAGTACAGATCCTGTCACCCAGGTACAGAAGATAGTACCCAATAGGTAGTTTTTCAAAACACATTCCCTTCTCTCTCTCCCGCTTCTGGTAGTTCACAATGTCTATTGTTCCATTGTTTATATCCATGTATGCTCAATGTTTAGCTCCCACATTTAAGTGAGAACATGCGATATTTGGTTTTCTGTTCCTGGATTAATTTGCTTAGGATTATGGCCTCCAACTGCATCCATTTTGCTGCAAAGAACATAATTTCATTCTTTCTTATGGCTGCGCACCATTCCATGGTGTATATGTACCATATTTTCTTGATCCAATCTACCATTGATGGGTACCTGGGTTGATTCCATGTCTTTGCTATTATGAATAGCCTTGTGGCCTTTTATAATTCCATCCTTCTCTCCATGCTGTTCCCAGACAAACACTGATAGAGTGCTTCTTCTATTACTATAGATTTCTTTGCATTTCCTAGAGTTTAATATAATGCAATTATAAAGTATGTACTCTTTTTTGTTTCTTTACTTTTATTCATCATATTATTTTGAGATTTATCTATATTATTTTAAATTTTATAGTTCATTCTTTTTATTGCTGACTAATTTTCCTTTGTGTGAATATACCACAATTTCATCATTTGTTCACTCATTAATAGGCAATTGGATTTTTTTCCAAGCTTTGACTATTATAAATAAAGTTGTTATGAAAATTTGTGTCTTTGTGTGGACCTGTGCCTTTATTCTTGTTTTCTTTTTCTTTTCTTTTTTTTTTTTGAGATGGAGTCCCTCTCTGTTGCTCAGGCTAGAGTGTAATGGAACAATCTCGGCTCACCGCAACCTCCACCTCCCAGGTTCAAGCAGTTCTGCCTCAGCCTCCCGAGCAACTGGGACCACTATGCACCACCAAGGCAAGGTTGAGGTTTATTATTGTTATTTTGCATATGGTTAGCTAATTGCTCCAGAACCATTTACTGAAAAACTTTTCTTTCCCCAGTGAACTGCCTTTTCAGCTTTGTTGAAAGTCAGTTGTTCAAATACGTGTGGATCTACTTTTGGATTTTCTATTCTGCTCAAAATTTTTTGACATAAAATTGTTTATAGTATTCCTTTAACATTCTTTTAATACCTGTAGATTTTGTAGCAGTACCTTCTCTCTCATTCCTAATATGAGTAATTTATGTTTTCTCTCTTTTTTCCTAATTAGTCTGCTAACACCCTATCAATTTTTGTTTTTTTTTTTTAAACTGGTTTTGTGTTCTCCATTTCACTAATTTTTCCTGTGATATTTATCACCTTCTTTCTTTAGCTTAATTTTAGGTTTAATTTGCTCTTCTTTTTCTAGTTTATAAGGTGAAATCTGAGGTCATTGATTTGAGGACTTTCATTTTCTAGTGGCAAATTCAAAAGGACTCCACTAAATCACTCCTATTTAGTGATTCACTGGAAGAACTCAAAGAATTCAAGAAGTCCACCATACTCACAGTTTATTAGAGTGGAAATACAGATTAAAGACAGTGAAGGGAAGGGGCTCATAGAGCAGAGTTCAAGAGAGCCTAGGCATGCAGCTTCCAGTTGTGCCCAGTAGAGTTGTGCAAACAGCATTTATTTCTCTCAGCAATGATGTGTCACAGTAATGTATCACAGCATGCATAAAGTATTGACTTTCTTTTTTCTCAATATTACTTTAGTTATTGGTGGTTTCATACAAATTTTGAATTTTTAAAACTGGAGTCATTCACCTGAGCTTTGTGTCCAGAGTTTTTATTGGAGGTTTGTCCAGAGATTTTTACAGGGGTTTGGACACATTAATACACTGTGTAGCCTAAGTTCCCTACCATAAATCATTGCTAGCATAGGCTGTCTGGTATGGTCCAAACCCCCCTAGATAAACAAAGTTATTTTAATCAGGCAGGGCATTCCAAGGGTTTAAAAGTTATGATCCAAAACCTGGGGAAAAAGGAGGACCAAAACTTTCTTTGGGCAAAGTTAATCCTTTACTGTACACTAATGTAAGTATTTTAGTGCTGTAAGTTCTCCTCTGTGTACTGAATTAGCTGCATTTCAAAAATTTTTGATATATTGCATTTTTATCCTTATTTACTACAAAATACTCTATAATTCCTCCTTCAATTTATTCTTTGACCCATAGGTAGTTTATATACATGTATTTAGTTTCCAAGTATTTGGAGATTTTCCAGATTTTTCAACTATTAATTTCTAATATAATCCCACTGGAGAGAGATAATGTAACTTGTACTACTTGATTCTTTTTTATATTAAAATCCAAAATGAAAGAGAAGACATTATAACTGATACCACAGAAATACAAAGAATTGTGAGACTACTATGAACAATTATACACCAACAAATTGAAGAACCTAGAAGAAGTTGATAAATTCATAGATACAGACAACCTACTAAGACTCAATCATGAAGAAAAAAATCTGAACAGATCAATGATTGAGGAGATTAAATTAGTAATAAAATTTTTCACATCAAATAATAGCCAAGGACCTGATGGCTTCACTGCCGGATTCTATCAAACATTTAAAGAAGAACTTATGCTAATCATTCTTAAATGTTTCCAAAATATTGGAAAAGAGGGAGTCCTTTTAAACTCATTTTGTGAAGCCAGAATTACCTGATACCAAAACCAGACAGGGACACTATAAGAAAAAAAATTTACAGGACAATATTTCTGATGAATATAGTTGTTAAAATTCTCAACACAATACCAGCAAACTGAATTTGACATCACATTAAAATGATCATACATTATGATCAAGTGAGATTTATCACTGGGATGCAAGCATGGTTCAACATATACAAATCAATAAGTACAATATACCATATTAACATAGTGAAGAACAAAAACCATATAATCATCTCAATGGATGCAGAAAAAGCATTTGACAATATTCAACATCTTTTCATGACAAAAACTCTCAACAAATTGGGTATAAACGAAATATACTTTAACACAATAAATGTAGTATATTTATTGTAAAAAGTTGAAAGCCTTTTCTCTAAGATCAAGATCAAGACAAATATGCCACCTTGTTACTTTTAATCTACATAGTACTGGAATTCCTAGTTAGAGCAATTATTAAAGAAAAAGAAATAAAAGGTGTCTAAATTAGAAAAAAAGTAATACTATCTCTGTTTGTAGATGATATGATCTTAAATTATATAAAACCCTAAAGACTCTAGCAAAAACCTATTAGAACTAATAAACAAATTTATTAAAGTTGCAAAATACAAAATCAATGTACAAAAATCAATTCCATTTATGTACACTAACAATAAACTATGTAAAAGAGAAACTTAGAAAATGATCCTATTTACAAACATCAAAAGGAATAAAACACCTTAGAATAAATTTAACCAAGGAGGTGAATATCTGTACACTAAAAACTGTAAAACATTGATGAAAGAAATTGAAGAAGATACACATACATGGACATCTATCCTATCTTCATAGATCGGAAGGTCAATATTGTGAAAATGTCCACACCACCCAAAGTCATCTACAGATTGAATGCAATCTCTTTGAAATTTCCAGTGGCATTTTCACAGATTAAATATTGCTTTAGACAGCTAAAGCAATATTAAGAAGAAAGAAGATAGCTGAAGGCATCACATTTTCAAGTCTGAAGTTATATTACAAAGCTGTAGTAATCAAAACAGTATGGTATTGGCTTAAAATCAGACATATAGAATAAAGGAACCGAACAGAAAGCTCAGAAATAAACTCACACATATATGGTCAACAAGCATATATGTATGCTTGACCAAAGCACCAAGAGTACACAATCGGGAAAGGGTAGCCTCTTCAATAATTGGTGCTGGGGAAATTGAATATTCATATCCAAAAAAATAAAATAAAACTGAACCCTTATGTTACACTATATACAAAAAAACCACTTTAAATGTATTAAATATTTAAATGTAAGATCTGAAACTGCAAAACTTTTAGAAGAAAACATTAAAAAAAGCTTCATGACATTGGTCTTGGCATTTTTTTTGATGTAACAACAAAAGAATAGATAACAAAAGTAAAAATAAGCAAATGGTAATACATCAAACTAAAAAAGCTTCTGCATGACAAAACTAACAATTAACAAAATGAAAAAGCAAACCATGAAATGGGAGAAAATTTTGTAAACCAGATGTCTGATAAAGGGTTAATATCCATTTAAAAAAATGGACAAAGAGTCTGTTTCCAAAGAATATACGTGTTTTCATTTTTTCACTTTTCCAAAGAAGATAATCAGGTATATGAAAAGGTACTGAACATCACTAATCATCCTTTTGATTATTTAACATTTTTCTAAAGTAGAAACTCAAATGGCCAACAGAGATATGAAAAGGTATTCAACATCAGTAATCATTAGAGAAATGAAAATCAAAACCACAATAAAATATTACCTCACATTTGTTAGGCTGGTCATTATCAAAAAGACAGTATTTTTCTTTCAGTATTTTAAAGATGTTGCTTTACTGTGTTCTCACTTGCTTTGTTTTCACCAAGAAATCTTCTGTCATCTTTATCTTATTCTACTGTACAAAACATGTTTTTATCCTGTGGCTGCTTTTAAGATTTTTCTCTTTAACACTAATTTTCAGAAATCTGATTATGATATTCTTGGTACATTTTGTGTATGTGTGCTTGAGTTTTGTCAAGCTTCTTGGATATGTGAGGTTCGAGTTTTATTGAATTTAGAAACTTTTCAGTCATGATTTCTTCTAATAATTTTTTCTTTCTTCCCATCTTTCTTCTCTTCTTTTAAAACCAGTTATGTTAGTTTACTTGAAGTTGTCCTGTAACAATTAATTGTCTGTTTCCTTTCAAAAATTATTTTATTTCCTCTATCCTCCATTTTTGGTTTGCCTTTGTTGCTATATCTTCCTAGGTTACTAGTATTTTCTTCTACATTGTCTAATCTATCATTAATCTAATTCAGTGTATTTTTAATGTCAGATATTGTCATTTTCATCTCCAGAAGTTGGATTTGGGGCTTTTAAAAATATCTTCTATGTCTACTTAACATCTCTAGCTTAACTTTTTTATCTTTAAATTAAATTATCTTTTTTTTACTAACATCTGTTCCAGTTTTTCCTTTCATTATACATTGCATTTTCCTGCTTTTTCTGTATGCCTGGTAATTTTTTACTTTTATTCCATACATTGAGTTTTAATTTTGTATTGGACTTTTTATTTTTCTATAAATATTTTTGAGCTCTATTTTAGGATACAGTTACATTTCTTGAAATAATCTGATTCTTTTGTACCTAGTTTTAATCATTTGTTAGATGACAGCAGAGCAGCGTTTAGTTTAGAGATCATTATTCTCCACTTGTGAGCCAAAACCCTTCTGACACAAAACACTCTTGTCCCAATGCCCCATGAATTTTAATGTTTTTGAGTTTGGCTGGTGAAATTATACCCTATTCCTGGCCCTACAGGAAATTCAGTTACTGTTCTCTTTAATCCTTTGTATGGTTATTTTCCCAATCTCAGATGGTTTTCTCACACTCATGGTCTTGTTAATACCCTATGAAAACTGAGGGTGGGCCCTCTGAAGACCTCACAAATTCTCTCTGCCCATCTCTCTCCTCTGCTATCCTCAGCCCTGTGAACTCTACTTGCCTTATTCTCCTCTCAGTTGTGTCTCCTTGACTGGAGGAATTTGATGGTTTCCCCCTGGATTTCCCCTCTGTGTGCCATGGCCTGGAAATTGTCTCAAGGTGGTAAGCTTGGGTTATTATAAAACTTACTTCATTTTTTCTTGTCCTTCCTTGCCTGATGGCTAATGTCTTGAAAACTGGTGCTTTATATATTTTGTCCCTTACTTTGTTTTCACTGGCAATAGAAAGTCAATTATTTTAAAAGAGATTTTTAAAATAATACAAATACTGTTTTTTATATTTATTACATATTTACTAACGATATTCTATCTGTAATAGTCTGCAGTTGGTTTATATCAGCTCATAGGACCCAGTTGTTAAATATTCAGAAATTTTGTGAACCAATTGTTAAAAATCGTTGTTTGTTTGAATTTGGCCATGGTGGGAATGTTTATATTCATAAAATTGGTCAAAATGCTATAAATCTAGGCTCTTCCTTTTTTTCCTTTTTATCTCTCACAGGGAGCTGGCTTACCAATTCCATCTGGACTTTTTTTCATTTTGTCTGAAAGACATCCTTTAACATTTCTTGTAGTGTGTGTGTCTCCTGGCGAAGAATTATTTTAGTTTTTGTATGTCTGAGAGGTTTATTGTGCCAATGTTTTTGAAAGATATTTTCACTGGATCTAGAGTACTAGGTTAACAGGATTTTTTTCTTTAAATAATTTAAAGATGTTTCTCCACACTCTTTTGCCTGAATTGTTTCTAGTGAGATGACTGCAGTCATTCTTAACGGTGTTCATTTGCACATAGTGTGTCTTTTATTCTCTGGCTGCTTTTCAAGATTTTTCTTTAATTATTAGTTTTGAGCAATCCAGTGATAATGTATCTTGTTAAAGTGTTCTTCATGTGACTTGTGCTTGGAGTGCATGAAACTTCTTCAATCTGTGGCTTTTCCTTTTCATTAAATTTAAAACTGCTTCAGCTATTAGTTATTCAATTTCTTTTTTCTGCATTAGTCCTCCAGTTTCATAGGACTCTCAATATTAGGCTGCTTAATGCTGTTCCATAGCTCACTGATGCTCTGCTCACTTTTTTTTAAGTCAGTTTCTTTCTGTTTTTATCCTAGATGATTTCTGTTACCTCATCTTTAAGTTCCATCTGAGATATCTAATCTGCTGTTAATCCCATCCAGTATATTATAAAATCACATTCATTGTATTTTGCATTGGAAGAAGTTTTCTTTCAGTCTTTTTCAAATTTTCCATGTCTCTTCTTAACATAGGTACACTCTCTTCTATCCTGCCGAACATATTGAATATATATTTAATAGCCTTGTCTGCTAACTCCATCATGTGTATCATTTCTGGATCTGTTTCTGTCGAGTGTTTTTCTCCTCCTTATGACCCATATTTTTCTGTTTCTTTGCATATATGACTTTTTAAAATCGGATATCAGATATTTGAATTTGATGTTTCTAGCTACTGGAGTATTTGTATCCCTTAAAGAAATTTGGGACTTTCTTTTGTGATGCAGATAGATTACATAGAAACAATTTGATATTTCTGAGTCTTGTCTTGAAGCTTTGTAAGTTGTATCTAGGACAACATTTAGTGTACAGCAAATTTGCCCTTCCCCGCTCCGTACGGGGGTGATCCGCTTCTGAGAATTCTCCTCAATGCCCTGTGTGTTAGCAGGTCTCCCACTCTGGTTGATGGAAGCACCATCTGTTCCTGGCACCTTGTGGACTTTGAGATGGTTCTGCTTGATCCATCAAGTGGCCTTTCCCTGGCCTCAGGTTGTTTTCTTGTATGCACTGGTCAGAGCAGTTGAAGAGTCACTGGGAGTCCGATGCACATTCCAGAGCTCTTCCCACCTCCCGCTTTCTCCTCCCTGGGTCTCTTCCATGGAATTTTAGCCATTTCGGCCTCCTCAAACCCTGAATACAAGTCTCCTTAACTCAGAAAGTCTGCCAAGTGCTGTTTGGGCTTCTCCTCCCTGTAATACTGCCTGAAAAATTCTATAAACTGGGGCCATCACAGAGTTCACTTTATTCATTTCACTTCTCTCAAGGATCACGGTCTTGAGCCATCTGTTGTCCAGTGTTTCATATATTTCGTGCATTTTAATTGTTTCAGGTTTGAGGGTAAATTCAGCCTCTGTTACTCCATCATAGAATTCCCTCAGACACAGACATGTTAAGCTTTAGGAAATTTTACTGTAACCTATCTTCATGCATTCTCTTCCTCTCCCTTTAGGTTCAGCTTCTTACTGTTCTTCACTGATGTTCTGTACTTTCAGCCTCTGTACCTTTGGTCATTTCTGCACCATTCATCCTTTCTTGCCTTTTAATGTCATTTTTATCAGTCTAAAACCCTATGCCTTCTCAAGGACCGTCTCAGAGTCCATCTGTTATGTGAAAGTTGCACTGAGCCTTGTACCTGTAAGTAATCTCTTTCATAAACAAACTTGTTTGGGCTTATTCTGTTTGGGTTTTGCTAAGCTTCCTGGATCTGTAGGTGGATATTATTTATCATGTATGAAACATTTTGGCCACTATTTTAAAAATAATTGTTTTCTGCCGCCACTTTCTCTCCTTTATTTTGAAGACTCCAGTGATATGTGCGCTAGGCGACTTGATATTGTTTGAGAGTTCCCTGAGACCTCTTCCAATTTTTGTAGTTGTTTAGCATTATTTCCTCCTCTCTTGGTTTGAGTTTCTGTTGTCCTGATTTAATGTGCATAGACATTTATCCTATAGTGTCTACTCCAATGCTTATCTAGCAAAATTTTCATTTCAGATATTTTTCAGATCTAGAAGTTCTACTTAGCTTTTTTATAGTTTCTGTTTCTTTCTTCATTATGTTGTGTTTTACTATAAATCCTTGAACATATTTAATAATAGCCATTTTAATATAATAGCCATTTATAAGTCTCATTATTTTGATTCACCATCTCTGTCATTTCTGGGTTGATTTCAATTGCCTAATATTACTACCTAGTATAGAAACATTTTCCAGCTTCTGAGTATATCCCATAATTTCTCACTGGATGCTCAACATTATGAATGTTACTTTGTTATTGTCTGAATTTTGTTTTCTTCTCTCAAAGAGTGTTGAGCTTTATTCTAGTGGGCAGTTGACTTGCTTGTAGGTCAACTTGTCTGCTTTTCCTTTCAAGGGCTCTTCTAAGCTTTGTTAGGGTTAATGGACGGTAGACTTATTCTATGTCATTTGAGTCCTACTCTAAGTTATGGGCTTCCTGGGATACCTGTTAAATGTTCCAGGTATTCAACAAAGCTATTCTGATTGCTCAGAGCTGTCTCTCTCTTGGCCTTGACCAAGATCTAGTAATTATGCATACTGTAGTTCACCAGCAGTTGTTAATTCCCCAGTATTTATTCTTTGCCTGCCCCTGTGGAGTTTCACCCAATGGATGCCAGCTTAGTATTTACCCAAAGACTCAATGAGACTGCATGAAAATTGTGGGGCTCTTTCTGTGCATGGCCTCCTCTTCTCTGAGCTGTGTCCTCAGCTCAGTAAGAATTTCAGAGTGCCGTGCTCTGCTTGGGTCCCTCTTGTTTGCATAGCAACCCAGGAAATTCTGGGTAGAAAACAGAAATGATCATAGCATGCAGCTCATTTGTTTCCTTTCTCTTATGGATCACAGTCTTGTGCCATCTATTGTCCAATATTAGAAAACAATTATCTCATGTATATTGCCCAGTTTTCTAGGTGTTTATTATTGGAGGGTATAATGGATTGAATTATACCTGCCACCCCCCCCACCACCCCAGTAAAAGATATTTTGACATCCCAACCCTCAGTACCTCACAATGTGATTCTGTTTGAAAACAGGGTCATTGCAAGTGTGACTAGTTAAGATGAGGTCATACCGGAGTACTGTGGACTCCTAATATGACTGATGTGCTTGTAAGATGACAGACGTGGGAAGACAGAAACACGCAGGGAAAATGCCATGTGATGCCAAAGACAGTTTAAAGTTATGTAGCTGCAAGCTAAGGAATGTCAAAAATTGCCAGCAAATCACCAGAAGCTAGGAACAGGCAAGGAAGAATTTCCTTCCAGGTTTCAGAGGGAGCATAGCTCTGTTGATATCTTGATTTTAGACTTCTAGGCTCCAGAACCATGAGACAATAAATTCTATTGTTTTAAGTCACCCAGTTTTTGGTATTTTATTACAGCAGCTCAAGGAATATTACACAGTGGACAGATTGAGAAGTTCCTTCATCATAAGTGGAAGCAGAAGTTCCTAACTCTTTTAGTATTTGTCATCTGAACTACTTTTCTATCTTTTACTTCCTCCAATAGATAAGTTATTAGAAGGCAAATATTGCTTCTTAATTTTCTGTTTTCCACCTATCTAAGCTTGAATTTTATGTGCATGTAAGCTAGATGTGAAATGCATCGGCATCAAATAGGGGTGGGTAAAATATAATTTTGTTTTCTACAATTAAAATTATTCTATATCTAGATCCCTGTTGCATTGGGGTATACCTGATTAATTCAGGGATTTCTCAGACAATTCATGCTTTTTTCCCTTTCCTTTTCTCCCCGGGTGGTGTCTAAATTCCAGGGCGCTTATAAAAGTGCTTATCAAAGCATTGTGGGGAAGGTACTTAGTCTTTGGTCATCATTTAACTTTCCTTCATGACTCTCATTTGCCTGGTCATCAACACTTGTCCCCACTGATATCTGCTGACCCTCGGTGTGTCTGTCTGTCCTTGAGGTTGTGTTGATCCATGGCGGATACATTGTGCCTTACACATTTCAAACACGATGCCCCTTCAGGCTTGATGGCTTCTCTCAGTTCATCTGTTTTCCTTTGAATGAGAAAATGGCTATTCCTGATCTATCCTGAGATCTTTGGGGATTGTTGGAGACTACCTCAGGTCCCTCTGTTAAGACACATTCTAGAGCCATGTATTTTTTCCACTGCTGCTCTAATAAATTACTACAGACTTAGTGTCTTAAAATAACACAAACTTACTATCTTACAGTTCTATAACTCGGACACAGGTTTCACCAAGTTAAAATCAAGATGTCAGCGAGGCTGCATTCTTCCCTGAGGGCTCTAGAAGGGAACCCATTGCCTTACCTTTTCTTTTCTTTTCTTTTTTGTTTGACACAGAGTCTCGCTCTGTCGCCCGGGCTGGAGTGCAGTGGCCGGATCTCAGCTCACTACAAGCTCCGCCTCCCGGGTTTACGCCATTCTCCTGCCTCAGCCTCCCGAGTAGCTGGGACTACAGGCACCCGCCACCTCGCCCGGCTAGTTTTTTGTATTTTTTTAGTAGAGACGGGGTTTCACCGTGTTCGCCAGGATGGTCTCGATCTCCTGACCTCGTGATCCGCCCGTCTCGGCCTCCCAAAGTGCCGGGATTACAGGCTTGAGCCACCGCGCCCAGCCTTTCCTTTTCTAGCTTCTAGAGGCCACCTTCATTCCTTAGCTCATGCCCCCTTCTACCTCCAGGGCCAGCAGCATGGCATCTCTTGCCTGCTTCCATGTCCACATCTCTTTCTTTGACTCTCTTCTGCTTCCCTCTTCCATGTTGAAGGACCCTTATGATTGTATGGGGCACACCTGGATAATTCTGACTACTCTCCCTGTTTTAAGGACATCCAATTAGAAAGCTTAATTCCATCTTCAACCCTAATTCCCCTTTGTCATGTAATCTAACACATACACAGATTCTGGGGATTAGAATGTGGACATCCGTGGGAGCCATTATTCTGCTGACCACAAGTCATTTCTACTTACCAGTCTCTAGCCAGTATGACATGTAAGGACCCAGGACCTTGTTCATCTCATTCTGGAATAAGCACAATTTTCCTCTGCCATCAAAACTTTTGAGTTTCCATTTCTTCTCTCTCCACCTCTCTCTCATCCCTTTCCTTGATCAGGATGTGGATAAGAAGAGGTAAGTTACAATTCAGGGCATTCAGGAGCATCTCACTGGCTGACTCTCCCTTCTTTCCATTAGCCCAGGTAATTTTAAACTCTTCTGTAGAGGAACAAATAGGCTTTGCAAGTATCTTCCGTTCCTATTATATAGGAATATATACCAGTTTTAAAATTAAAAAGATGAGTTCATTCTTATTGCCATTCTCTTCATGTATAAAGCTTTCTCTTATTGGCAGTGATTCATTAAGAATCCAGTATGGAGGGAAAAAGCCGAAGATGGTAACAAAAAGATTTGAAAAGAGGCTTGCCAGAGAGGTGGACACGTTAAGATGACCAGAACATGTTAAGGTGACAGCTCCAGCCAGCTTTCAATTCCATAGGACACCTCCAGACTTAGGCCAGATATGCGGCCAGCCCTCTCCCATTTGTAGATCTACTGCCACAGAGCAGAGGGATCATAGCCCCATCCTCTTTTCAATACATGAATGACTTAAATGATTGAATAACTGAACAGTATTGCAGATGGGGATGGAGACTGAGGAGATTTTTTTAAAAGGCATCAGCCATATGGAAGGAGCTTCCAGCTACTGAGCTGTGACAATGATCAGGAGCCAGGAGCCAGCTGGTTACTCTGATCTGACTGATACATCTCTTCACCCTCCAATCTGCTGCAACATCTCTAAGAAGGAGGATTACATTGCTCTCTACACATGGTATGACACTGAGCTGATGCAGCTGATGAGTGAAGTCAGGTCTCACGGGATATGCTGGTATTAAAGACTGCCAGCCAAAGGAAAACATGATGTGGTACCCTTGAGAGCAAGAGCAATTCTCATTCTTTCTCCCTGTGTCTCCCATCACCCTCTGTCCACTTTCTCTCCACCCCATCCCCACTCAGGACTAAATAAAAATTTCAAAGGCAAAGAGGAAAGAGAACAGAAATGGAAAGAAAGGGAGGAACAGGTTATGTGTGCACATATTTATTTTGGCCTCACTCCCTGCAATCCTAATATGCACAGATATTGTATTATCAGATTTATTAAAAACTGAGATTGAACAACTGTAGAACAGCCAATGAAAACTGCTCTTGTGTTGGCTATAGCTATTTTTCATCATATGTTCCAAATGTTCACTGCAAGCAAACTACATTTACCGCTTGATTTATCATTTAAATAAACGTTGTAAGAGGATTAATTCCATTTAGAAAAGAGAAAAAACAAAACATTCCCCTATACATATGGTGTATTCAAATGCAAACAAAAAAATGTGCTACAGCCGAAACTGTCAGGAGCAAGAACCCCAACATTAACTTGGAATTGTGTTACTGTAGCATCAGCAACAACAACAAACATATGACATCACTAGGCCCTGATGAAATGGGAAAGTATTACAGATGCTTTATTTGCTTAAGGCTGATTCTCCCTGTTCAGCTGCTTTTACAGCTTTCTTTCCTGGGTTCTCGTCTCCAACCACTGCACCACATCCAACACAAACTGAGTAATTGTTCTGAATATGAATCCTTCAGAGTACAGAGCGTGGCAAAGACAGAGGGAAGATGAGTTTCCAAGGGTGTGCTGGTGTCCTCCAGGAATCTCAAGGTCCTAAGTCCCACTTCAGCAGAATGACGTTTTAGCAGCTACCTAGCAGATTCCCACGCTTAGCTATTGTGATTCCTTAGCTATTATGAATTGGTGGCTTGACTGTGTTTTTTGTGGCTCTGTGGTCCTTTCAGCCCCCACCTTCCACCCCATCCCATTGTAAATCTCCCAATCTTTGCTGCAGACATAGGCTTTTCCTAGAGTCAAGAAAAGAAAAGAAAAGAATAAAAAAGCCAACACGTGTAAGAGTGCCTGCCTGCAGTGCACCAGGCAAAATGCATCTTTCAATAATTTTTAGGTATCGTCATCATTATTTTCATTTTACAGATAAGAAAATTGAGAATGAGGGTTTGCTTGAGAGTTCCCAAGCCAGCAAGAAGCAGAGCTGCAAAATGAACCCAAATCCATATGATTCCAAGGTTCTGTGATGTTTCCTGTTACTCATGTTGCATTTAGAGGATAAATTAGATCTAGCTGGGCCGTTAGAGGCACGTGGAACAGATTCCAACTTTGATCAGTTCAGGAGTTAATTCTGCCTGTCCAGGTCTCAAAACCTGTCTGCCAGGGATGAAGATTATGCAGACGATCCCTTGTTTGGCTGTCATAGAAGCTTCCTGCCTTCAGAACTGAGCATTTCTGCTTTGATTACCCCAAAATACCTGAATCTCTTGAGCCCTATCCTTTCATCTCCCAGGTAACATGTCTAGCTCTAGTTTCCAATTTCAGATAAACTAAAATCCTTTTTCATCCTTCTATCAGTATCACAGTTTCTCTGAAGGTTTCCCAGGCTTCTGATCTCTCCTAGGGGAGCTAGAGTTACCTCTAGTTTACAGGTAAACAATGAGTCATTAAATACATTTACATACCAGGATGTCAGCAGAAATGCAAAGAAGATACCAAGTGCAGAGTACAGCTGGTTCCCAGGGAGGCTGGGGGTGATTCACCACACTCTTAAAACAAGACTAGTCTGGTTTCCTCCCCAGCTCAAGGGGTAGATTCCTCTGCTCTGGCAGCAGATCTCCCAGAGGGAGCGGCCTGACCACGTCACTGGCCCAGAAGAGGAGGCGTCTGTCCCCCAGACTAGCTGAAGGAAAGGCTGGCTTGGATGATGCTCTGCTCTCCCCTTGCCCTTCTCCTGGGCACTTTCTTCGGTGGGTGCCCTCCTCTCCCTCAAGCCTCTTTTCTCATCCTTGCTCTCACTGCAATCCTGTGAATGCAGAGTCTGAGCTGTTGGTTTGACACTCCTGAGTCTATTCCTCTGATTGTCTGGAACAGATATGGGGCTTCAGCCTTAAGGGCTGATCTGATGATTCTTGGTTCTCTCTATCTCCTGGGAAGGAGTTTGTTCTGTTGGTCTTCCCTGGCCCAATGACGCTTTGCATCCTTGGCTCCCCCGGTCTACTCCCCATGATGGATTCCAGGTGCCTGTGCCATGCAAGAGCTTGAGCTGGCCCTCTGTCTGGGGAAGGCAAGCCAGGTTGGGGTGCTCCTCTGTAAATGGCACTTTATCTTTCCCACAGGGGTCAGATCTCAGACTGTTCATCAATGGCCAGCAACCCTGGTGCAGCCTGTGGGCAGCCCGCTGTCTCTGGAGTGCACTGTGGAGGGAACATCAAACCCCAACCTATACTGGTACCGACAGGCTGCAGGCAGGGGCCTCCAGCTGCTCTTCTACTCCATTGGTGTTGACCAGATCAGCTCTGAGGTGCCCCAGAATCTCTCAGCCTCCAGGCCCCAGGACAGGCAGTTCATCCTGAGTTCTAAGAAGCTCCTCCTCAGTGACTCTGGCTTCTATCTCTGTGCCTGGAGTGTCACACTGAGCTGGGTGGGGCAGACATCTGTGCAAAAACTCCACCCTCTCCTGAGCCCTAACCATTGTCCCCAGGAGCCCTCACCCAGGGACTGCATGGAGGATATTTGTAACTAGGTTTCTGACTGCTGGCCAATGTGAAAGCAATGGAATGAAGCTAGAATTCTACAAAAGACTCTAGTAAGTTCTCAGGGAGAACAAAAAATTGTATGTATGTAGAACCTGTGATTTGCCTGCACATAGTCAAGTTCTCCATGTATGGATGTCCAGGCTTAGGCTACCATACTCCAGCCCTCAAGGTGTGCTATGCCTTGCCTGATTTTCTCATCTTCCAAATTCCTCTGTGTGTGCCCTGGGGAGAGGGTTTGTGCCTATATGGCTGAGAGAAATAGGATATACCTGTGGCACGAGGTGAGCTGGTGAACAAATGGGAGGATGCCAACTCAGGTTACTGAATTGGTTAATTTCATCACCTGGAGAGTCTCCTGTCATTGATCTTTCTGCTGAGACTAGAAATTCTGGGGAGGCTTAGACCTGAGGCTTTGACTAAGGCAAGGAGGTAAGATGTTCAGGAGACTGTTCTCATTTGAGGCAGAAGTGTAGTTTTGTTAGTATAGGAAACATGCGGTTAGGCTGGACGTGGTAGCTCACGCCTATAATCCCAGCACTTTGGGAGACTGAGGCAGGAGGATCACCTGAGGTCAAGAGTTCGAGACCAGACTGGCCAACGTGGTGAAACCTATCTCTACTAAAAGTACAAAAATTAACTGGGTGTGGTGGCAGGCGTCTGTAATCCCAGCTACTTGGGAGGCTGAGGCAGAAGAATCACTTGAACCTGGGAGGTGGAGGTTGCAGTTTGCCAAGATCATGCCACTGCACTCTAGCCTGGGTGACAGAGCGAGACTCTATCTCAAAAAGATAAAAATAAAAATAAACATACACTTAGAAATTTTGGTGGTGTTTTAGGTTTTAGGTTTTAAAAACTGTCCTGTTTTACTATCTTCTAGCCCTTCCTTTGTAGCAAAGACAGACAGATGGTGATCCAAGAGATACACAAGAAGAGGACCGTGTGTGTAATGGCTGAGCTCTAAAAAAGAGAAATCACTTGGATGGAAATGAAGGAGAGGAAAGGGCTGATGTGGATGGCTGGAAAGAGGTTCGATGGTTACCTTGGCAACTGAGCTTCCTTCCTCATCCCCATCCCTCCCTAGTTCTTGTTCTTAAAAAGATTTTCTTTCTAATATCCCTTCCCCTCCACAAGGGGGCACAAGATGTCTTAAAATACTCTATTCTGGGCATCATTTAACCTAGATCAATCCAGACATGTGCATATTTCTAGTATCATTTAATCTGAAGTGGAAAATCTGAGACGAAGACACAGAGTGATCAAGAATGTATGGAATAATGCCCAAGGGTTCCTATTGAGCTTTAAGGATCAGCTATGTATTAAGCAGCTATTGTGTGCTGGACACAGTGAACCATTTTGAGGGTTATTAAAAAGATATATATATATATATACACTCGAGATGGTGTTGGGCATAGTCATAGCATGATTTAGTCAAAGCACTAGATTTTTTAAGTCTAAATTTGCTAGTTGTTATGAACTTGACCTAGTTATTTAATCTTACTAGCTTTCAAGTTTTTCACCTCCTATAAAACATGCCTCATTGAATTGTTAAGTGTATTAAATAAGATGGTGTTTATAAAGTCCTATTACAGGCTCTAATTTTCAACAGATATTATTTTCCTCTCCTTAAATTTACAAGATTATTTTCATTACAACTTACCCAAGAGGAAGACTTATTTAAAAAATTTCAAATCATAAACTACAGGTATGTAATAAATATTAATATTTAAAATGCTAAACATGCTTAGATGGCAAAACCATGAAACTTGAACCCTATGCTGCACCTATGCAGATGCTGATTCTGTAGGGGCTTTATGCAGCTTTGGAGTCCTTCTTAACAGAGAAATGTCTCAGGCAATCACCACTAGTCAAGTAGAGTTAGTAGAGACTTGAGGCAGGTTTTTCCTTCCTGTAATATGCTGCAAAAATTCTGGAAAACTTCACAAAGGACATAAAATTGTAGCTAGGTTTAGCTCTTTAGGAGGCTAACAGTTATATAAGCAAAATGACATTGCAAGCAAGAGAGTCAGTTTGTGCAGAAATGTGCAGGTCTGTGTGAATATTGTAAGTTTTAGAGAATTTGAAGAAAAAGAAGTCCTGATCATTGCACCCAGCATCCTATAGACAGGTGAGCATTGAGGGAGAGGCTAGAAAGCCACCTAAATTCATCAGAACAAATTAACATCCTCCGTGTTATCTGCTCTTATTCATGCGTGGCTGTTCATTCCCATAACTGTTTCCATACCATCTAGGACTCAGAAATCCACAGTCATTATAATTCCAGGAGACAAAGGAAAGCAGTTTAGGACGGCCAATCCTGTTCAGACGTGCCATCTCTTGCCGGGAATTCATGAAACTCACTTGCCCCTTTAATCAGATGAGGCTATCTCTTTTCTAGGAGAGCTTCCAGGATTTGCATCTGATTTTGCAGATGTGCCAGGACGACTATGTCCATATGTCTACTTCCCCGGCCAGTTCCTCATGGAAGATTCAGGGCCACATGCTGGTGGCCAGAGGCACTGTCCCCAGGATGCTTCACATAGATCTCAGCCACCCACGGGACTTATAAGGAGATACCCTTTGGGCCTCTAAATAGATCTCAGCCACCCATGGGACTTATAGGGAGTCACCCTGGGGCCTCTGGACAGTTTGAGGAAGATGAGGAATGCCCAGGGTTGGGAAGCTGGTAACACTAAAATTAGGCAACTTCTTATTTTTGCCCAGGATTCTGTGGTTTGGGATAAGAATGCTACAATCTCTTGAGCTCCTGCAGAGCAAGCTTGACCTATTATATACCTAGTAATTTCCCACTCCCTACTTTGGGGGTTTCTGTATGTCTAGTTTTTCATTCTGTCTTGCATTATGTTCTTCTAAGATGTGTTAGAAAATACTCATCACACAGACGTTACAGGCTTTAGCAACTAGAGGATGAAACTACAAGGAGCCAGTCAATGCAGTGCACAAACACTGGCTCAGACGTGCAGGGACTGTCCGTTTTGCAGCCTGTTGGTTATCTAGGGCTCTCTCTCCTGTGACTCATCAGTGCCTCTCATTACATGAGTGGAAGGAAGTGGGAGGATATATGTGGAGGGAGGTGGAAGGGAGTTTGGGGGGCAGGTGGGAAGAGAGAGTTGCCTAAGTGATGTGGGACCAGAAGGGATCCCAATTGGGTCAGAGCAGTTATTGCAGCTGTTTTTCATTCTCCACTATCTTCACGGTGCCCACTGTGGCCTTTGATCTTGTGCATAACCTCCAGCAGGTGTAAAGATGTGCAGGGGGAGGGGAGGCCTGCACATGGATCTGGGACACCTAGATTCCCCTCTAGAGACCCTGTCCCCTCCCCTCTGAAGTTCTACTTCCACTGCCAGGATGCTAACCAGGGGCCCAGGTAGAAAGAGCAGCATAGGAGGGGGTTGGGTGCCGGATGCGGTGAGTGTGGTTCTCATGATGCTCTGAAGGTGGGTGGGTGGAGGGAGTGACTTTCACAGGCACCCCAGATGTAGGACCCAGTAAATGTCAAACCACATCCTGTTGTGACTCTAAGAGATGGAGCTAGGGCAGGTGGCTGTTGTGGCTTGGTGCTGATGTTACTCAGAGATAAACAGCCCGGCAGCCAGCACTGGGCTCAGGACCCCCATTCCTACCCCAGTTGTCAGCTATAACCTAAAAGACCCAAACCTACATCTCATTACTTCCTACCTTTTGATTCAGGGCCACTCTCCTTTTTAACACAATTTTCTTGTCATTCATGATCCTAGACCTCTTTGCTGGAGGAGGGCCAGGGAACAGGTGACTCTTGCTAACTGTGGGACTCCAGTGCCAGTGCTGTCCCCTTCCACCATCAGACTGTCTGAGACTATGTCATAGATATGTATGATTTGAGGCCAGGAAGAGCTCAGCTTCTCTGAGTTACCATCCTCTTGGTACTTCAGAGACCGCAGGCTTTGAATCAGAGAATCTGAAGAGCAGAGTTTGAAGATTCTTAGAGAACACTTTACCCAATGTCCTTATATCACAGAGGAGGACATATAAGCCCAGAGAATAAAAATGAGTTGTTCGGAGCCAAGCAGCTGGGGCCAGAGAAGGACCAGAAGCTAATTCTCTGTGTTTTAGCAGCTCCTGGACTTCAGACAAGGCTTGAGGAATGCGGGCTCTATGTTGAGCTGTGATCTAGCTATGAATTTTATGAATCACTCATATAAGAATAAATCAGGCAAGATGATCATATGTGAGATGGCATGAGGATAGAGGGATAAATATAATGAATCACAAAATTAGAATCCTGAAGAATCTTGATAGGTT
Source organism: Piliocolobus tephrosceles (assembly GCF_002776525.5). NCBI lineage: Eukaryota > Metazoa > Chordata > Mammalia > Primates > Cercopithecidae > Piliocolobus > Piliocolobus tephrosceles. Next base: position 131,897,955 of record NC_045441.1, on the reverse strand, counting down.
GGAGAGAGAAGCTGAATAAACATGATAAACATTCTCTCCCTCCTCCCCCACCGAACAGAGAAAACCAACTATATGAACACAGGAAGGGGAATATGTGGCTCACAAGGAGGGTATGTGAAAAACACCCAGGGGGTGAGTCAAAGTGAGCTCTGTGAGTCAACGGGACGATGAGAGTACGAAAAGTTGATAAATTGTCCTAATGGAACCAACTAGCATATAAGATGTTGAGAAGAGGAGACAAAGTTCCCCCTTTACTCTTTGTAGGTCAGAGCCCACCTGGTGCTGGGTCAGGTCCTGTACAACACATTTATAAAGATAGAAGGATGAAAACAAACTTTAATATTTTCAGAAGGGAGTGGTTGGGCTATGGAAAGTAGGACGTGCTCAAAACTGTACCCTATAATAACAAAACTGAGAAAACTGAAAACGTTTAGCCTGAAAAAAATCTTCACACTGGTAGTAGTTATAACACCTAATACTTACTGATATTGTTCTAAAAGCTTTACATGTTGTGTGGGTTAAATTAGATAAAACCATCTTATGAAGCTGGGCTTGTAATTGAGCTCATTTTACGGAAAGCAAAACTGAGTCTCAGAGGTGATCACTTGCCCAGGGTCACATAGTTGATAAATGGCAGAACTAAGGCTTAAACCCAGGTCTCTGCATTAAACCATCTTCTTTGCTATGATAATGTTTTCATCCATCTACTACATGCTTTTTTCCATTCTGAAAACTCAAGTTTTAAAGTTTCTAATGATTCCGTCTCACATAGATTTATGGGTTCTTGCCGGAATATGAGCACTCTGTTGCATGTAGACATCTGAGAGGGCTTTTGGGGGAATATGCGGTCCCAGAGATAAGTGAATAGCAACTGTAGGTTGGCAAAAAGGAGTTGAGAATTAGCTTTACATGTGGTGTGGATTAAATGCTCATATTCATAGAGGGCAGTTGAGATCAGTTGCAAAGCAAGCTGATAAAAATCCTTTGGAAATAGTCACAGGTGTAGGCTCATTTTCAGATCCTTTTTGCTGACTTACAGAAGCCATTCACTCATTTCTGGGACCCCATATTCCCCAAGAAGCCCTCTCAACAGAGGTAAAGACTACGGATAGAGGTGGGAGAGAAAGACATGTAGTTGAGTCTGTAGGAGAGGGGGATGGTGAATAGAAAATATCATGTCTGTTGGAGGGAGATGGTTCAGGGAAAGACCAAGTTCTGCCACAATAAATCTTAAGGACAGGCAGAGATGTAGGGATGTTAAGGAACCCAGGAACTTCAAATTCACAAACACAGAGGGCAAGAAAAGAAAGGCGTCTGGATAGGAGGAAACAATATTCAACCCTAGAATAAGACAGGGAGTATGTTGTGTTTTGAGTCTAGGTGGGTGGGGTAAAGTCTTAGGTTATGGGGTCCCAAGTCTCAGAAATCAGCTTTTTGGGAGCCATGGGAGTTCGCCACAAGCAATGGAAATGAACTGTAATTAAAACTGTTGGCCATGCTTCATGCCATTCTATACTATGAGTCATCTTATATAGTATAGGTGAGTTTCCAGGACATGGTGAAAGTAAACCTGGGGATGAGTCTAAGATGCCAGTAGAAAAGCAGAAAATAGATTCACTCATGGGTCCATGACAAAGCTGAGTTCACCTGTGGATTTTAGCCATTCCCATGATCTCCACCAGCATCTCCCAACACCCCTAAATGAAAAAAACGGCTACACATCTTTGCTCAGTGTTACCTTAGGAAGAAGCAAAAACACATTTTTGTTTTCACTATGCAGCTTCAACAGAGGTCTCAAAGCACCAATATTCCATTCCCACATTTATTTATAACCAGAGAAACCTCACAAAGATTCTCCTATATAGGACGTTTGGGGCCATGTGTCACACAGACTGTTAGGGGCTGATGTCGGTCTATCTCCAGCCCTCCTTTCTGGGCCACTACAGAAGAAAAATGAGGAAATGGCTCAGGGCAGGAAATGGAGACTTTAATATCTATTAGGATCCATTGTCCTTAACTCAAACTCTTATTATGAAATCACTCCCTTGAGGGAGAAAAAGCCTTTTTCTCTTGGATGGTCCCAGCAGCTACCTACCATCCCCACTTGTGTAGCCCAGCAATAAGCCTAGTGGTAGGAAAATCTCTATGGATACTGGTGCTGATGGGAAGATTCTTCCTCTAGGGAAGTGATGGTGACTGGAGCTCTGGGATGCCCACGGGAATCCCATTTCCCCCACAAGGAAGTTATTTTATTAGGCGACCAGTTGCATGACCCCCTTTTTCTTCCAATTTCCCAAATAAATCTGTAAAGGTCACAGGTGAAGTTCTTATCTTTAAGAGCTACCCCATGGTAAGTTCAGCGAGAACTTGGGGTACCCAGGGCATTCTTCCAGAGATGCGTTTCTTATAACTCTTTTCAATAAGTAAGCATGCTTTGCTCTGCACTGGGTGTCACCTGTGGAGGATGCTGTTGCCCCTGCCTTGCCCTATATTCTGTCCACATAGTTTCTTAATAGGATAATGCTTAGGTCAGCCCTGAGGTTTGAACGAGTCAACAAGTCCAGGTTGATGTAGAGTCTCTTTAGTGCCTCCCTTGCAGGAATAATGCTGCACCCAGAAACTCCCTCAAAGCCTGTCCAGTGGAGGGGCCTTGTGACCATTCCTGGTTTACACCTCTTGTTCCAGCATCCCATGTGGCTAGTGGTCCCTTTCATTCTCAATGGTATCTCAATTCTTACAGTAAGTTATATGATTGCCCTACATCTAACTCATCTTTTCTCAGTGTCACCTGAGGAAGAATGGAGAGGATACCCAGAATTGGCCCAGAAGAATCCACTTCAATTCTAGAGAAAGAGGCAGGTAGAGGCAGAAGAGATTCACTTCCCAGTGCATGTGTGCTGAATGTTGGGGATGTTGTTTGAGAGAGACAAGGAAATGGCTGTAAAAACTTGGGAAGAGGACCCCGCCCTGGGTCAAGCAGGGTGTCGGGAGGACCAGATGGAGCTTGAAGCTCTCTCCATCTCTGTCAAGTCCCCTGGACTGAGAGTAAAATGCACATGGCCTTTTATCCTCCAGAGGAGATTTCATTCACCTTGGTCTGGTTGCAAACTCTAGGGTACCAACAAGAAACTCCTCCCATATCCTCCCACCTGCTAATGCCTCCATTTTCCACATCCCCAAGATCATGGCCACCAAACTAACAGACATCATCTTTCTTCTACAAGGTGTTTCCCCCTCCCCACCTCCACTCTGATCTTGCACTACAGCTGCTCAGCCCTTCATAGCTCTGCCCACGCAAACCACTATCCTCCAATACCTCAGTCCTAGCCTGTGCCCTCTGGCCTGCACAACTCTGCTCTCTTTGAAGTGCTTCCTTGTTCCCTTGGCTGCTCCTCCTCCTGTCCTACCTTTGTGAGGAGCCACAAGGATATGCCTGCTGCCTCCACCCAGGCCTAAGGAGTGGGAAGCATGCTTTGTGAATGCTGGTCTAGGGCCTAAAACCTGTCCCCTTTGGTTTAGGCTTTTTTTTAGCCAATATAAAAACAAACCAGCACGTATGTAACAATAGCCAACAAAATACCATACTGCCATTTGAGCAATCTAGAGATAGTTATGACTGATGGAAATGACTGGCATGTGATGAGTTTCCTGGGCCCCATCTCTGCCGTGGGCACATCCTTTCCTGGTCTTTGCAAGCTGCCACCAGAGAACCCTCTTCTCCAGTTCCAAGATCCCCAGTGTAGTGGGATGAAGAGTGTTCCCCCAGAATTCGTGCCCACTCAAAAACTCAGAATGTGATCTTATTTGGAAATACGGACTTAGCAGGTGTAATTGGTTAAGATTCCTCAATAAAATTGTCCTGGATTTAGGATGGGTCCTAAATCCAATGACCTCGCCTTGAAAAGAGAAAGGAGAGGGGAGCTTAAATGCAGAGACGCAGGGAAAAATGCCATGTGAATACAGAGGCAGAGACTGCGCAATGCTAGCGCAAGCCAAGGAGTGCCAGAAGCCATCAGAAATGGGAAGAAGCAAGAAAGGATTCTCCCCCAGAACTTTCATAGAGGCTGACCTGCTGAAATCTTGATGTTGTATCTTTGGCCTCCAGAACTGTGACAGAACAAGTTTTTATTGTTTTAAACCCACCAGTGGTACTTTGTTATGGCAGCCTGGGGAAGCAAAGACACAAAAGCATTAAGGTGTCTTCAGTGTGTTAGCGTGGGCCCTGACTGGAGTTTCGGAGAAGCTGCCCTAGGATCACCCAGACACCAGAAGCAATCCCACCATGCTGGCCACTACTTGGGAAAAGTTTCTGGAATTGCCATCTTCAAAACAGAACATGCCATGGTTTCACCACTCATAAGTAATTTCATCTGTAATCTTCAGTTTCCACATCTTTAACGTAGGGAAAATAATACCTGCTCCTGGGATCATTGTACAGATGCAGACAGCACAGGTAGCAGTGTCCAGCCCAAGGCCTGAAGCAAGCAGGCTGTCAACGAAGGGCTCCCTCCTCTTTCCCACCCTTTCTCTGCTTTCAGACTTCACTTCTCTTCCCTGACAGTCTGCCTCAACTAATTTTGATATGGCCTCTCTCAGCCCCTCTCACTGTTACAGGCCCCCTTTTCTTTAATCCCATTCATGTAGTGTTTTACCACAATGCATTCAGCCTGTATGCAGAATTTACCTTGTCAGGATAACTGTCTTTGTCCAAGTAGGAGCAGTTAACACCTTGTGTTTGGAGTGATTGAGTTTCCATCCATCAAACGCAGAAGCCCATTGGAAGGGCTACTCTGAACATAGCACTTCAGCCCCCACTGGGCCCTATGTCCCATCGCTCCTGACTTGGTGTGTTTTGCTCCTGGGAAATCACTCATCCCCAGGCTTTACATATCAGTTGTCTCAACTCTGCCTTCTCTAGTATTTCAACCTAGACATGCAGAGTGGCACTCAATTTTAAGCCCAAATCCTGAAACAAGGTAAGCTAGAGGTGTTAAGACTATACACGAATAAAACTAAAGGTGTAACATGTGACACTTTAATCTGGAATTGGGAAATGACTAGATATTGTAACCCATAGGCCTGCCCCAATGCTCTGTCCTACACTGGGTAGGGGGTTGTGGTTTACGGTGTGCCTTCCTCTCTGTCCTCATCTTGCTGGTTTTCCAGAGCCCAGCCATTGCCCTTCAGACTAACCCTCCAGTGGGGACCCAGAATGCCTGGGTTTGGAAATGGTGTTTGAGGACTTCCATCAGGATGAACGGGAGAAAGCAGCATAGGGTGGAGAGAAAGAGGGCTAGTCACTTCGGATGCCCAAGCGAATGCTGCTTTCCCTAAATTAAAAGATAGGTCAGTGATGAGCAGAGCTCCACAGACACTCCTGAAATGCAACCAGGCCCAGCACAACCATTTTTATTGGTTTAGTCTTTTTCAAACTTGGGGGTCGGGAGCTCAATCTTCAGGGAAATAGCAAAAAGAGGGAAGTATTCACATAAGGAGATGAGAAGCAGAGAGAGAATCACTTTTAGGAACACAGATTGGGAGCAGGTACAGGAGAATCCTGGGTGAGAATGAAGAATGACCCGGGATGGTTTTGCAGCTAGCCTCAGGAATCCTTTCTCTTGACCTGCAGAAGAGAGGACATTTTCAGGGTCTCAGGGGCTATGGCGCAGCAGGAATAGGGCAGGGGAGGTGGGCTCTGAGGCCTGATTTGAGTAGGGCTCGCTGGCTGTCTCCATCCTCCAATGATGCATTCTGTGATATTCCCTGCATTTTCTCCCCAGTCTGGCTTCATTATGGTTTCATTGAGATGATAGGATATATTAGGCTGTGCCGTGGTTCTGAGATTCCTTTATGCCCATGTGTGATGTTCCATCCCCTGCCCCCATCATCTGCCCGATCCCACCCTCCTCCTTACCATGGCCATCAGCACGAGGGCACTGACCAGCACGGCATACAAGGTGGCCTTCCCTAGCAAGATCTCATAGAGGATGGTGGCAGACAGGACCCCTTGCTGGTAGGACTCTGTTGACAAGAACAGAGAGCATGTAGGTACCTGTGCACAGGTAGCTCTGGCCTCCCTCATGCCCCCATGTCTGTGGATTCTCCATGCCCTTGTTCCAGAGCAGAGATGGTGAAAGATAGAAAAAGGAGAGACTCACTTACCAGAGGTGAAGCCACAGTCTGAAAGAAAACAGGGGAAGAAAAATGGATGAGAGAATGCTGCTTTGTAAGGACACTGAGCCTTACATCACAGATTCACAGGCCACAAGCACATGCATATCAGATGGTACAAAGTCAGCCTCCTTTGGTAGCCCTGGTTCTGTCTCCCTCATGCTGCTCCAGTGCCAGCGACGTGGTCACTATGATCTTAGGAAACCAGAACCCCAGAAGGGGATGGGCCATACACCACTCAGGTGCTGAGCTGTATGGCTTGTCCTCAGGGGGACCTGACAGCTGAGCTCTAAGGTGTCAGGATCTGAAGGAAGAATGAGCTTGAGGTGCTCCATTCAGCCTCTATGCCTCTTGGGGAGGAAGTGCACGCTTCCTTGATCATCCCACCATGTCCACTCTGACTTTCTTCTGGATCTAATCTTGTCCTTTACTTGGATCTTTTTAATCTTCCCTGGTAGCCGGCCTCACCCAGTCTCCTCCAGGCGTCTCCCCAGGCCCCACTCACCTGCTCTACCCCAGGCCTCGGCGCTGATCTTCTGGGTGATGGGCTTGTCTCTGTCCTCGGTCCACTCGTCATCCTCCGAGAGCCCATAGAACTGGACTTGGCAGCGGAAGTGGTTGCGGGGGTTATGCCAGAAGGTGGCCGAGACCCTCAGGCGGCTGCTCAGGCAGTATCTGGAGTCATTGAGGGCGGGCTGCTCCTTGAGGGGCTGTGGGTCCGTGCTGACCCCACTGTGCACTTCTTTCCCATTCACCCACCAGCTCAGCTCCACGTGGTCGGGGTAGAAGTCTCTCGCCAGGCACACCAGCGTGGCCTTTTGGGTGTGGGAGATCTCTGCTTCTGATGGCTCAAACACAGCGACCTTGGGTGGGAACACCTTTTTCAGGTCCTCTGGAAAGGGAAGAGGGGATAGGGCTAGGGTTTTTCTGAGAGCTGTCTGGTCCTGGTAGGGGCTCTGTGTATGTGAGAGAGAGAGGGCTGGGAAAGGACCATAATGAAGCACAATTATGTTACTAAGTCCTCCTTGCTTTGGAGTCACTAGCCTATTCCTCTTTGATGGTTCTACCCCTTCCTTGCCTGTCTTTTGTATCCACCCTATGGGTTGGCACTATCCATTGTCTGTCCATCTCCCAATTAGGCACTGCCTAACATTCTAGGCAATGTCTCTTCATTGCCATTATTTGATTTCCTCTCCATCAATAACAACTTGCCTACCTACTTCTCACCATTTTATGTGGTAGTTTTTTAACTGGAGCAAGGGATTGGAACCCCAAAAAACAAGATCCAAATCCTAGAACTTCCTTTGTCCACCAACAAGACTTTTAAGACAGAAATTCCTATCACTTTTTTCTGCTTGTGAAGTATGAATCACCATTCTGACTTTGCAGAAAGTGTGTGAAGGTTAAATTGTGTACGAATTCAAAAAGCCCCCTCCCAAGGAGGTTATTTATATCAAATCTAAGGTGCTAGGAAGGAAGGGGAATCTGGGATGAGGGAGACATTTTGGAACTAGGGGCTTTCTTTAGATTTACAAATGGCCTATTTTTTGCACTCACATGAGGACAGCCTTTGGTTTTACAGTGTGTTCATGAGAATGTGAGGTTTTTTCTTTTTGTGGTGCATGAAGTCATCTTATCCATTCCTCTGCCTCCAGGTACCCCTGAGTTTTCTCAGCTCAGACAGATAGTATCTTCCCTTCTTTCAAAATTAGGGACCCTTCAACCTTCTGTGTCCCTTTGCATCCAAATATTATATGTATTTTTTTTTCTACTAGCAAGTTCCCCAAATAAACATCTGATATGATCAGAGTAATTTCTTGCTACTAGTTGTGTTGATACAATTTCTGTCCTGAGCATATCCTTTGTGGATTCTTAGGGATGACATGTAAATGCATCCCCTTTAATCCCTGAGGACCCTTCTCATTTGGTTGAATTACTTCTTTTGGACCTGCCCTCCTACTCATCTTATCTTTTTTTTTTCTTTTTCTTCCCATTGATTATTTTTCATTTCTGAGCAACTCTATTAAAGTGAAGAAATACCAGTCTTAGGAGAACCTATTCCGAATCTCCTGGACAATGGAGAAAATTTATTCTGACATTTCTTCACATTTGTATGGATGTGACCTCCTTCCTGGGTCCCCATGGGGCCTCCTGCTGGAAGGGCTGTCTGCTTGGTTTAGTGCGCTGCTGCCACCATTTTGAAATCCTAAGGCGTTTTTTAACAAGAGCCCCAGCATTTTCATTTTGAGCTGGTCCTGCAAATTTTGTAGCTCGTCCTGCCCATCATGTCAGTTTCCCTTCCTCCCCACAATTCCTACCTTGCTAATTACTAGTATGCTTCTAAGTCTTTACTAGCTGGGCTGGGGCTAAATGATGATATCCTAACTTCTGTCTGCAGCACTTTCTTTCTTTCTGCTCTCAGCCTGCTTATTTTCACTCTCATCTCAAAAGCCCTAGCTCTGGGAGTCCACCAGCCCTCCAGAATGCACTCCTTTGATCTCTTCATTTAGCAAACACTCAGTCCCCATTGTAAAAATTAAAAATGTCCCTTGACCATGCATGCTGTTCTGTAGAATAGTTATTGATGCAATAGGCATGGTGAATACTAGCCGCCTCTCACCGCACACCAACACACTATCTGTACATGAGGGCAGGGGCAACTCTCCTGCACTTGTGAGTCCCTGTGGTGTGGTGCTTGTCTCTGTGGGCGTAAGTGTGTGTACTAGTGAGCTGCTGGTGTAAGTGTATGCACTAGTGAGCTTCTGGTGTAAGTGTGTGTACTAGCAAGCTGAGGGTGTGTGTGTACTAATGAGCTTCTGATGTAAGTGTGTACTAGTGAGCTGCTGGTGTAAGTGTGTGCACTAGTGAGCTGCTGGTGTAAGTGTATGCACTAGTGAGCTGCTGGTGTAAGTGTGTGTACTAGTGAGCTGCTGTTGGCCTGTGCTCTACTGGTGGGTTGGGTTCACCTTAGGCAAAATTGTGATGTTTGTCTCGCATCTTCCCAACCCACCTCTAACACAGACACAGCCTTACTCTATTTCCATACTCTAGATCCTGCCCATCCTTTGGCACCGGGCTGACCCTTCTCCCTGCCTCCCCAGTGACCTCCTAGGAGGATGGGGAAAAGAAGCATTGAATTACATCAATAATCTGTGCACTCTACATGTTGATTCTCTTTTCTTCTTCACAGCAATAGTAAGTGGTAGGTATTGTTCATTATATATTATAGTTGAGGAAACTGAGATACACACATTAATTTGCCCGAGGTCACCACATCACAAAAGAGCCAGGGGTTCAAACTCAGCCTTTATCTGGCTCTCAAGTCTGGGTCTTTTCTGCATCCCAGTTGACTGCAGGAACCCTACATTTCCTCTGGATACACTTCACTGTAGCTGAGCCCCACTACACCTGGCTTAATGACAGCCTAATTACAAATGGTGCAGGTTAATATAGCAATATTGCGAGTTCTCTTCTCTGGCCTCAGGGCAGTCGTCACCAGGTAATGTTTAGGGTCCCTTTTCAGCTCTCAGGGCCTAAAATCTTCCAGAGAATTTTCCTTGTCTCTCAGGCAAAAATGTCTGCATTTTAAATGTGTGTTTGTGGCAAATGAACTCCCTGAACATCTGGGCTGTTTATCCTAGAATACTTAGTCGGCTAAGGGAGATTTCAGGATGGGGGAGGGAGCTACATGGGCAAGCATGAATGCTGTGCCCTCACCCTGGACCCAGGGATCTCTGGCTTAGGAGGAATAGGAACCAGGAACAGGAGTTTTAAGTCGGATTATAGATCTACACTTGTAAAGAGTAAACTTTCATTCTTTACTGACTCATGTTCATCTCTCTTTTTGGCCTCTCTGTCCCACTTTTGTTTGGCAGGCTTTTTCTTCTCTGTTCTACTGCACCCTCGGCTGTAGGATTTCTGCCACCTGACATCCACCCGCCTGCCCGCAATGCTGACCCCTGCCCACCCGCACTGTTCCCAGCCCTCTCAGCTCTTGTTGCCTACCAGTAGCAATTGCCCACATTCCTACCCCTTCCCCAAACCAGGATTTCCCTTTGTCCTCTCCCGTCTCGCCTCTCCCAGAATCCTAACAAATTTTCTCCTTCTCCATCGTTCGCCTTCTCTCTAAACAGCCCAGAAAAAAGATTAAAAGCGGCCTCGCCCTCTGCTCAGCTTCCCGGACTCTGAGCACCTCCCCACCCCCTCCCTCTTCCCCAGTCTCTTCCCAGGAGCGGGGAGGTGACGCTGCAGAGCTGACCCCGGACACGCAGCTCCTCCCGCTCCGGACACCCAGCTCCTCCAGCTCCGGTCTGCCCTCCGACCCCGGGGACCGAGGGGCTGGGAGATGGGGAGACGCCCGAATCTCACCTATGACCGTGAGCCTGGTGCCCGGCCCGAAGTACTGCTCGTAGGAGCACGGAGGTGCACCCCGGCACGCAAACCACTTAGGCTCCCTGAGCTCCTGCCCACCCTGGGGACCCAGCCCAGGTCTCCTAGCACAGGGCGGGACCAGGTGCCGCGAAGCAGCCACCTTCCACCCGGACCCCGCCGTCCGGCTGTTCCCGCGGCAACTCACCCAGCACGGTCAGCCGGCTGCCGGCCCCGAAAGTCAGGACGTTGGCCCCAGAGCACAGCCAGGGGACTCCCCACAAAAACCGGACCCAAGCCGCCCGCGCCCCTGCGGCCCGCGCTCACCGAGCACCAGGAGCCGCGTGCCTGGTCCGAAGTACTGGGTCTCTTGGTCACGGCCCCCGAGCCCCACACAAAAACCCAAGCGCCGTCTCTCCCCAGGTCCCCCGGCGCCCCCAGCTTACCCAGCACTGAGAGCCGGGTCCCGGCGCCGAAGTACTGAGTGTTTTGGCTCACAGCCCCGAGACGCAGCACAAAAACTGGCCCTGCTATGCCCCCGGCCTGCCGGAGCGCCCCCTCCCCGGTTCCCGGGCTTCCGCGGGAGCCCCCCGCTTACCGAGCACTGTCAGCCGGGTGCCTGGGCCAAAATACTGCGTATCTGTGCTCACAGCCTGGAGGCCCAGGACAAAAACCGGTGCTGCCCGCCCTGCTGTTCCAGACTCAGCTCCGGTCCTTCCCACCGCTGAGAGCCCCATCGCCCTCCCAGAACCCAGAACCAGGAGTCCTCGGCCCAGACGCCCAGCACAGCCCCTCTCGGAATGGGGCAGCTGCTCAACTCTGCCCATTTCGCCCTCTCGGAGCGCTCCGGAGCCCCAACCGCCTCCTTACCCAGCACGGTCAGCCTAGAGCCTTCTCCAAAGAACAGCTGCGCGGTGTTAGCACAGCCCTGGGGACCCTGGCGCAAACCCTGCTTTCCCCGAGGAGGACCCTGGATGGCCCAGTGCCCACACCCTTAAGAACAGGGTTCTGGGGTCGTCCAGGCTGGGCAGCCCTCCCTCTCTCCCACCTGGAGCCCCCTTCTTACCTAGCACGGTGAGCCGTGTGCCTGGCCCAAAGAACTGCTCACCGTAGGAGCACAGTGGGAAGGGGCTGCCCAGAATTCCTTCTCCTTCCCCACCTCCCTTAGCACAGATAGAGAGCACACCCTCC
>NC_045441.1:131871937-131886125 GCF_002776525.5 Piliocolobus tephrosceles | reverse complement strand
TATTCCTAGGAAGCTGAGTGTGGATAGGAAGACGGACAGGGACTCGCTGGGTTGGAGGACCCTGCAAGACAACAGCTGGGAACAGCCCCAGAGACCTTGTAGCTGCATTCCCTGGGCTGGGTGGGGATGTTTATGGCAGCAGGGTTTTTTGTAAAAGCACCTCCTCTACCTGAATCATTGTGCTCCCCCCAGTCCCCACAATGTTACACCATGATACAAAAATGTTTCCTCCCTGATAGTCTCCCTCCCCCAACCACTGGGCAGAGGCAGGAAGCGCAGGTGGCAGAGGTTAGTGTGATTGTGTGGGGCTTGGAAAAGACAAAGGCAGTAAATTAAAATGGGAAGGGCTTGGGGAAAGTCACAGTGATGGTAATGGTGGGGGGGTGGAGGGGCCCCTCCTTGGAACATGCACCACCCTGAGCAGACCATCTATGTCACTGGGTCTCCCTGGTGGGGCTCACTGTGCCCACCTGCTCAGACTGGCATTTATAGTGAAGTGGGTGGGAGGAGCGAGGTGTGGCAGGGCAGCTCATAGGAAAATCCCATACGACAGGAGGACAAACAATCCAGAAACCTCTGTCATTTCCTTTTGTTCCGTTGCTTCCTGAACAAAGTCCGAACTCCATAGTCTTCATTTACTCCACAAGTGTTTAGTGAACTTCCACCATGTGCAGGCTCCATGCTGTTTGCATGGAGATAAGTTGATTCCCAGAGTGGCATGCACCAACCTGCCTTTCCAGCGCTAATTTTGATTACTCCCATTTCTGAACCTTGCAACCAGCTAAATGGGCCTACCCAGAGGTACCTAACCATGTCGTTAGGGCTTTTGTTCATGCCTCTGATCAGCATGGCCATTCTCTGGAGTGAACAACTGAGACCAATTCTTCCTTTGAAGAGATTGCCACCTTCTCAGACTCTTTCCTGATTATCCCAGTGAGAAATTGAGGGCCACCCTCTGACTGCATTGTAGTAAGCAGTTCATGTTGCTCTTTCAAAGCATGGACTTGCATTCGGCTCTTTCTGTTCATGATTGAGTCTCTCTGTGAACAGATAAGCTTCTTGGGGACTGTAATTGGGTATCTTAATTTTCTTGGAAGTTGATAACAACACATCACAGGGATATGTGTTTAATGAGTGGCTGTGTGTACAGGTGTGTAAATATAAACCATATATATATATATACACGTATGCATACATGCACACATGCATCTTTGAATGCATGTATGTGTTGCAATAAAGAGGGAAGATTGTGTGGTGTAGTCCTATAAATGGAAGGCTAATGGCTATTTCAGGCAAGACTTATGTTGATGATCGCTCCTGGATTGGGTCATTTTGGGTTCACTCATTTATCCATTTATTTATTCATACATACCTATGTGGTGTCTACACTAAACTGAGGTACTATATTATAGCCCTGGGATACTATCATCAAATGCATCCTTGTTAACAAGGAGTTCATAGACCCTGGGGGTATCAGACAAATAAAGAGGTAGTTTCCAGCAAGTGTAATGTATCACAAAGAAGGTTATGCACAAGGCACTGCGATAGCAAAATAAAGGATGTATTTAATCCAGCCTCAGGAGAGGAAGAGGTAAGGAAGGGGCAAGAAAGGGCCAGAGAAAGCTTTTTGGAGGGGAAGACATTGGAGCTAAATCTTTAAGTCTAAACAGGAGTTACCATGGGGAGAAGAGTACTTTATCACCCCAGGAGGAAGAGCATGTGCTAAGTGGCCTGAAAGAAGCAGCTCAGGGGCTTCAGGGATGAGAGAAGTGAGGAGAGTGTGGAAGGAGACGGGGATAATCATCAGGTCTTCTGTGCCACCTTTAGGATTTGGGACTCCATCGCCATGGTGACGGTGAGACAATGGAGAGCTTTTGAAGGAATTCTAAAAGTAGGGAGGGGCTGATTCCCAGTTTTAGATAACTTTATCTTCTATCCTTCCAGGAATGATCAGGGGACATTTTCACACTGGTTTAATTCACTAGAGAGAAATTTATAAACAGATTGGTAACTGAAACTGGAAGACACATCTTCCATTGAAAATAAGTTTCCAAGTCAGAGCATCTCTTCTTCAGAGCTGGGAAATTAACTTGGTGAACCAATGAGGATGAATGGAGTGCTCAGTGAGACAGCTGCGAGGAAGGTGGGTGATGCATATGGAACCCAGCTTTGTTAGTCATGGGGACATGGCCAGCTGGAGGGTGAACACGCCTGTATAGGTTGGCTCTTCCTCTGAACACGTCTTTCCTGGGCAGAACAATATAGTTGGATATAGAAAATTCCTATACTCAACATCTGTGTCTTCCTAGACTGTTCTAGGAGTAACCTCTTCAGCTCCCATCACTGCCTTTCACATTGAATTAACCTCTGCTATTGATCTCGAGGTGGGCCCCTTACTCTTCTTATGTGAAGAGTCTGCATTTTACTTGAGTATCTCTTGTTTCTATCCTGACTGAATGGGGAGAGTCACGGGGAGTTCAGAGATAGCTAAGGAGCTATCCAGACATTCACAAGTCAGAGTCAGGCCAGATCAGAGCATTTTTATTGGCTTAGTCACTTAGGAATGCTAAGGTGCCCCTGGGTTAGGGAGGTTTCATCCGTGAGTGTGCAGGTGTGCATGCACATAGGGGGTATCTACTGGGGTGCAGAGAGGTGACAGCAGCTCTTCAGAAGCACTGGCAAAAGAAGAATGTATATTGAAATCATGACGATTTAGAAGCTCCTAATTTCACTTCCAGGGCTGCCTTCAGAAATCCTTCCTCTTGACCTGCAGAAGAGAAAGCTTTGGGGGTTATTAAGAGCCAGGAGTTGTGAGGATTGAGAGGAAGTAGTAGGGTCCGTTGACCATACAAATAGTAAGGCTCATCACAACATCCATTGGGTTTTCAGGTGACTCCAGCTTCTCCTTCCCAGCATGACCCTTCCACTGTGATCCTACCGAGGTGCAAGCTGTCTTCTGAGGCACCTGAATGAAACCTCTTCCCTCCCTACTGCCCAGCTCCAATCCTGGCAGGGACTCTATACTTCTGGGTCTGAGTTGCTTGGTGTCAATATGTCACCTCCAGCCTGTTAGCCCCATCCTGCCCTCCTGCTTACCATGGCCATCAACACGAGGGCACTGACCAGCACAGCATACAGGGTGGCCTTCCCCAGCAGGATCTCATAGAGGATGGTGGCAGACAGGACCCCTTGCTGGTAGGACACTGTTGGCAGGGAGGAAGGACAGGTGGGTACCTGTGCACAGGTAGCTCTGGTCTCTCCCACCCTCCACCCTTCACCCTCCACCCTCCACCCTCCGGTGTCTGTGAGTTCTTCATGCCTTGGTTCTAGATCAAGAACCATGAGAGAGGGAGAGGAAAAGGAAGGGCTTACTTACCCGAGGTGAAGCCACAGTCTGAAAGAAAGCAGGAAGAGGAAAATAAATGAGAGACCTCATTTTCATAGGCAATTAAAAGTAAAGTCCGATTTGCAGTTGGCACAGACTCCCAGGCCCAGACCAGCTTCCTCTGACAGCCCAGCACCTCCTTTCCTCTGCCATGCCAATGTCTGCCACAATGTCCTTGCAATCCATGGCATGTGGCAGTACTGAGGGGGCTGGGGGGTACCACTCAGATGAGAGATACACAGGTCACATAGAAAGGGGATCCAGTTGCTTGGCTCTGTTGGGCTGAGAATCTGGCAGAATGAACTACAGGTGCCCAGTTCTCCTTCATGGTATGTGCTGGTTCCTTTCTTTTTGGATCTGGTCTTGTCCTCTACCTGGATCTTTCCATTTTCCCTGGCAGCCCGTCTCACTTAATCTCCTCCAGGCATCTCCCCAGGCCCCACTCACCTGCTCTACCCCAGGCCTCGGCGCTGATCTTCTGGGTGATGGGCTTGTCTCTGTCCTCGGTCCACTCGTCATCCTCCGAGAGCCCATAGAACTGGACTTGGCAGCGGAAGTGGTTGCGGGGGTTGTGCCAGAAGGTGGCCGAGACCCTCAAGCGGCTGCTCAGGCAGTATCTGGAGTCGTTGAGGGCGGGCTGCTCCTTGAGGGGCTGTGGGTCTGTGCTGACCCCACTGTGCACCTCTTTCCCGTTCACCCACCAGCTCAGCTCCACGTGGTCGGGGTAGAAGCCTGTGGCCAGGCACACCAGCGTGGCCTTTTGGGTGTGGGAGATCTCTGCTTCTGATGGCTCAAACACAGCGACCTTGGGTGGGAACACCTTTTTCAGGTCCTCTGGAAAGGGAAGAGGGGTTGGAACCAGGGTTTTTCTGAGAGCTGTCTGGTCCTGGTAGGGGCTCTGTGTGTGTGGGAGAGAGAGGGCTGGGAATGGGCCGTAATGAAGCACAATTATGTCATTCTAGGCCCTCATTGTTTTAGTGTCACCATCCTAGTGTCTGTTGCTCTGTCTCCACTTTGCCCCTTCTTTCTATGCTGTCCCATGGATGCACATTGCCTACTGTCTCCCCAGCTTCCTATGGTCATATTATATCCTGATTGTCTTGGCTGTTTTTACTGAGGTTTGTCTGATCATCTATCCAAATAATTTATCTGTGTAGCTTTATTCTTCAAAGCCTTACTTGGTGCATGGTTATGTAATCCTGAAACCTGAGGTAGGAGACTCTCATTAGTGGCATAATTACAATAACTAAATTGATTTTTTCTAATTATAATTTCCCTTTTTAAATCAAGATGTATTTATTTGTCTCGTGGGATAGTAATACATATTAGAATTAGCTTTTCTTTTCTAGAAAAGACACTTTTCCATTATATCTGACTCCCCCACCTGCCCAGTACCTTTTTAAAAAATTTTCTTTTCTTGCATGTAGCCCTCTTTAAAGAGCCAAACCTCGTCAATATCTGATGGGTTGGTCCACATTTCCTCCTCCCCTGGGGCATAGGAGGGTGTAGTAGCTTGTCCAGGATGGCTGAAATCCCATGGAAGCTGATAGTCATGGGATTAACCCTTTCTTCTCTCAGAGTGTCCAGCAACCCTGCCTGGCCAGGATTGGAATCCATCCACAGCTAAGCTTTGCATTTTCAAAAGTAGTGCAAGCTAGACCATTGAGTATGAATGAACCACAAAGTCCAAGGGCCATTTCAGTAGAAGGCTCACACTGCAGAGCTCTGGACCCTCTCACATGCTTGACAGAGGAGAAAAAGAATTTCTGGGATTATTGGAATGAATGATCTCATCTGAAGACACATGAGGAGTGGAAGAGACCACAATTTACCGTGCCCTTTGCTTAGCTCTGTTCCAACCATGAGAGTGAACTTTTGGTGCAGAAATGTGACAAGTCTAGATATGGGTTCTTTATTCAAATTTGGGAAAGGTTTTTGATGGGAAAATTGAGATGCAGGTTTGGAAAAAGGCAAACCCTGTGACCCAGTGATGATAAACAACAGGAATGAAAAGGATTGTCACCACAGGTTGAATCCTTTACGGAATCCTTTACAAAGAATTTTCACATAAGTTAGTCCCTTCTGTTTCCATGTCTTAGAGAGAAGGAGGCAGCTTAAGTTGCTTTTCAAATTGCACACCTCCCCCACCTCAGCCCCTTGAACCCAGGCCTTTGAATCTGGTGATTTGTACTTTCCACTCAACTCCCTGGTGTGTGTCCCCACCTACGTGAATGTCTGCCCAAGCCCCTAACCTTTGGTAGACCCTGTGCATCCCATTCCTCCATCCTTGTCTGTGTCTCCATCCTAGACCTCATCCCATCCCAACCCCGCTCCGCCGCCTGTCTGCTTCCTCCCCAGCATGGGGAAGGCTGTACTAGGGCTTCCTGGTGGGGCCTTTACGCTATTATTCCAGCACAAATTCTGAGGCTTAAGAAAATGAAGTCTCGGCCGGGTGCGGTGGCTCACGTTTATAGTAACAGCACTTTGGGAGGCCGAGGCGGGCGGATAACGAGGTCAGGAGTTCGATACCAGCCTGGCTAACACAGTGAAACCCCATCTCTACTAAAAATGCAAAAAGTAGCTGGGCGTTTTGGCAGGCACCTGTAATCCCAGCTACTTGGGAGGCCAAGGCAGGAGAATCACTCCAATTCAGGAGGCGGAGGTTGCAGTGAGCCGAGATCGTGCCACTGCACTCCAGCCTGGGCAACAGAGCTAGACACCATCTCAGAAAAAAATAAAATAGTCTCCTACTCATTTTTTCTTCTTTATACCTTATCTGTTGCTAAGATAATGTCAGTTTCCAGTTGTAACACTCTCTTCAGACCTATCTCCCAAACACCTGCCAAGCACAGGGCACCTCAGAGACTCCCTGCCGCTCGCCCAGTGCTGTGACAGGGACTTCTGCCCTCAGGCTTCAAGAGCAGCCCTGAAACCACTCATCTCCCCAGCCTGGTCCCCCCTGGCTCATGAACCTTTAAACTACCTCAGGAAGACATAGATGCATCTTCTAAGACTAGTAGAGAAAGAAGGAGGAAGATAAAGGCATGAGCAGAGTTCCCTGCTGGAGGCTGACAGAGGGGAGAATCTTAAGATAGAAGACAGAGCTAGTCACCAAATGGAGTCAACAATGCAGAACTGGAGTTAGAATGGGAAAGAAAAAAAAAGGAGAAGATGCAATTTAAAAAAGGGAAAGTAAAACAGTATATCCACTAAGAAAGTAGAGATGAGAAGAGTCCCAGAAAACAATGAAAAGAAGAGCAAAAAAACACACAGCCCTGAAGACAAAGCAAGGAGCTCTACAGCTGAGGAGCTGCAGCTAACACAGCAGAGCAACAAGCTGGAAGAGCTCCAGGGAAGGGAGGAGAGGGCACAGCGCTCCAGGTAGGAAGGGGTGACCCTGACCTCCATTCTTACATCCAATTCCCTTCCCAGCAACAGATCATTGCGGTCAAACCCAGGCACCCCCAAGTCAAGAGTGGAGCCCCCATACCTGTCACAGTGAGTCTGGTCCCATTCCCAAAGTGGAGGGGTGAATTATAGGAGCACAGCTGCAGAGGCTTAGATAAAACCCACCTGGCGATCTCCAGCCAGAGGGCAAGTCTCAGCTCCCTGACAGCAGGATGGCTGCCTTTCTCTGCCTGGATTCATGGCTCTGGACTAAAGGGATTCTGCTAGGAAAAAGGCCTAAGCATGCTGTGCGACATGAGGCGCAAGAGGAAGAGGCTTAGGAGAGGCAGAGCCATGCACATAAGAGGGAGGACGAGCCGAGAAGGGAGTGAGGAGGCAGATTATGGACTGAAGACTTAGAGAAGAGAAATAGAGGAGTCAGCCAAGACACACCAAAAGGGAAGGCAGGCACAGCTCTGTGGAACTCCACAGGGTAAGAGATTTCACTCAATCCTCCTCACCAGTGATGGAAGGAGAAGCAGAGAACTGTGCCTCCAAGGGACAATGGCCCTACCACCCTGGTTCTGCAACTTACCTAGGACGGAGAGTCGAGTGCCATCTCCAAAATACTGGGGCTGATTGCTACACAGTGCATCATGAGTGTGGCAAACCCCAGAGGAGCTGGTGTGGGCCCTTCCTTCCAGAAGCTGCTTCCACACAGCACTCCTGGGGCTCCACCACACACTCCACTGACTCACATTTTCTGAGCTTTTCTTGGCTATGTTCTCAGTTTCTGCCCTCCCCAAGGGGTCCTCCTGGAACTCCAACCTTATGATACACTATCCCAAAAGAAGCCTTTTACATACCCAAGACAGAGAGCTGGGTTCCACTGCCAAAAAACAGTTTGTCATTAGTTGCACAACATTAAAGACTGGGAGGAAAACTGCCACCTGCTGCCTTCCACTCCTGCCTCCCCAAGTCCACCTGCCAGGTCCTGTCCTGTTCCTTAGTAGACTTTTAACTCTGGTAGGTAGAGGGGTAGACAATGGTACAATCCGAAACGCAGTGGTCAGCAGACCAATGAGGCCCCGTGTGATCCCCCCCAAGTTCCCTCTTCTGTGACCTTCTCCTTTCTGTGTGAGGGAGAGAAATGGCAGGACCATGGTGGTAAGGTCAGAGGCTCCTTTATCTGTCATGGCCATGACTGGAACCCTTCAAGGAGACAGGAGATGCTCAAGGTGACCCCTTCCAAGCTGAGTCTACCCATCTCTCAGTAGGGGAACATAACTTGGCACAGGCAGTCTACAAAAGTGGAGAGGGAGGCTATCCCCTTCTCATCTCCCTCATAGGTCTTCCTGATAAAAATACACTTTAAGCTAAGCACTGGAGACAAGGCTCTGTCTGGATTCCAGCCCCTTTTTGCAAGTTCCCAGCTGTCCAGTCATGACTTACTCACCTACAACAGTGAGCCGACTTCCCTCTCCAAAATATACGGTGTTTCCAGAACACAGCCTCCTAGGGCCACTTCAAAACCTCCCAGTCTCTGCTGAGCACAGCTGGGATTCAGGCAGAGGTTGGGAGTTCGTGGAACTCTTCCCTTACAGACACCAGCTCTGCTTCCAGCACTCTGTGTTCCCTTCCAGAGCTTGCTCAAGACCCGGGCAGGTGACAGAAAGAGACACAGAGTGGCCTCCTATAAAATCCAGCACAAGAATATACGAAGAATCTACAGAGAACCTCTGTTAGTGAAGCAGATAGATGGAGAGGTGTTGTGACTCATTCATTACCCACCGGGCTTTCTCTGGCCTCCCCTATCTCAGGGCACTATGAGGAGAGGCACCCTCCCCTTCCCTTTTCTGCCCCATCAGCCTGGGCTCAGCTCTGACTCTGCTCAGAGCCTCTGGGAAGCCTGGGTGGATTTGCCCTTACAGGGAGCCTCCTCTGAACTCACTCCTGGGACATGAGATGACGTCTCCCTTAATCTGGCCCCAGGACCTGGGATCTCCGTTCTCTTTGACATTTCCCAGGACAGAGTCCTCCCTCATCGCACCCCTCCTAGAGACCCCCAGCCTTACCTACAACGGTTAACTTGGTCCCTGAACCGAAGGTGTAGTCATAGTTAGCACATAAGAATACAGCCACTCTAAAAGGAAAAGTGGACCCACTTTTCCCTATGACCGATCTGCAAAAGTACCTGAAAAATGTCTTACCTACAACTGTGAGTCTGGTGCCTTGTCCAAAGAAAGCTTCAGTGTTCACACAGTGACAGGGGTCAAGGTGAAAATCACATTCAAGGCATGGATGGGGCAGAGGGCCCTGGCTAGGGTGGAGGACAGTGAGCTAAGAAATCTCCTCCTGTGCTGTATGGGTATTGCACAGAAGAACACTTTGACTTTTGCTTTTTAGGACCATGGAGAATGACAGAGTCCATCCACAGGGTCCTAGGTCCCTTTCTCAAAGGACACCCCATTCATGCTCCCTCTCTGAGGGTCCATCAAAAGGGAAAGGGCGTGGCCTGCAGAGGATGGCAAGGCCCAGAACCTATGACTCCATCTATAGATAGCCCTGACTTCTTCCCAAATCCTCTGGAGAGCTGGTCACCTCCAATGAATCTTCCACCTGACTGTCTCAGTTTTGTGGGGATCAGGACCCTTCCTGAGTCCTCCACTTGAGAGGTTCCTGAGGCATTCTTCTTATGTCTGAGCTCTCTCTGCTCGGGAAGCTTTAGTTCTCATCTAGGTCTGTCCTTGTCCATGGTCTTGGTGTGACATGTGATCAGGAGTGAGGCAGAGGCGTTCTGAACCAAACTGCATTAAGACCTGTGACCCAGGAGGAAAGAAGAGGGACTCTGGGAGTTGGGACCGCCAGAGAGGTTTTTGTAAAGGTTTCCCATAGAGTTGAATCATTGTGGCCCCCCTGTCCCCACAATGTTACAGCTTTGTACAAAAAGCCCCTCCCACAGGTCTGCCGCCAGAGCCTGGGAGAAACCACCAAAGCAGCTGCTCCTTTGAGGGGAGTGGAGGGTGGGTGACATCACTCCCCGTTGTGCAAGTTGGGGGTGGGGTATGGAGCAGGCCAGGGACTTCCTTCTCACCTCCAGGCACTGTTCTCAGAACGTTTTGAGGTCCTTAGAGCTGGATGTCTTTGTAAGGCTGTTTGGCTAAGGGGCTGGTCTTCTCCAGTACCCACCCCTCTCCAAGCTGTCACCATGTTGGAGCACCTCCCTATAGGGAAGCCACAGCCCCCGTCACTACCCTGATCCTACCCTGAGGCTGTGTGTCACTTGGAGGGTTTTAAGCTCTGAGTTAAAATCCAGAAAAAAAAAAAAAGAAAAAAAAGACAAGCTTAACTACATACTGATGACACACTTGCATCATAAAATATAAACAGAATCAAAATATACATGACAATTTGGGAAAAATATTCCCCGTTCTCACCATCAGGGCTAATCTGCTCAACATACAGTAAGCTCCTAAAAATCAATAAGAAAATAACCCAGCAGCCCAATAAAAATGGGCAAAGAGTGAATTGTTCAGAGAAAAATAAATACAAACGGTATCTAACTATCAGGGAAAAAAAAATCACAATAAGAAATGTAAAATAAAAAAAAAAAAACTTCACCAAAATACACTTTTCACTAATTTGACTGACAAAATTGAATTATATGCCCATCAGTAAGGGACTGGATAAACCATGATATGGTCACACAGTGGAGTAATAGTCAATGCTAAAAAGGAATGGAAATATTTTATATTGTTATGGAAAAATTCTCCAAGATACATTATTAACCGGAAAAGAGAAAGTCGCAGAATGGCATAACCAGATGCCACCTTTGTCTAACAGAGGGGGGAGAAGAAGAATTATACTTTTGTATTTACTTGATTTTGTATACGGAAACACTATAAAGATACAACAGAAACTGACAAGAGTGATGACCTATTAAGAATGAGTGGAGTAGGCCGGGCGCGGTGGCTCATCCCTATAGTCCCAGCACCTTGGAAGGCCAAAGCAGGCAGATCACCTCAGGCCAGGAGTTCAAGACCAGCCTGACCAACATGGCAAAACCTCATCTCCACTGAAAGTACAAAAAAAAAAAAAAAAAAAAAATTAGCTGGGTGTTGTGGTGGGTGCCAGTAATCCCAGCTACTTCGGAGGCTGCTGAGGTAGGAAAATCACTTGAACCCAGGAGGTGGAGGTTGCGGTGAGCCAAGATCGTACCACTGCTCTCCAGCCTGGGCGACATGGTGAGACTCTATCAAAAAAAAAGAAAAAAAAGAAAAAGAAAAGAATGAATGGAGCAGACAGAAACAAAGTGGAAGTAAAAGTTACATTTCCCTGCGTCAACGTTACTGTGTTGTTTCTGTTTCACGGTCATATAGCTCTATTGTCTATTGAAAGTCAAACTTAACTATTTTAAAAAACAAGAAAAGTTGGCTTGAAATAAAATACGCTACTTTAAAAACCTACTTATTTAATTTACAAAGTCATTTTTTTTTTTTGCCAAACAAATGTATGTATGAAGGTATGTATGAAGTCATGTAGAATTTATGTAAGAAGTTGTTTCCATGTCCTAAATTTGCTCAGTGGGGACTTAAATACTTGGACAACTGTGAAAAATGCAGATTTCTGAGTAGCGTTCATGACCTATTAAGTCAAAATTTTCAAAACTGAATTTACTTATTTATTCATTTAAATAAACAACCAAACAGAAAATTACCCTGGGTGTTTCTGTTACAACGCCAGGCTTGGGACCCACAGCTTGTCCCCTGACTAGAACAGGGCAGAGGTAAGCCATGGTGAACATCAGACCGCAGTCTAGGAGTGCCATAAGTTTGGTGCCAGGGCATGGCCCTTAGAACTTAGGGAAGAAAGAAAAAGAGGAGATGGTATATCCAGGGCATTAATAGTGATGGACCTCGCAACACGCTACCAAAAACCTGCATAAAAAGTTGATTGCAGCCGGGCGCGGTGGCTCACACTTGTAATCTCAGCACTTTGGGAGGCCGAGGTGGGCGAATCATGAAGTCGGGAGTTCGAGACCATCCTGGCTAACACAGTGAAACCCCGTCTCTATTAAAAGTACAAAAAATTAGCCCTGCGTGGTGGCGCGCACCTGTAATCCCAGCTACTCGGGAGGCTGAGGCAGGAGAATCGCTTGAATCTGGGAGGCGGAGGTTGCAGTGAGCCGAGATCGCACCACTGCACTCCAGCACCTGGGCGACACAGCGAGACTCAAAAAAAAAAAAAAAAAAAGTTGATTGCTTTCATCCATTGGAATGTGTCAAAGCCTCTTCCCAGTACCTTTCCTAATTGAAATGCACAGTTTATTTTGATCTATTTCTGCATGTTTTCCTGCCTTACTTATTTTGATCTATTTCTGCAAGTTTTCCTGCCTCTTTTACTTATCAATAATTCATCCTCCAAGTTAGCGTCTTTTAATCACCTAGTGGGGGCCCTCCTTCGGACTGGCCTTATAAATAATAATACCACTCTTTCTTGGCAACATGGCTTTTTAAAATTCCGATGGAGTTTGTCCCAGTTTTGCCTCTCTGGACGGTATGCCCAAGCGCACATGGAGCTTTTTTTTCCATAAAAGCCTGTAAAATCAGTTAGGCAGGTATCAGGTTGGGGGTCATTCATCCATGTGGGCAGCAGGGGGCAGCCTTTCCTTATTTTTTGAGACCTGAGTGCCTGCAATCTGAGCTCCGCCACTTGAGGGGGCGAGAAGAATGCGCAGCGCGTGGTGGGGCGAGGACTCGGAAGAAAGCAGGGTTGCTCCTGCACCTCTGTGTAGGAGGCATGTGGGAGACCGGGAGACACGCGAAGAACATTTTACATGTGCAATTATTGAAAGCTTTCTAGCATGTCCATTTCAACCTAAATTCCTTGTTCTCAGTTGAGGAACTGAAACCCCAAGAGGCCAAAATGAGTTGCCCAATGATGAAGAAGCACCGCGCCCCCAAGACTCCTTAAATTCAGGGGATGCCGCCAAACCCTGCCCCTCCGTGAAGCCGACCTCCTGTGGCCAGACTGCCGGGCTCCCAGCAGCCCTGTAGCGTGGATAAACCTCTTAAACTCGGTCTCATTATCTGTAAGCTGGGAAAAATAATACCTACCTCGTGGGGTTGTGAGAATTGCATGCGATAGTGAGTGTCAGGATTAATCATGGTGCCAGAAGAATCAGTAAAAATGTTAGTGACTGAAGCCTGGAGCGGTGGCTCACGTCTGTAATCCCAGCACTTTGGGAGGCCGAGGCGGGTGCATCGGCTGAGGTCAGGAGTTCGAGATCAGCCTGGCTAACATGGTGAAAATCTGTCTCTACTAAAAATACAAAAAATTAGCAGGGCGTGGTGGCGCGTGCCTATAATCCCAGCTACTTGGGAGGCTAAGGCAGGAGAAACGCTTGAACCCAAGAGGCGGAGATTGCAGTGAGCCGAGATCGCACCATCGCACTCCAGCCTGGCCACAGAGCAAGACTCTGTCTCAAAAAAAAAAAAGTAAAAGAAAAAAGAAAAAAAAAAAAAGTTAGTGCCTGTTGTTTTCAGAGAGATACTGTAACTGCCCAATAGGTTCACCTTGCCTACTGTGTAGACAGAGCCGATTTATCAAGACAGGGGAATTGCCATAGAGAAAGAGCAATTCATGCAGAGTAGGCTGTGTGGGAGACTGGAGTTTTATAATTACTCAAATCAAATCTTGCCGTCTCCCCAGGAATTCAAGGATCCAAGTTTTAGAGGATAATTTGGTGGGCGGAGGGGAAAGCAGTGAGTCGGGAGTGCTGATTGGTTGGGTTGGAGATGAAATCCCAGCTGTTTTCTTGTGCTGAGTCAGTTCCTGAATGGGGACCACAAGATCAGATGAGCTGGTTTATCGATCTGGGTGGTGCCAGCTGATCCATCGAGTGCAGGGGCTGCAAAATATCTCAAGCCCTGATCTTAGGTTTTACAATAGTGATATTATCCCCAGGAGCAATTTAGGGAGGTTTGGAATCTTGCAGGCTCCAGCTACATGACTCCTAAACCATAATTTCTAATTTTTTGGCAAATTTGTTAGTCCTATAAAGACAGTCTAGTCTCTAGGCAAAAAGGAGGTTTGTCGTGGGAGAGGACTGTTATCATCTTTGTTTCAAACTAGAAACTAAGTTCTTCCCAAAGTTAGTTCAGCCTATGCTGGGGAAGGAATAAGGACAGCTTGGACGTTAAAAGCAAGATGGAGGCCGGGCGCGGTCGTCAAGGCCATAATCCTAGTACTTTGGGAGGCAGAGGAAGGTGGATCATGAGGTCAGGAGTTCGAGACCAGCCAGGCCAACATGGTGAAACCCTGTCTCTACTAAAATACAAAAAATTAGCCAGGCATGGTGGTGTGCACCTGTAGTCCCAGCTACTGGGGATGGGGATGCTGAGGCAGGGGAATCAC
>NC_045441.1:131851410-131871927 GCF_002776525.5 Piliocolobus tephrosceles | reverse complement strand
ACAGATTGAGACTCCAGCTCAAAAAAAAAAAAAAAAAAAAAAAAAAAGCCAAGAAGCAAGTAGAGTGAGTTGTTTGGGTCAGGTCTCTTTCACTGTCTCATTTACAATTTTGCAATGGTAGTTTCAATACTGGCCTCGGGATGTCTTTACCGTATCCAATCTCAGGTTTTCAGCAGGCATCAGAAGACCTGGAAGATGTGTTAAAATGCAGTTTGCTGTCTGGGTGTGGTGGCTCACACCTGTAATCCCAGCACCTTGGGAGGCCAAGGAGCGGGCAGATCACTTTAGCCTAGGAGTTTGAGACCAGCCTGAGCAACATACGAGATCACCATCTCTACAAATAATAATAATATTAGCTGGGTTTATGGTGTGTGCCTGTGGTCCTAGCTACTTGGGAGGCTGAGGTGAGAGGATCACTTGAGTTTGGGAGGTCAAGGCTGCAGTGAGCAGTGATCATGCCATTGCACTTCAGTGTGGGCAACAGAGCAAGGCCCTATCTCAAAAAAAAAAAAAAAAAAATGCCATTTGTTGGGCCCTGTCCCAGAAGATCTGACTCGGTGGGTCTGGGGTAGGGCCTAGCTTTTGTGTTTCTCCTAAATTCCCAGGTGATTTTGGCTTAGGGACAACTCTTTGAGAACCATTCTTCTGGGAGGGTCTTTCTTTTCTCAGCACATTTCCCTCCACTCCACGTTTATTCCTCCACTCACTGGGTGCTTATTACATCCCAGGCTTTGTTAATCACTGGAGATATCGGGATATGTAAGACAAGATGTACCTGCTCAAGGAGCACACAGTCGATTGCCAGGATGGACCCATCTATTGCACCTGAGCACCTGAGCACCTGAGCAGGACTAGGACAGAGGCAAGCAGAGACAGGAGGAGGACGCCTGCCTCAGACCCGAGGGAGGGCCAGCAGGGCCAGACCCAAGGGAGGTGGGGACAAGGAAGAATCAGGAAGACTTTTCTGAAAAGGGTGAATGGGAGGTTGGGAAGGCCTTCCAGTCTGAGGGTGCCGTAGTGTCCAAAGACAGAGACCAGAGGCACATGGCTTATTGAATGGGCCACCAGGGCTTCTGAGAAGGGGAGGGTACAGGGGAGGAGAGCAGTGAAGAGGCGTGAGACTGGGAGAGGGGGCAGGGGTTGTGCCAGGAGAACCCTAAATTTCCCTAGGGAGCTTTGGTTCTAGTTTGTTCATTGTGCAAGGGTAGGAAGCAATGCCATAGCCAGGAGCTCTCTGAGAGCAGTCATCTTGCTGCATGGAAGGGGACAATTGGGAAGAGCCCCTCAGGAGGTGCAGGGAGGCAGGGAATGGGTGATAGTGACGGGGGACTGGAGAAATATCAGAGGTCAGCGCTGACGGACTTGTCATCGCCTCAGACCACAGTCGTAGCGGGATGTGAGGTGGGGCACAGAGAGCGTGGGCTTTGAAGCTAGGCAAATGAGGAGTCAACCCCAGACCTACCATCTGCTGGGCGTGGGACGTGGGTAAACTAATAAGCCTCTTTGAACCTGTTTTCTTATCTGTACCGCTGGCTTAATAACTACTCTGGAGGGAAGAGAAAACTAAACGGGAAAATGTCTATACATAGGAATAGTGTAAACATGTTGGTAGTATTCTGTGGAGGAATAAAAGGCAGACTTCTCAAAAGCACGAGGGATGGAGACCCAGGGATTTATCTTCTCCCCTCCAGACACACGAGCCAGTTGTTGGGCAACGGGGCCAGCAGGATCATCTCTAAGCAGCACATCGTCTTGTGGGGAGTACAGACTGGGTTAGCAGGAGCACATGTGGAGAGGGGCCTCCGAGGAAGCTGAGGCGGTCAGTGCTGGGGTTTCTCTGCATCTGTTTGCTCTGGGTACAGAGAGGACCCTGTGTAGTCAAAGGCGGCAGTGAGGTCTTGCCAAGCATGCCAGCGTGTCACACATCAGCACATTGGGAGCCCACAGAAGTGCCAAGGCCAAGAAACCTCTTTAAGACCACTGTTGTGGAGGGTAGAGGAGGAGAGGAAGGAGAAGGAGGTGGCAGTGCTCTGACGGAGGAGCAGGAGCAGGAGGGGCTTGCAGAGGAGATGCTCTGGGTGGTGCGTGTGTGGTGAAGGTGGGTGGCGTTCCTGGTCCTCCAGGTGCTGCCCAGCCCCTGTCAGCCACGGGTGAACCCCTGCGGGATAAGCCTGTGTGATACCAACAATCCAAGCTACACCTGTGACACAAGACACTGCTGTGGCTCTGGCTGGCGTGGACCACCATCATCATCCTTCTGAGCTGTTGCTTCGTCTGCTGCCACTGCCGAGCCAAGCGCTGCCTTCAGACCAGGCAGTGGCAACAAGAAATCAACCCCATCACCTGTAGGAAGCCCAGGATTACTCAGCACTGCCATTTTATCTTCAGTTTTGTGCCAAAGTATTTACTACCTTGTCATGAGGGAGTGGTTTCCCGACCTCCAACTCTTCCCCAACCATAGAGTGCCTTCCAGCTATGGCATGTAGCCCTTAAGGTGGCAGTGCCCCTGGGAATCCCAGGGGGCACAGAGCAGCCCTTTGTCTGGGTCCAGCAAAAGCAGCACAAAACCCCCATGCATTGCTGACCCTGGGGCCTCTGACACCAGCTGACCCAGCAGCCACCAAAGACCTGGGAACGGAGTCCAGTGTCTCTGTGGCCAGCCTGGGGGAGCTGGACTGAGGAGCCTTCCTGTGCAAGGATTTAGAATATACGGAGGAGCTGCTGAATGATTACAGTTCTGAGCATGACAGAGTATCCCCTCCCCTCCCCGCCCCCTTTCCCCCAAGCAAAGGGAAGATACTGTGTGTGCAACTGGGGTCAACTTGCTGATGGCCCCAAAGCATTCAACATGCTCATCAGTGATGCCCTGGATGACCGCCTGGACGTCCATGACGTTGACCTGTGCAGTCTCCTGGTGACAAGGAGGAAGGTCCCTGCCAGCCCTGCAAGGAGCAAGCTTGAGAGTCTGGGCATCCGCACCTGCCACGGCCCCCAGTCCCTGCTGCTGAGCACTGTGAACGAACAGGACTCTTCCAACCCCTAGAGCAGCAGCTCCCAGCCAGAGCCGGCCCTGTCTGCACCTAAGACCTTGGCAAAGCAACCAGGGCCAGAAAGAACCAGAAGAGAAGCTTTCAATGACTTTCAGCCATTCTGTCCCCCTTTTTTTCTCTTCTCCTTTCCTGCATTTTTCTCCATCTCCAGGTACAGTTTGGGATGTGGATGCCTGTTCCAACACAAAAACACTTGGGATCCATTCCTGATACTCCAATTCATCCCGATTTTCCCCTCTTTAAAGTCAGATCTCACCTACCTATTTGGGTCAGAGAGATGTGTGTTTTAAAATCCCCAAGGAAGGAGGCAGGGACTGTGCCCTGAGATGATTATTGTTGAAGGGAATTTAAGCTTCATTTCAGTTTAAGAGAATGTTGCTATGTCTCTGCCCAGGACAGGCAGCCCATTGTGGCCCTGGGTGATGAGGGAAGCCCACAGAGACCCAGGGTTTGTGTCCTGTGTCTGCCAGTGTCTGCAGAGCCAGAATTGAGCTAATTCCTTGAAAGGATGGGTGCTGATGGGCAGGTGTATGGTCGGTTGCTATCGGGCTTCTTGATCTGTCAAATTCCAGGTGACAAGATCAATGCATGCTTGAGGGACCCTTCCCAGCAGGCTCTGGGGGCTACAAACCGGTTCAGGTGTGGAAGGTCATACTACTCTACCTTTGGTTTTTCTTTGAAAAACAAACAACGAAAGCCAAATGAAAACAAGAATTCTACCAGTGTTCAGGCAAGAATTCTCTTTGGGAAAAGGGATGTTTGTGGCTTTTCCCCGCATTGGCATTCAAAAGCTTGGCTGCAGAGTGGCTATTATTAAAAATGTCCAAAAAATAGAAGATGCTGGTGAGGCTGCAGAGGAAAGGGAACGTGTGTACACTGTTGGCCAGAGTATAAATTAGTTCATGGAAAAATTAATGCAGAAAGCACTTTGGAGATTCCTGAAATAATTTAAAACAGAACTAGGATTCCACCCATCAATTCCTTTACTGGGCATTTACCCAAAGGAATATAATTGGTCTGCCAAAAAGACACATGCTCTTACATGTCCATCACAGCACTATTCTCAGTAGCAAAGTCATGGAATGAACCTAGGTGTCCATCAGCAGTAGACTGGATAAAGGAAATGTGGTACATATACACCATAGAATACTATACAGCCAAGAAAAGAATGAAAACATGTCCTTTGCAGCAACATAGATGGAGCTGGCGACCATAATCCTAAGCAAATTAACATAGGAACGGAAAACCAAATATCACATTCTCATGTTTAAGTGGGAGCTGAGCATTGGCACATGGATATAAAGATGGGAACAGTAGACAATACATCTGGTAGAGGGAAGAGAGAAGTTGGGTGGAAAGGGCTGGAAAACTATCTATTGAGTACTACACTCACTGCCTGAGTGATGAGATCATTTGTGCCCCAAACCTCAGCATCACAGAATATATCCATGTAACGAACCTGAACATGTAGTCCCTGAATCTAAAATAAAAGTTGAAATTATTTTTTTAAAATGGAGCCTGGGTCAGGAGCAGTAGCTCACACCTGTAATCCCAGCACTTTGGATCACTTGAGGTCAGGAGTTTAAAACCAGCCTGGCCAACATGGCGAAACCCTGTCTCTACTAAAAATGCATTGGAGGTCTGTGCTGTGTTCCCTGTAACAGGAAATGTGCTCTGAACTTGTCTGTCTCCTAGCTCTTGGTACCAGCTTGGCTGCTCCTAGCTCTTGGTACCAGCTCCCAGGGGTGTCCACAAGCACTTGGGACAGAAGGTGTAAGTGGAATTTCAAAGAGAAGCTTGCTTGGATCTTCAGTGACAAGCTTGGATGAGCTACAGCCCCAACATGGGCCCTCTCAGAATTGCCAGGAGGAGGCTTTGGCCGGTGCCACAGGTGCCACGGGGCCTGCCTCCCTCTGCTGTGTCCAGTGGGTGCAAGTCAGCCAACATGTGGCCAGAGCGGCTGGATGGTGTCACAGCCCTCAGATGTCTTTCCTTCCATCTTTTTTAAGGAGTCCCAAGCAACTCCCTTGAAGTGTCTCAAAGGCAAGCAAGTTTTATGAAAATGAATCCTTCCTCAATTAATTGACCAAATGGGTGAATCCTGACCTTCTCCAGTTTCTTTCCCTGGTCAGAGTGGGGAGCTGGTGTTAGCTGTGGGATTCACTGCGGAGTCCTACCTCAAAGACAAAGAAGACAAAAATAAAGTGTGCAGAGCTGGGCTTGATTCCCAAATCGCAGTCTGGCTCCCGCTATGGTAGGCAGGACATCTCTCTAGCTGCTCACAGAGATGGAACTAGGGAATTGAGGGAAGAGTTAGGGGGCCAGGGAGATTCGCTTGAGTCTGATTTTCCAGGTGAATGAGAAGGGAGGGCTTGGTCCAGGGCTTGGTGCCAACACATTCCTGGGAGAGTCACATCATCAGCAACAGCATTTGTCATTATTGTTGTATGTTAGCAATAAGATTCAACTGGTCAGATTTTTCGGGCTCCCTCAAAAATGCTGACAGATTTTCTGTGCTGTGATTGTTCTGAAGGCAGAGTAGCTCCAACCAGTGTGAGAACCCAAATAAAAATCAATACCGCCCGCCAAAGACCACCGTTCTGAACTCACTTTTATCTAGAACAGTGTCCCCCTTTCTCCCAAGATTCTTCTTATTTTTGGATTCCATCTCTTTGTATGTGCTAATCTAGTGTACCATGGAACACATTTTGGGAGCTGGGGGCTCTGCTTACATTTAAGGGGACAGCCTTGTCTGGCCTGAGATTGGAGGTTGCTTTCTAGTGTGAAGGAGTGTGAGGCAGCAGGCACAGACACAGACAGTGAGAGCAGGGTCACTTTATTGATACAGAGACTGCAGAGGGACCAGGGGCTTTAGCTGTTGGCAGCTATGGTGTCTTCAATCCAGTCCACATAGTTGTAGACCTTGGTGTAGACTCCGGGCCTGTTCTTCTGGGCACAGCCATAGCCCCAGGAGACAATTCCTTGGAGCTGTCCGTTGGAGACCACAGGGCCACCAGAGTCACCCTGGGGAGAAGAAGGGAGAAGTTGTATGAAGAGAGAGGAGGAAAATAGCTACATTTACTCTGAACCTTAAAAGAACCCTTTCCAGCCAGCTCTGTGGCTCCATGTTCTTCTCACAGTGGCCCATTCTCTGTTCTTCCTAAGCAGACAGTAGGCAGCCTAAGGGAACTGTCCTCACATCTCCATGGGGGCACTGCAGGGAGCCTCCTCAGCCCCACCACACGGGGAGTTCAAATATTTTTCCCGGGTGGGGCCTGGGTATTGGTGGGAGCCTCAGCATGGGTAAGGTTGTTCAAATCACCTGGCAGGAATCCTTGCCTCCCTCAAGGAAGCCCACACAGAACATGTTGCTGGTAATCCTTCCAGGGTAGGAGGCTTCACACTCAGCCTGGGTCAGCACAGGTGCGTCCAGGCACTGCAGCTCATCTGGGTAGTCAGCTGCGAGGATCAGGAGGCGATGAAAGAAAGTAGAAATGTGGGTCAGGCCACATTTCTGACCCAAGACCCAAGGAGACAATGATCTAGGATGGAACATTGAAGAGGAACACTGCTCCTGGAGAGGACTCCAAAACATAAGTCCTGGCAAGGGACTCTGGCTTTTAGTTCCCAGAATGATCATTGCTGAACCCCTCCCAAGACGTGATTATAGCAAGTTCTCCATTTGTCCTGTCTCTGGATTTTAGAAGCTAGGTCTTGGAGACTTTGCATCTCTCTGATGTCCAGTCCAGAGCCTGTGTGTAATGGACACGAGAAATATGTCTTAAGCCTGGAGGCCAGAGGTTTTAAGGGGCATGGTTTGTTCTGGAAATTGTGAGGATGAAGGGAAGTAGAAGGACAAAGGGTGCCACTCACCACCAGAGCTCAGAGTGTTGCCCCAGCCGGAGATGAGGCACTCGGCGCCAGCAGCTGGAGCGGCGGTGGGCAGAGAGATGGTGGACACGCGAGCATTGATGACGGCAGGTGAGGAGAGCTTGATCAGCAGGATGTCATTGTCCAGAGTAATCCTGTTATAATTGGGGTGGTGGATGATCTTGGCTGCATCGATGAACTGCTCAGTTCCCTCCAGGACTTCGATGTTGTGCTCTCCCAGTCTCACCTGGATGTAGCTGATGGACAGGCAGGCATGGTGAAGACAGCCGGGGCACACATCCCACCTTCCCCAGGGTCCTTAAGCTCCCTGCTCATGGACAGCTCTGGAAGGATCGGGTGGGCTGTGTGGCCATATCGCATGGGCAGAAGAGGGACATGGGTCAGTGCAGGCGTGAGACCCAGGACTTTTCTGCTTCAGAGGTTGGTGGTAGTAGGGTTGGGAAGAGGCAAAGGGATCCCACCGGAGGCTGCTCCTGAACCCGCCTTCCCAGTCTCTTTTCCACAATCTCCACAGTCACCAGCACTGTGGGCACATGGAGCTCCTTGTAGTTTTCCCAGCATTCTTCACCCCAGTTCTCTGCTAACTGCGCACAGTGCCTGTTCCTCCCTCCCTACTTGGCCTGGTGAGCACCACCCTTCTGTGTAATCTAATCCAAGGGTAGCCATAGCATTAGCATCTCCTGGGAACTTGTTAGAAATGTAAATTCTTGGTCCTTACCCCCATCTACTGATCAGAACCCTGGGGGTGGGACCCAGTGATTTGTGCCTTAACAAGCCTGCAGGTGGTTCTGATGCATACTCAGGTTTGAGAGTTCTTGGTGTAGGCGCGATTCTCAGCTCTGTCTATATACTCTACAGTTACCAGATGTAGAGGGTTAAATACTCACTGATATTCACACCCTCTTCCTGACAATTTTGAGTTAATTGCCCTGAGATAGGACACAGGCATCAGTATTTTAAAAAACTCTCTCTTAGGTGGCTTTAATGTATAGCTAACCAGCAAAAGCTACTTACCTGCTTTTCTCACTGGCTCTGACCACCCCAAGATCATCCCTGCCTGCTTTTATGATCACAACCCTTGCTGTTTCATGGATTTGCCTGGGTGTGAGAGGTTCCTGTCTTGTGTTCACTCTCTGCTCTGTGGAGTCAGCTGCTGCCAATAAGTTTTCTTCTCCACCCCCTCTCCCATCCATCTTACCCAACCTCAGTACTTCCGTGGGCTGAAGCCAAGCTCTCCCAGGCAGCCTGGCTGGGAGCTTTGCAGTCAGGAACCCCACACTTACGTCTTGTAGCAGTGAGCTGCTGACACCACCCACTGTTCGTTGATGAGGGAGCCACCACAGAAGTGGTAGCCAGAATTCAGAGACACCTGGTAGGGGACAGAATTCTCCTCACAGGGGTAGCCCCCAACGATCTTGTCATCATCGTCAAAGGGGGCAGCAACTGGAGTGGAGACGGGAAGGGAGAAGGCAAGTCAGTAGCATGTTAGGGGTGGCGCTCCCAGCCTGCAGTTGCTTTCTGCTCATTGGAAATCGTTAACAAGCACAGTGAGGCTAGGCAAGGGAGGGAGCACTGTCACCCCTGGTGAGCATCACTGGATGTGGCTCCAAGTCTCTGTATCTGCAGAGCACGTAGTGAGGTATCCGGTGGGGGCTCAGATCTCTCCTGGGGTCACCAGGCTGAGGTTGCAATGAATGTCCTCACAATGCTTTCAGTGGGATAGGAGTTGGGATGTGTCTATCTCACCCACTGAATGCTTCTCTCTTTTAATCACCACCTGTGTACTCCACCTGGCTGTTTAAGCCCTGGATGGTCAGGATACTTTGGCCAAGCTAGAAAAACCCCTGGCTGTGTAGACCTGGCCATCACCAGATTCCCCCTCAGCTCAGATCTGTGTAGTGAAGGCAGAGTTGAGGGATGCCCCAGGCTTACTTCGGCAGAACAAATGTAGATGTTATTATTGGCCAAAAGAACAGAAATTCTTAACCTTGGCTGCATGCGTAGAAATGTTAAAAATCACCTGGGAAGCTTAAAAGCCCAGAACACAGGCTGCACCCTAGACAAATGAAGTGAGGATTTCTAGAGTTGAGTCTCTGGCATGAGTAATTTTTCCACCTCCCCAGGTGCATTCGAGGTTAAGAGCAGCTATAGTGGAGGTATTCTGGTGCTGTCAGAGCCAAGGCTGAAGCCTGCTGCTTCATTTTGTGGGCCAGCCCCACCCGGTCTCCCTTATCAGCTTCTCCAACCACAGCTCGTATATGGATGAATGACAGTTCTGGGAGTGAAATCAGGGAGAAGGTGAAAGAGGTGAAGCTTAAAAAGAGCCCAAGGAGGATGGGAAGGAGAGATGCCAGATGGAGGAAATAGAGCATCAGAGCACAGTCAAAAGAGGAGAGGTAGCAAGAATGGAAGGGCATGCGTCTGCCAAGAAAGGGGTGGTTGGGGCCTGAGGCAGGGCATGAAACTCACCAGCAGCTCCCACAAAGGCAAGGATCAGGAGTGGACTCATGGTGGTAGAGTGTGCCTGACTGGTGGCGGAAGACCCGTCTTTATACCTCCGGAGGATTGGGAGAGGAAGTGTCTGTGAGGTGAGGGTCACCGCTCCTCCCAACACAAACACACCTGCAGCTTTCCCCTTCCCAGGGTCTTGCATCAGCTCAGCTATGTTTGGCCACTCTGTGAGTTTGTGATTCACAGCTGATAAGGAAACTTGTCATCTGAGAGCAGAGAGGGAGACCGGGTGTTTCCTGGAAGAATGCTGGGATGGAGAAGGCAGGGAAAGCGAAGCTCTGGATCACACAGCCAGGCTTTCTTAGGCCGAGGAAATGAGGGTTAGAAGGAGGGAGAATGACCTGGCTGTTTAGGAATCCTTTTAACTATTGGAAATGTATTTAATATACTTAAGGAAGGGCAAGTGTTGGTAACAAGCTTGGCTTTTCAGTGTCTTGGGGCCGCCATGAGAGGAGCAAAGTCTTATTTGAGGCTCATTCCGTGAATATGAAGATGCTTCTCTCCAGTCAGTGTGCGGGAAGGTTAAATCCAAGGCTTTGGGGAAAGAGAATTCCAACACTAAGTGGTAAGAAGAAGGGAGACTCAGCATTCCTTAGGATTCTGGGCTTCCAGATGGCTCTCCTTCCTACCAAGGCTTAAGGATGGGAAGCGTTTCAATGAAGGAAGGGGCACAGGTTAGTTAGGAGCTTACTCAGTGCATCTGGAGGATGGAAAACCAATGGCACACTCCTCCCCTTCTTCAATGTGAAAATATTTGTCTCTCTCATGTGCATCCTGTCATAGGTTCTTTTTATGCAGCCTCACCCTGGCAACCTGCACTCAGGGTGATGCAAACTGATCCACCCTCTCAGGGCTGACAGTCTGAACCAGAATGACATGCCCCAGATCAGATGTCAGAGTTTGGACCATGGTAAATCTGGGTTATGTTCTGATCTGAGAATGAGCAGTAGGTAGAGATTTAAGTACATGGTAAATGGGTCACATATTGGGTTCAGTAACGAAGATGTGGAGGGATGAGTCTAGAATTCTCTATTTTAGATGCAGTGAGATTATACTGGGCTCAGTACAAAGTGAATCTTCTCAGAGAATATCCTGATTTGGGCCCTACCAAGGCTACTAAGACATAGTTGCGTAATTGACTGAGGCATAACATGGCCAGAGCATGTGGAGATGGGGATGCTGTCTGCTCTCAGGTGTAATGATGAAAGGAGGAGCTTCCTTATGAGGGTGCTTTCCCTTCTCAGCAAGTCTGAGCTCAGGTTGGTGATGGGCAGGAGTCAGCAGAGTTCAAGTTTGAATTTGAAAGGTAAAGGAAAAAGGTATGTTCTGGAGACGGTGAAGAAAATGAGAAAAGTTCAGAAATTTGGTGGTGAAATTGGACATGGCCAGTGGCTAGAGGGAGGAAGCAAATGGAAACCAGACAGAATTGGAAAAAAATGCCAAAATGGGGCCCATGGAGTTGAGCGGACACACAGAGAACCTCCGGGTTTAGCTCCTGGCATGGCCGCCGAGCCAGCTTCCCCACAGCCAGGAGACCCACTGCTCAGAGAACCCCTCTCCACCCTGTACCCCCTCTAATCACTGATGGGCTCATAACTAACACTGCTATACTTAGATGGTGCACGGTGCCTGACTACTTTACAAGAGTTTTCACATAAGCAACAGTGGTACATTACTTTTCATTTATGCTGAGTTTCACATTTAACTTTCCACAAACATGCTAATTGTGATTTGTGCAGAGCAGAATTATTTCCATTTATAGAGGAAGACAATAATATTCAGAAGGATTCTGTCTTGCCCAAGACAGCAGATCTTGGCAGAGCTGACCATAAGGCCAAAGGAAGTCATGGAGAGCGTTATGAAATGTGGGAATTGCTGCAGGTGGCATCTAAAAGATTTATTGAGGATCAAGGCACAGGTCCCCGGAGGACAATCTGTATGTCTGATTCCTTCCTGGTGCTTTTCTTCCTGGCAGAAATAGATGATTGAATTCATCTTTCTCCTGGCAGCTTGTCTCAGTGCCTTACCTTGCTACAGTTCCAGACCCATCCAGGTCATGACTGCCATGTAGATGACACACCTCTCTGCTCATGAATAACTGGCCAAGCCTGAGGTAGCCAGGTTTTGGAGCATTGATAATATGGGTTTTTCCTGTGTTGTCCCTAAACATGTTGTTTCGTTTTGTCTGCTTGTCATCGGGTCTTCACAGAACTCCTGCCTTAGAGGATAAGGAGAGACTCCTGCTCTAGCAACTGTCGACACCAGTGTGCACTAATCAGGGAGGTGAACCTTGGTAGAAGATGGAAAATTTGTTTGGAAAAGGGAGATTTTTGAATCAGTGCTTGTGGCTCTGACTCTCTGTCTGATAGGGAACACCCAAGAATATGAGGATTTCTGTATCTAGAGCTTGAAGACTTGCCTTCTCCAGTATTTTGTGCTCCTCCTTAA
This sequence comes from Piliocolobus tephrosceles, assembly GCF_002776525.5. Taxonomy (NCBI): domain Eukaryota; kingdom Metazoa; phylum Chordata; class Mammalia; order Primates; family Cercopithecidae; genus Piliocolobus; species Piliocolobus tephrosceles. The sequence continues at coordinate 131,860,027 of NC_045441.1, read as the reverse complement.
ATGATCACAGTATAGTCTGAGGTCATCTTTCTTCAAAAAGCAATGACTCTACAGGCAGAGAACATAGCTATAGGTGGAGACTGTTACCTCATACTGTAGACTCGGATGTGTAGGATAGGCTCAGATCCAGCTGCCCAAGCTCCATTTGGAGGACATGTCATTCTTCGTACTGTTCATTCTGAACTATAGATGTTTTTGGTCTACTTCTCTAAGACATCTTTCTGGTTTGTGTTTAGTGCTTAGCACACCAAACCACTGTCCTTCAATTATGGTAACAGTGAATCATTTATGTGTGCTTACTCTATATCATGTAACTTACTATACAGCATGTAACTCATATAAGTGAAGAATTATTTTCATTTTATCATCACAACCATCTTGGGATTTTACATTTCACAGATGATCAAATGATCATTTTACAGATGATCAAATGAGCTTTCTGGAGGTGAAGTGACTCTCCCATCTCCCAGAGCAGCAGCTCCCAGCCAGAGCTGACCCTGCCTGCACCCAAGACCTTGGCACAGCATCCAGAGCCGGAAAGAACCAGAAGAGAAGCTTTCAAGGACTCTCAGACACTTTGTCCCCATTTTTTCTCTTCTCCTTTCCTGCATTTTTCTCCATCTCCAGATACAGTTCGGGATACCTGTCCCCACACAAAAACACTTGGGATCCATTCCTGATACCCCAATTCATCCCGATTTTCCCCTCTTTAAAGTCAGATCTCACCTACCTGTTTGGTCAGAGAGATGTGTGTTTTAAAATCCCCAAGGAAGGCGGCAGGGACTGTGCCCTGAGATGATTATTGTTGAAGGGAATTTAAGCTTCATTTCAGTTTAAGAGAATGTTGCTGTGTCTCTGCCCAGGACAGGCAGCCCATTGTGGCCCTGGGTGATGAGGGAAGCCCACAGAGACCCAGGGTTTGTGACCTGTGTCTGCCAGTGTCTGCAGAGCCAGAATTGAGCTAATCCCTTGAAAGGATGGGTGCTGATGGGCAGTTGTATGGTCGGTTGCTATGGGGCTTGTTGATCTCTCAGATTCCAGGTGACAAGATCAATGCATGCTTGACGGGCCCCTTCCTAGCAGGCTCTGGTGGCTACAAACTGGTTCAGGTGTGGAAGGTCATACCACTTTACCTTTGGTTTTTCTTTGAAAACCAAACAACAAAAGACAGATGAAAACAAGAATTCTACAAGTGGTCAGGCAAGAATTCTCTTCGGGAAAAGGTAGGTTTGTGGCTCTTCCCCACATTGGCCTTGAAAGGGCTTGGCAGCCAAGTGGCTTTTATTAAAATGTCAAAAAAATAGAAGACGCTGGTGAGGCTGCAGAGGAAATGCAATGCTAAGACACTGTTGAGGCGAGTGTAAATTATTTCATGGAAAAATTAATGCAGAAAGCAGTTTGGAGATTTCTGAAATAATTTAAAACAGATCTGCCATTCCACCCAGCAATTCCTTGACTGGGCATATACCCACAGGAAAATAATTGCTCTGCCAAAAACACACATGTTCTTACACGTCCATCACAACACTATTGTCAGTAGCAAATCCATGGAATGAAGCTAGGTGTCCATCAGCAGTAGACTGGATAAAAGAAATATGGTACATATATACCATGGAATACTATGCAGCCACGAAAAGAATGAAATCTTGTCCTTTGAAGCAACATGGATGGAGCTGGAGACCATAATCCTAAGCAAATTAACATAGGAACGGAAAGCCAAAAACCACATTCTCATGTATAAGTTTGAGCTGAGAGTGGGGTACACATGGTTATAAAAGTGGGAACAGTAGACAATACATCTGGTAGAGGGAAGAGAGAAGGAGGTGGAAAGGGCTGCAAAACTACCTATTGGATGCTATGCTCGGTGTCTGCGTGATGATGCCCCAAACCTCAGCATCACACCATATATTCATGTAACAAACCTGCACATGTAGCCCCTGAATCTAAAATAAAAGTTGAAATTATTTTTTTTAAAAATGGGGCCTGTGCCAGAATTGGTGGCTTACACCTGCAATCCCAACACTTTGGATCACTTGAGGTAAGGAGTTCAAAACCAGCCTGTCCAACATGGTGAAACCCTGTCTCTACTAAAAGTACCAAAAGAAAAAAAAAAAAAAAAAAAGAAATTAGCTGGTCATGGTGGTGGGCGCCTGTAATCCCAGCTACTTGGGAGGCTCAATCACTTGAACTCAGGAGGTGGAGGTTGCAGTGAGCAGAGACCATGCCACGGCACTCCAGCCTGGGTGGTGTTGAGGCAGAAGGAGATGTTTTTTGTTAAGGCTGAGGTGGGTGGGGGCTCTTCAGAGCCTCTGTGAGAAGGAGGCGCTAAGCCATGGTGGTGGACAGAGTTGCAGCTTTCTGCCTCTTTGCCCTTTGCTCTGGACCCACAGGTGAACAGTACCAGCCTGGATCCCGAGCACACGCTCTGGAGACATTCACATCTCACAGTTCCATGTGAGCAAATGGACTGGGAAAGCTGTGTGGCCTGAGAAAAGGCAACCCTTTTGAGAGAGCCTGGCTCTCACTCAGTATTTTGTCTTGGATTTTGAATAAGCATTTTTTTGCTTGTTTTGTGTTTTTGGTGGTGGTGGTGGTGGTTTATTTTACACTGACCACATGGAAGAAATCCCATGGTTGTCTGTGATTTTCATGCCTTATTTCTGCTGGCAACCGTTCTGAGTGGAGTGACTCACTTTTCTGTGTAAAGAGTCTAAATGGCCCAGGTAGGAGGTGGAAGCAGCCATGTGGAAGGCCACTGGGATCCTTATGTGTGTCTCTTGGCTGCAGGTAGCCAGTTGGGCTTTGTTAGGAATGATCTGAATGGAGACAGAAAACAGTGGAAACTAACACTCCCTGCCCAGCCCTGTTTCTGTGAAGCATTTGGTTCTTCCCTTGACTCTTGAGTGATGATGATATTCAGACGAGGCATTGACATTATGGTAAGAAAGGGAAAAAATGTATGTTTCTTGTCTGTCTATCTATCTACTGGATATGTATCTCCAAAAGCAGACAAACCCCAGGCTGTAAGGTCAACTAGGTTCTGCATTTGGACTCCATAAAAACAAAATCCATGTTGAACAAAGTGATGTTTGTATGCAGTGACTTTCTGGGTGACCCGTGTGTATCTGTCCATTGTGTGGGATCCCTGAGCCCTATTTTCCTCTGAAGATACTGAGTGGTAGCCGTCTCCTCACACCACATCTAGAGCACAGATGGCCCTCTGAAGGTATTTGATCTTACACATTTATTGTTTACCAAACAAGTGTCTGATTCATACCACAGCATGTGGTGTATTCCACAGCATGTGGACTGTGGTCCCCTGTGTTTTCCAGGAATGCTTTGCTGCATGTAGAGGTTTTACTCTACTCATCACTGCAATTTGCACACTGCTCCGTGGACACTTGAGGTCTGTTTTGTGTTCCCTGTAACTGGAAACGTGCTCTGAACTTGTCTTTCTCCCTTGGCTGCTCCTGGCCCTTGGTACCAGCTCCCAGGGGTGTCCACAACCACTGGGGACAGAAGGTGAAAGTGGAATTTCAAATGGAAGCTTCCTTGGATCTTCAGTGACAAGCTTGGATGAGGTATGAACCCAACATGGGCCCTCTCAGAATTCCCAGGAGGAGGCTTTGGCAGGTGCCAGAGGTGCCATGGGGCCTGCCTCCCTCTGCTGTGTCCAGTGGGTGCAAGTCAGCCAACATGTGGCCAGAGTGGCTGGATGCTGTCACAGCCCTCAGATGTCTTTCCTTCCACTTTTGTAAGGTGTCCCAAATAACTCACTTGAAGTGTCTCAAAAGCAAGCAAGTTTTATGAAAATGAATCCTTCCTCAGTTAATTGATCAAATGGGTGAATCCTGACCCTCTCTAGTTTCTTTCCCTGGTTGTAGTGCGGAGCTGGTGGTAGCTGTGGGATTCACTGTGGCGTCCTACCCCAAAGGCAAAGAAGACGAAAATGGAGTGTGCGGAGCTGGGCTTGATTCCCAAGTCGCAGTCTGGCTCCCGCTATGGTAGGAAGGACATCTCTCTAGCTGCTCACAGAGATGGAACGAGGGAATTGAGGGAGAGTTAGTGGGCCAGGGAAATTTACGTGAGTCTGATTTTCCAGGTGGATGAGAAGGGAGGGCTTGGTCTGGGACTTGGTGCCAAGACTTTCCTGGGAGAGGCATGTCATCAGCAAAAGCATTTGACATTGTTGTATGTTAGCAATAAGATTCAGCTGATCAGATTTTTTGGGCTGCCTTGAAGATGCTGACACATTTTCTGTGCTGTGATTATTCTGAAGGCAGAGTAGCTCCAACCATTGTGAGAACCAAATAAAAATCAATACCGCCCCCCCCCCCCAAAGAACACCGTTCTGAAATACTTTTCTCTGGAAAACAGTGCCCCCCTTTCTCCCGAGCTGCTGCTTGTTTTTGGATTCCATCTCTTTGTATGTGCTAATCTAGTGTACCATGGAACACATTTTGGGAGCTGGGAGCTCTGCTTACCTTTAAGGGGGACATTTGTGTCTGATCTGAGATTGGAGGATGCTTTCCAGTGTGAAGGAGTATGAGGGAGCAGGCACAGACATAGACAGTGAGAGCAGGGTCACTTTACTAGTGTAGAGACTGCAGCAGGACAGGGGCTTTAGCTGTTGGCAGCTATGGTGTCCTTAATCCAGTTCTCATAGTTGTAGACCTTGGTGTAGTCTCCAGGCTTGCTCTTCTGGGCACAGCCATCATCCCAGGAGACAACACCTTGGAGCTCTCCATTGCAGGCCACAGGGCCACCATCATCAAGCTGGGGAGAAGAAGGGACAAGTTGTATGGACAGATGGAGGAGGAATATAGCTACATTTACTCTGAACCTTAAAAGACCCCTTTCCAGCCAGCTCTGTGACTCCACGTCCTTCTCAGGGTGGCACATTCTCTGTTCTTCCTAAGCAGACAGCATGCAGCCCAAGGGAGCCTTCCTCACTTCTCCATGGGGGCACTACAGGGAGCCTCCTCCGCCCTGCTACCTTGGGAGTTCAAATCTTTTTCCCTGATGGGGCCTGGGTATCAGTGGGAGCCTCAGCATGGGAAGGGGTCAAATCCCCTGGCAAGAATCCTTGCCTCCCTCGAGGAAGCCCATGCAAAACATGTTGTCTGTAATCTTTTCCAGGTAACAGGCTTTACACTTAGCCTGGGTCAGCACAGGAGCATCCAGGCACTGCAGCTCGTCTGGGTAGTTGACTGTGAGGATCAGGAAGAGATCAAAGAAAGTCAAAATGTGGGTCAGGCCAGAGAAGGAGACAATCTAGGATGGAGCATTGAAGAGGGACAATGCCCCTGGAGAGGACTCCAAAACATAAGTCCTGGAAAGGGACTCTGGCTTTTAGTTCCCAGAATGATCATTGTTGAACCCAAGACATGATCATAGCAAGTTCTCCATTTGTCCTGTCTTTTGATTTAGGAGCCACATTCTTTTTACTTTGCATCTTTCTGGTGCTCAGTGAAGAGCCCGGGGGTAATGGGCATTAGAAATGTGTCTTAAGCCTGGAGGCCAGAGGATTCAAGTTAAGGGGCATACTTTGTTCCGGAAATTGTGAGGATGGAGGGGAAGTAGAAGGACAAAGGTTCCCACTCACTGCCAGAGCTCAGAGTGTCTCCCCAGCCGGAGATGAGGCACGCGGTGCCAGGAGCTGGAGGGGCAGTGGGCAAAGAGATGGTGGACACGTAGGCATTGATGATGGCAGGCCTGGAGAACTTGATCAGCAGGATGTCATTGTCCAGAGTCCTCCAGTTGTATCTGGGGTGGTGGATGGTCTTGGCTGCATTGATGAACTGTTCCAGTCCCCTCCAGGACTTCGATGTTGTGCTCTCCCAGTCTCACCTGGATGCGGCTGTTGGGCAGGGCAGGCATGGTGAAGACCTTCTCCCACAGCCGGGGCACCCATCCCACCTTCCCCAGGGTCCTCACGTTCCCTGCTCGTGGACAGATCTGGAGGCATGGGGTGGGGTGTGTGACCATATTGCATGGGTAGGAGAGGGACATGGGTCCAGGACCTTTCTGCTTCAGAGATTGGTGGTAGTGAGGTGGGGAAGAGGCAAAGGGATCCCACCGGAGGCTGCTCCTCAACCCGCCTTCCCAGTCTCTTTCCCACAATCTCCACAGTCACTAGCAGTGTGGGCACAAGGAGCTCCTTTAAGATTTCCCAGCATACTTCACCCCAGGCCTTTGCTAACTGCGCACAGTGCCTGTTCCTCCCTCCCTTCTTGGCCTGGTGAGCACCACCCTTCTGTGTAATCTAATCCAAGGATAGCCATAGCATTAGCATCTCCTGGGAACCTGTTAGAAATGTAAATTCTTGATCCTTACCCCCACCTACTGATCAGAACCTTGGGGATGGTACCCAGTGATTTGTGCCTTAACAAGCCTGCAGGTGGTTCTGACACATACTCATGTTTGAGAGTTCTTGGTGTAGGCAGCAGTTCTCAGCTGTGTCCATGCACTCTACAGTTACCAGAGGTAGAGTGTTAAAGACTAACTGATATTCACACCCTCTTCCTGGAAATTTTGAGTTAATTGCCCTGGGATAGGACACAGGCATCAGTATTTTTAAAAACTCTTTCTTAGGTGGCTTTAGTATGTGGCTAACCAGCAAAAGGTACTTGCCTGCTTTTCTCATTAGTTCTGACCACCCCAAGATCATCCCTGCCTGCTTTTATGACCACATCCCTTGCTGTTTCATGGATTTGCCTGGGTGTAAGAGGTTCCTGTCTTGTGTTCACTCTCTGCTCTGTGGAGTCAGCTGCTGCCAACAAGTTTTCTTCTCCACCATCTCTCCCCTCCATCTTACCAAACCTCAGTACTTCCTTGGGCTGAGGCCAAGCTCTCCCAGGTAGCCTGGCTGGGAGCTTTGCAGTCAGGGGCCCCACACTTATGGCTTGTAGCAGCGAGCTGCTGATACCACCCACTGTTCGCTGATGAGGGGGCCACGACAAAAGTGGTAGCCAGAAATCAGGGACACCTGGTAGGGGAGAGAATTCTCCTCACAGGTGTAGCCCCCAGCGATCTTGTCATCATCATGAAATGGGGCAGCCACTGGAGTGGAGATGGGAAGGGAGAAGGCAAGTCAGTAGCATGTTAGGCGTGGTGCTCCCAGCCTGTGGTTGCTTTCTGCTAATTAGAAATCCTTAAGAAGCACAGTGAGGCTAAGCAAGGGAGGAAGTGCTGTCACCCCTGGCGAACATCACTGGCTGTGGCTCCCAAGTCTCTTTGTCTCCAGGGCATGTAGCTAGGTACCCTGTGGGGACTCAGATCTCTCCAGGCTGAGGTTGTAAGGAATGTCCTCACGATGCTTCCAGTGGGATAGTTGGGATGTGATTGTCTCACCCACTGAGTGCTTCTCTCTTTTATTCATTACCTGTGTACTTCCCCTGGCTATTTGAGCCCTGGATTGTCAGGATACTTTGGCCAAGCTAGGAAAATCCCCTGGCTGCGGAGACCTGGCCATCACCAGCTTCCCCCATAGCTCACATCTGTGCTGTCAGGGCAGAGTTGAGGGTAACCCCCAGACTCACTTCGGCAGAACAAAGGTAGATGTTGTTTTTGGCCAGTAGTCCAGCAATTCTTAACCTTGGCTGCATGCCCTGAAATGTTACAAATGACCTGGGAAACTTAAAAGCCCAGAACACGAGCTTCACCCTAGGCAAATGAAGTTAGAATGTCTGGAGCTGACTCTCTGGCATGAGAAATTTTTCAACCTCCCCAGGTGCATTCGAGGTTAAGAGCAGCTCTAGTTGTGCTCTTCTGTTGCTGTCGGAGCCAAGCATGAAGCCTGCTGCTTCATTTCGTGGGCCAGCCCCACCTGACCTCCTGTCCCAGCTTCTCCAGCCACAGCTCGGATATGGATGAATGACAGTGGTGGGAGTGAAATCATGGAGAAGTTGAAACAGGTGAGGGTTAAAGAGAGCCCAAGGAGGATGGGAAGCAGAGATGCAAGATAGAGGAAATCGAATATCAGTGCACAGTCAAAAAGGGAAAGGTGGCAAGAATGGAAGGGCTTGTGTCTGCCAGGAAAGGGGGTTGGCGGGGCCTGAGGCAGGGCATGATACTCACAAGCAGCTCCCAAAGTTAAGGATCAGGAGTGGATTCATGATGGTAGAGTTTGCCTGACTGGTGGTGGAGGACCCATCTTTATACCTCCCCAGGATCGGGAGAGGAGGTGTCTGTGAGGTGAAGGTCACCGCTCCTCCCAACACAAACACACCTGCAACTTTCCCCTTCCCAGGGTCTTGCATCAGCTCGGCTGTGTTTGGTCACTCTGTGGGTTTGTGATTCACATGTGATAAGGAAACTTGCCTTCTGAGACCAGAGAGGGAGACTGGCTGTTTCCTAGAAGGATGCTGGGATGGGGAAGACAGGGAAAACCAAGCCCCGGATCACAGAGCTGGGCTTTCTTAGGCTGCGGAGATGAGGCTTAGAAGGAGGGAGAATGGCCTACCTGTTTAACTATTAACTATTGGGAATGTATTTAATGTACTTAAGGAAGGACAAGCGTTGGTAACAAGCTTGGCTTTTCAGTGTCCTGGAGCCCCCAAGAGAGGAGGAAAGTCTTATCTAAGGCTCATTCCTGTGAAAATGAAGATGCTTCTCT
>NC_045441.1:131674130-131826410 GCF_002776525.5 Piliocolobus tephrosceles | reverse complement strand
GTAGCAAGCTTGGCTTTTCAGTGTCCTGGAGCCCCCAGGAGAGGAGCAAAGTCTTATCTAAGGCTCATTCCTGTGAAAATGAAGATGCTTCTCTCCAGTAAGTGTGCCAGCATGTCTAATCCAAGACTTTGGGAACAGGAATTCCAACACTAAGGGAAAAGGGGAAGGGAGACTCGCATTTGATTGGATTCTGAGCTTCCAGATGGCTCTCTTTCCTACCAAGGCTTAAGGATCGGAAGTGTTGCAAAGGAGGGGCACAGGTTAGTTAGGAACTTGCTCAGTGCATCTGGAGGATGGAAAACCAATGGCACACTCCTCCCCTTCTTCAATGTGAAGACATTTGTCTGTCTCATGTGCATCCTGTCATAAGTTCTTTTCATGCAGCCTCACGGTTGCCCTGGCAACCTGCACTCAGGGTGATGCAAACTGACCCACCTGGTCAGGGCTGTCAGCCTGTACCACAATCGCATGCCAGAGTTTCGACCATGGTAAATCTGGGTTATGATCTGATCTGAGAATCAGTAGTAGGTTGAGATTACATGGTAAATGGGTCACATATTGGGTTCAATAACGAAGATGTGGAAGGGTGGGTCCAGAATTTTCTGTCTTAGATGCAGTGAGATTATGCTGTGCTCAGTACAAAGTGAATCTTCCCAGACAATATCCTGATTTGGGCCCTAGCAAGGTTGCTAAGACACAGTTGTGTAATTGACTGAGGCGCAACTTGGCCAGAGCAGTGTGGAGATGGAGATGCTGTCTCCGTCAAGTCTAATGATGTAAGAAAAGAAGAAGCTTCCTTATGAGGGTGCTTTCCCTTCTTAGCAACTCAGAGCTCAGGTTGGTGATGGGCAGAGTGAGCAAAGTTCAAGTTTGAATTCTTTGAAAGGTAAAAGAAGGAGGGATGTTCTGGAGACAGTGAACAAAATGAGAAAAGCTCAGAAACTTGGTGTTGAAATTGAACATGGCCAGGGGGATAGAGGGAGGAAGCAAATGGAAACGAGACGGAATTGGAAAAAATGCCAAAGTGGGGCCCATGGAGTTGAGAGGACACACAGAATACCTTCGAGTTCAGCTCCTGCCATGGCCGCCAAGCCAGCTTCCCCACAGCCAGGAGACCCACTGCTCGGAGACACCCTCTCCACCTCGTACCTCCTCTAATCATGGATGGGCTCATACCTAACACTGCTATATTTAGATGGTGCATGGTGCCTGACAGCTTTAGAAGAGTTTTCACATAAGCAACTGTGGTGCATTGTTTTCATTTTGGTGACTTTCAGTTTAACTTCCCACAGACATGCTAATTGTGATTTGTGCAGAGCAAAAGTGTTTCCATTTATAGAGGAAGACAATGAGATTCAGAATGATTCTGTCTTGCTATGAATACAGATCTTGGCAGAGCTGATCATAAGACCAACAAGCCGTGGAGTGCATTGTGAAGTGTGGGAATTGCTGCAGGTGGCATCTAAAAGGCAATTTATTGAGGATCAAGATAGAGGTCCCCAGAGGACAAACTACATCTGATTCCTTCCTGGTGCTTTTCTTCTTGGCATAACTAGATGATTGAATTCATCTTTCTCCTGGCACCTTGTCTCAGAGCCTTACCTTGCCACAGTTCCAGAGCCATCCAGGCTATGACTGCTATGTAGATGACACACCTCTCTGCTCATGAATAACTGGCCTCGCCTGAGGTAACCAGGTTTTGGAGCATTGATAATATGGACTTTTCCTGTGTTGTCCCTAAGCATGTTGTTTCATTTTGTCCCCTTTGTCATGGGGTCTTCACAGAACTCCTGCCTTAGAGGATAAGGAGAGACTCTTGCTCTAGCAAGTGTAGACACGACACCAGTGTGCACTAAACAGGGAGGTGAACCTTGGTAGAAGATGGAAAATGTGTTTGGAAAAGGGGATTTTTGGATCAGGTGCTTGTGCTCTGACTCTCTGTCTGAAAGGGAACACCCCAGAATATGAGGATTTCTGTATCTAGAGCTTGAAGACTAGCCTTCTCCAGAATTTTGCGCTCTTCCTTAAATGATCACAGTATAGTCTGAGGTCAGCTTTCTTCAAAAAGGAATGACCTTACAGTTAGAGAAGACAGCTATAGGTGGAGACTGTTACCCCGTACTATAGACTGAGATGTGTAGGATAGGCTCAGATCCAGCTGCCCAAGCACAATTTGGAGGACATGTCATTCTGGGTCCTGTTCATTCTGAACTATAGATTTCTTTGTCTACTTCTCCAATACATGTTTCTGGCTTGTGGTTAGTGCTTAGCACACCAAACCACTGACCTTCAATTATGGTAACAGTGAATCATATCTGTGTGCTTATTATATACCATGTAACTTACTATACAGCAGGTAACTCATATAAGTTAAGAATTTTTTTTCATTTTATTATCACAATTACCTTGGGATTTTACATTTTAGAGATGATCAAATGATCATTTTACAGATGATCAAATGAGCTTTCTGGAGGTGCAGTGATTCTTCCATCTCCCAGAGCAGCAGCTCCCAGTCAGAGCCGGCCCTGCCTGAACTCAATACCTTGGCAAAGCAACCAGAGCCAGAAAGAACCATGGGAGAAGCTTTCAATGACTTTCAGCCACTTTGCCCCCTTTTTTTCTCGTTTCCTCTCCTGCATTTTTCTGCATGTCCAGGTACAGTTCTGGATGTGGATGCCTGTACCAACACAAAAACACTTGAGATTCATTCCTAATACCACAATTCATTTCGCTATTCGCCCCCCGCCTTTGAAATCAGATCTCACATACCTGCTTGGGTCAGAGAGATGTGTTTTTTAAAATCCCCTGGGAAGAAGGCAGGGACTGTGCCCTCAGATGATTATTGGTGAAGGGGATTTATGCTTCATTTCAGTTTAAGAAAATGTTGCTGTGTCTCTGCCCAGGACAGGCAGCCCACTGTGGCCCTGGGTGATGAGGGAAGCCCACAGAGACCCAGGGTTTGTGACCTGTGGCTGCCAGTGTCTGCAGAGCCAGAATTGAGCTAATCCCTTGAAAGGATGGGTGCTGATGGGCAGGTGTATGGTCGGTTGATATGGGGCTTGTTGATCTGTCAAATTCCAGGTGACAAGATCAATGCATGCTTGACAGACCCCTTTCCCAGCAGGCTCTGGTGGCTGCAACCTGGTTCAGGCGTGGAAGGTCATACTACTTTGCCTTTGGTTTTTCTTTGAAAAACAAACAATGAAAGACAGATGAAAACAAGAATTTTACCAGTGGTCAGGCAGGAGTTCTCTTCTGGAAAAGGGATATTTGTGGCTCCTCCCCATGTTGGCCTTGAAAGAGCTTGGTTTTGGAGCGGCTATTATTAAAATGTCAAAAAAATAGAAGATGCTGGTGAGGCTGCAGAGGAAAGGGAACACTTATACCCTGTTGGCCAGAGTATAAATTAGTTCATGGAAAAATTAATGCAGAAAGCAGTTTGGAGTTTTCTGAAATAATTTAAAACAGAACTAGCATTCCACAGCAATTCCTTTAGTGGCCTTTTATCCAAAGGAAAATAATTTTTTTCTGCCAAAAAGACACATGGTCTTGCATATCTGTCACAGCACTATTCACAATACAAAGCCATGGAATCAATCTAGGTGGCCATCAGCAGTAGAATGGATAAAGGAAATGTGGTACATATACACCGTGGAATACTATGCAGCCAAGAAAAGAATGAAATCATGTCCTTTGCAGAAACATGGATGGAGCTGAAGACCATAATCCTAAGCAAATTAACATAGGAACAGAAAACCAAATATCAGGTTCTCACTTATAAGTTTGAGCTGAGCATTGGTACACATGACTATGAAGATGGGAACCGTAGACACTGTTTCATAGACCCAACTACTAGAGGGAAGAGAGAAGGAGGGTGGAAAGGGCTGAAAAACTACCTATTGGGTACTAAACTCACTGCCTGAGTGATGAGATCATTTGTGCCACAAAGCTCAGGATCACACAATATACCCATGTAACAATCCTGCACATGTAGCCGCTGAATCTAAAATGAAAGTTGAAATTATTATTATTATTTTTAAATGGGGCCTGGACCAGAAGTGGTGGCTCATGCCTATAATCCCAACACTTTGGATCACTTGAGGTCAGGAGTTCAAAACCAGCCTGGACAACACGATGAAACCATGTCACTACTTAAAAAAAAAAAAAAAAAATTAGCTGGGCATGGTGGCGCGTGACTGTAATCCCAGCTACTTGGGAGGCTGAATCACATCAACCCTGGAGGCAGAGGTTGTAGTGAGCAGAGATCATGCCACGGCACTCCAGTGTGGCTGTAGCTGAGCCAGAAGGAGATGTTTTGTGTGAAGGCTGAGGTGGGGGCTCTTCAGAGTTTCTGTGAGAAGGAGGCCCTAAGCTGTGGCGGTGGACAGAGTTGTGGCTTTCTGCTTCTTTGCCCTTTGGTCTGGACCCACAGGTGAACGATTCCAGCCTCGATCCCAAGCACACACTCTGGAGACCTTCATATCTCACAGTTCCATGTGAGCAAATGGACTGGGAAAGCTGTGTGGCCTGAGAACATGCAACCACATGGCCTGGCTCTCACGCAGCATTTTCTCTTGCATTTAGAATAAGCATTTTTTTTTTTTTTTTGCTTATTTTGTATTTTTGGTGGTGGTGGTAGTGGTTTGTTTTACACTGAACATTTGGAAGAAATGTCGTGGTTACCTGTGATTTTCATGCCCTGTTTCTGCTGGCAACCCTGCTGAATGGGGTGACTCACTTTTCTGTGTAAAGAGTCTAAGTCGCCCAGGTAGGAGGTGGAAGCAGCCGTCTAGAAGGCCACTGGGATCCTTATGTCTGTCTCTTGGTTTCAGGTAACCAGCTGGGCTTTGAAAGCAATGATCTGAATGGAGACAGAAAATAATGCAAACTAACACTCCCCACCCAGCCCAGCCCTGTTTATACAAAGTGTTTGGTTCTTCCCTTGACTCTTGAGTGATGATGATATTCAGATGAGGCATTGACATTATGGTAAGAAAGGGAAAAAACAGTATCTGTTTTGTCTATCTATCTACTGTATATGTATCTCTACAAGCAGACAAACCCAAGGCTGTAAAGTGAACTCGGGTCTGCATTTGGACTCCATGAAAACAAAATCCATGTTGAATAAAGTGATGTTTGTATGCAGTGAATTTCTGGGTAACCCAGGTGTATCTGTCCATTTTGTGTGAGCCCTGAGCCCTGTTTTCTTCTGAAGATAGTGGTAGCCATCTCCTCACAGAAACCACACATCTGGAGCACAGATGGTCCTCTCGAGGTAATTGATCATACACATTTACTGTTTACCGAACAAGTGGTTGATGCATACATGGGTGTATTCCACAGCAAGTGGACTGCAGTCCCCTGTGCTTGCCAGGAATGCTGTGCTCCATGTAGAGGTTTTACTCTACTCATCACTGCAATTTGCATGCTGCTCCATGGACACTTGGAGGCCTGTGCAGTGTTCCCTGTAACAGGAAATGTGCTCTGAACTTGTCTGTCTCCCTTGGCTGCTCCTGGCCCTTGAAACCAGCTCCAGGGATGTCCACAACCACTTGGGACAGAAGGTGAAGGTGGAATTTCAAAGAGAAGCTTGCTTGGATGTTCGGTGACAAACTTGGGTGATTTACGGCCCCAACATGGGCCCTCTCAGAATTGCCAGGAGGAGGCTTTGGCAGGTGCCACAGGTGCCACGTGGCCTGCCTCCCTCTGCTGTGTCCAGTGGGTGCAAGCCAGCCAACGTGTGTCCAGAGTGGCTGGATGGTGTCACAGCCCTCAGATGTCTTTCCTTCCACCTTTTATAAAGAGTCCCAAGTAACTTGTAGTGTTTCAAAGGCAAGCAAGTTTTATGAAAAGGAATCCTTCCTCAGTTGATTGATCATATGGGTGAATCCTGACCCTCTCTAGTTTCTTTCCCTGGTCGTAGTGGGGAGCTGGTGGTAGCTGTGGGATTCACTGCAGCGTCCTACCCCAAAGGCAAAGAAGATGAAAATGAAGAGTGCAGAGCTGGGCTTGATTCCCAAGTCACAGTCAGGCTCCCGCTATGGTAGGCCGGACATCTCTCTAGCCTGCTCACAGAGATGGAACGAGGGAATTGAGGGAAGAGTTAGGGGCCAGGGAGATTTACTTGAGTCTGATTTTCCAGGTGAATGAGAAGGGAGGGCTTGGTCGAGGGTTTGGTGCCTAAACATTCCTGGGAGAGGCACATCATCACCAACAGCATTTGTCATTATTGTTGTATGTTAGCAATAAGATTCAGCTGGTCAGATTTTTTGGGCCACCTTGAAAATGCTGACACATTTTCTGTGCTGTGATTGTGCTGAAGGCAGAGTAGCTCTAACCACTGTGAGAACCCAAATAAAAATCAATACCCCCGCCAAAGACCACCTTTCTGAAACACACGTTTCTCTAGAAACATTAACAAAGCCCCTCTTTCTCTGAAGCTTCTTGTTATTTTTGGATTCCATTTCTTTTTATGTGCTAATCTAGTGTATCATGCAACACATTTTGGGAGCTGGGGGCTCTGCTTACATTTAAGGGAGACAGCCCTGTCTGACCTAAGAGTGGAGGATGCTTTCCAGTGTGAAGGAGTGTGAGGCAGCAGGCACAGACACAGACAATGAGAGAAGGGTCACTTTATTGGTACTGAGACTGCAGAGGGACCGGGGGCTTTAGCTGTTGGCAGCTATGGTGTCCTTAATCCAGTCCACATAGTTGTAGACCTTGGTGTAGACTCCAGGCCTCCTCTTTAGGGCACAGCCATAGCCCCAGGAGACAACACCTTGGAGCTGTCCATTGCAGACCACAGGGCCACCAGAGTCACCCTGGGGTGAAGAAGGGACAGGTTGTATGGAGAGAGAGATGGAGGAGGAATATAGCTACATTCACTCTGAACCTTAAAAGACCCCTTTCCAGCCAGCTCTGTGCCTCCACGTCCTTCTATGGTGGTGGCCCATTCTCTGTTCTTCCTAAGGAGTCAGCATGCAGCCCGAGGGAGCCTTCCTCACTTCTTCATGGGCTCACTGCAGGGAGCCTCCTCAACCCTGCCACATTGGGAGTTCAAATCTTTTTCCCAGATGGGGCCTGGGTATCAGTGGGAGCCTCAGCATGGGAAGGGTTGTTCAAATCACCTGGCAGGAATCCTTGCCTCCTTCAAGGAAGCCCACACAGAACATGTTACTGGTAATCCGGAAAGGGTAGGAGAGTTTACACTTAGCCTGGGTCAGCACAGGAGCATCCAGGCACTGCAGCTTGTCTGGGTAGTTGGCTGTGAGGATCAGGAAGAGATCAAAGAAAGTCAAAATATGGGTCATGCCAGAGAAGGAGACAATAATCTAGGATGGAACATTGAAGAGGAACACTGCCCCTGGAGAGGACTCCAAAACATAAGTCCTGGCAAGGGGCTCTGGCTTTTAGTTCCCAGAATGATCATTGTTGAACCTAAGACATGATCATAGCAAGTTCTCCATTTGTCCTGTCTCTTGATTTTAGGAGCCAAGTCCTTGAGACTTTGCATCTCTCTGGTGTCCAGTGCAGAGCCTGTGTGTAATGGGCACTGGAAATGTGTCTTAAGCCTGGAGGTGACAGGTTTTAAGTTAAGGGCATGGTTTGTTCTGGAAATTGTGAGGATGGAGTGAAGTAGAAGGGCAAAGGGTCCCACTCACCACCAGAGCTCAGAGTGTTGCCCCAGCCGGAGATGAGGCACTCGGTGTCAGCAGCTGGAGGGGCGTTGGGCAGAGAGATGGTGGACACGTAGTCATTGATGACAGCAGGCGTGGAGAGCTTGATCAGCATGATGTCATTGTTCAGAGTATTCCCGTTGTATTTGGGGTGGCGGATGATCTTGGTTGCATTGATGAACTGCTCGTTCCCCTCCGGGACTTCGATGTTGTGCTCTCCCAGTCTCACCTCGATGTGGCTGATGGGCAGGGCAGGCATGGTGAAGACCTTCTCTCATAGCCACAGCACCCTTCCCACCATCCCCAGGGTCCTTGAGCTCCCTGCTCATGGACTGCTCTGTAGACATGGAGTGTGATGTGTGGCCATATCTCATGGGCAGGAGAGCAGTGTGGGTCAGTGCAGGTGTGAGACCCAGAACATTTCTGCTTCAGAGGTTGGTGGTAGTGGGGTGGGGAAGAGTCAAACGGATCCCAGAGGAGGCTGCTCCTCAACCTGCCTTCCTAGCCTCTTTCCCACAGTCTCCACAGTCACTAGCACTATGGGCACAAGGAGCTCCTTGTAATTTTCCCAGCATTATTCACCCCAGGCCTTTGCTAACTGCGCACAGTGACTTCCTCCCTTCCTTTTTGGCCTGGTGAGCAACACACTTCTCTGTATTCTAATCCAAGGGTAGCCATAGCATTAGCATCTCCTGGGAACTTGTTAGAAATGTAAATTCTTCGTCCTTACCCCCATCTACTGATCAGAACCTTGGGGATGGTACCCAGTGATTTCTGCCTTAACAAGCTTTTAGGTGGTTCTGGTGCATACTTAGGTTTGAGAGTTCTTGTTGTAGGCAGTGGTTCTCAGCTCTGTCTATACACTCTACAGTTACCAAGGTAGAGTGTGAAATACTCACTGACATTCACAACCTCTTCCTGAAAATTTTGTGTTAATTGCCCTGGGATAGGACACAGGCTTCAATATTTAAAAAAAACTCTTTCTTAGGTGGCTTTAATGTGTGGCTAACCAGCAAAAGGTACATCCCTGCTTTACTCAGTAGCTCTGAGCACCCCAGGATCATCACTGACTGCTTTTATGACCACAGCCCTGCTGTTCCATGGATTTACCTTGGTGTAAGACGTTCCTGTCTTGTGTTCACTCTGGTCTGCAGAGTCAGCTGCTGCCAGCAAGTTTTCTTTTCCACCACCTCTCCCATCCATCTCACCCAACCTCAGTATTTGCCTGGGCTGAAGCCATGCTCTCCCAGGCAGCCTGGCTGAGAGTTTTGCAGTGAGGCACTCCACACTTATGGCTTGTAGCAGTGACCGGCTGAAACCACCCGCTGTTCGCTGATGAGGGAGCCACCACAGAAGTGGTAGCCAGAATTCAGGGACACCTGGTAGGGGACAGAATTCTCCTCACAGGTGTAGCCCCCAACGATCTTGTCATCATCATGAAATGGGGCAGCCACTGGAGTGGAGATGGGAAGGGAGAAGGCAAGTCAGTAGCATGTTAGGGGTGGTGCTCCCAGCCTGCGGTTGCTTCCTTCTCATTAGAAATCCTTAAGAAGCACAGTGAGGCTACGCAAGGGAGGGATGGCTGCCACCCCTGGTGAGCATCACTGGAAGTGGCTCCCAAGTCTCTGTGTCTCCAGGGCACATTGCTAGTTACCCTGTGGTTGTTCAGATCTCTCCTGGGGTCACCAGGCTGAGGTCACAAGGAATGTCCTCACAATACTTCCAGTGGGACAGGAGTTGTTGGGATGTGGTTGTCTCACCCACTGAGTGCTTCTCTCTTTGTTCATCAGCTGTGTACCTCTCCTGGCTATTGGGGCCCTGGCTTGTCAGGATAATTTGACCAAGCTAGGAAAACGCCCTGGCTGCGCAGACCTGACCATGACCAGATTCCCTCATAGCTCAGAACTGTGGAGTCAGGGCAGATTTGAGGGCAGCCCCCAGGCTCACTTTGACAGAACAAAGGTAGACATTGTTATTGGCCAATAGGACAGCAATTCTTAACCTTGGCTGCATGCCTTGAAATGTTACAAATCATCTGGGATGCTTAAAAACCCAGAACATAGGTTGAACCCCAGACAAATGAAGTTACAATTTCTAGAGCTGAGTCTCTGGCATGAGTAATTTTTCAACCTCTCCAGGTGCATTCGAGGTTAAGAGCAGCTATAGTAGTGCTATTCTCCTGCTGTCAGAGCCAAGCCTGAAGCCTGCTATTTCATTTCATGGTCCAGCTCCACCTGGCCTCCCTTCTCAGCTTCTCCATTCACGTGTTGGATATGGATGAATGGCAGTGGTGGGAGTGAAATTAGGGAGAAGTTGAAACAGGTGAGGCTTAAAGCGAGCCCAAGGGGGATGGGAAGTAGAGATGCCAGATGGAGGAAACAGAATATCGGAGTAAAGTCAAAAGAGAAGAGGCTGCAAGAATGGAAAGACTTGTGTCTGCCAGGAAAGGGTGTGGGTGGGGCCTGAGGCAGGGCATGATACTCACCAGCAGCTCCCACAAAGGTAAGGATCAGGAGTGGATTCATGGTGGTAGAAAGTTCCTGACTGGTGGTGGAGGACCCATCTTTATACCCCCCGAGGATTGGGAGACGAGGTGTCTGTGAGGTGAAGGTCACCATTCCTCTCAACACAAACACACCTGCAGCTTTCTGCTTCCCAGGGTCTTGCATCAGCTCAGCTATGTTTGGCCACTCCGTGTGTTTGTGATTCACAAGGGATAAGGAAACTTGCCTTCTGAGAGCAGAGAGGGAGACTGGCTGTTTCCTGCAAGGATGCTGGGATGGGGAAGACAGGGAAAGCCAAGTCCCGGATCACACAGCTGGGCTTTCTTAGACCGAGGAGATGATGGTTAGAAGGAAAGAGAGTGGCCTGGCTGTTTAGGAGTCTTTTTGACTATTGGGGACGTATTTAATGTACTTAAGGAAGGACAAGCGTTAGTAACAAGCTTGGCTTTTGAGTGTCCTGGATCCCCCAAGAGAGGAGGAAAGTCTTATCTAAGGCTCATTTCTGTGAAAATGAAGATGCTTCTCTCCAGTCAGGGTGCGGGCATGTCAAATCCAAGACTTTGGGAACAAGAATTCCAACACTAAGGGGTAAGGAGAAGGGAGACTCGCATTCCATAGGATTCTAGGCTTCCAGATGGCTGTCTTTCCCACCAAGGCTTAGGGATGGGAGGTGTTTCAAAGAAGGAGGGGACACAGGTTAGGTAGGAGCTTACTCAGTGCATCTGGAGGATGGAAAACCAGTGGTGCACTCCTCCCCGTCTACAATGTGAAGACATTTGTCTCTCTCATGTGTATCCTGTCATAGGTTCTTTTCATACAGCCTCATGGCTGCCCTGGCAACCTGCACTCAGGGTGATGCAAACTGACCCACCTGCTTGGGGCTAACAGCCTGAACCAGAATGACATGCCCCCGATCAGATGTCAGAGTTTGGACCATGGTAAATCTGGGTTATGATCTGATCTGAGAATCAGCAGTAGGTGGAGATTTGAGCACATGTTAAATGGGTCACATGTTGGATTCAATGATGGAAATTTGGAGGGGTGGATCTAGAATTTTCTATCTTAGATGCAGTGAGATTATACTGGGCTCAGTAGAAAGTGAATCTTTCCAGAGAATATCTTGATTTGGGCCCTACCAAGGCTACTAAACACAATTGTGTAATTGACTGAGGTACAACCTGGCCAGAGCAGTGTGGAGATGGGAATGCTGTCTCCGCTCAAGTCTAATGATGTAAGGAAAGAAGGAGCTTCCTTATGAGGGTGCTTTCCCTTCTCAGCAACTCAGAGCTCAGGTTGGTGATGGGCAGGAGTGAGCAGAGTTCAAGTCTGAATTGTTTGAAAGGTGAAAGTATCAGGGATGTTCTAGAGACAGTGAACCAAATGAGAAAAGATCAGAAACTTGGTAATGAAATTGGACATGGCCGGGGGATAGAGGGAGAGAGCAAATGGATACCAGAGAGAATTGGAAAAATTGCCTAAGTGGTGTCTGTGAAGTTGAGAGGACACACAGACTACCTTCAGTTTCAGCTCCTAGAATGGCTGCTGAGCCAGTTTCCCCACAGCCAGGAGACCCACTGTTCAGAGACCCCTCTCCACCCCATACCCCCTCTAATCAGTGATGGGCTCATAGCTAACACTGCTATATTTAGATGGTCCACGGTGCCTGACAGCTTTACAAGAGTTTTCACGTAAGTAACAGTGGTGAATTACTTTTCATTTTTGCTGAGTTTCACAGTTGAACTTCCCACAAACATGGTAATTATGATTTGTGCAGAGCAAAATAATTTCCACTTATAGAGGAAGACAATGAGATTCAGAATGATTCTGTCTTGCCCAAGAATACAGATCTTGGCAGAGCTGACAATAAGGCCAATGGAAGCCATGGAGAGCACTGTGAAGTGTAGGAGTTGCTGCAGGTGGCATCAAAAAGGAGATTTATTGAGGATCAAGGCAGAGGTCTCCAGAGGTCAAACTGCACATTTGATTCCTTCCTGGTTCTTTTCTTTCTGGCAGAAATAGATGATTGAATTCATCCTTCTTCTGGTACCTTGTCTCAGAGCCTTACCTTGCCACAGTTCCAGACCCATCCAGGCCTTGGCTGCCATGTAGATGACACACCTCTCTGCTCACGAACAACTGGCCAAGCCTGAGGCAGCCAGGTGTTGGAGCATTGATAATATGGGCTTTTCCTGTGTTGTCCCTAAACATGTTTTGTTTTTTTCCCCCTTGTCATGGGGTCTTCACAGAACTCCTCCCTTAGAGAATAAGAAGAGACTCTTGCTGTAGCAACTGTAGACACCAGTGGGCACTAAACAGGGAGGTGATCCTTGGTAGAAGATGGAAAATTTGTTTGGTAAAAGGGATTTTTGGATCAGTGCTTGTGGTTCTGACTCTCTGTCTGAAACAGAACACCTAAGAATATGAGGATTTTCTGTATCTAAAGCTTGAAGTCCAGACTTCTCCAGTATTTTGTGCTCTTCCTTAAATGATCACAGTATAGTCTGAGGTCAGCTTTCTTTAAAAGGAATGACCTTACATTCAGAGAAGACAGCTATAGGTGGAGACTGTTACCTCATACTGTAGACTCAGATGTGTAGGACAGGTTCAGATCCAGCTGCCTAAGCTCCATTTGGAGGACATGCCATTCTTGGTACTATTCATTCTGAACTACAGATTTATTTGTCTACTTCTTTAAGACATCTTTCTGGGTTGTGGTTGGTGCTTAGCCCACCAAACCACTGTCCTTCAATTATGATAACAGTGAATCGTATCTGTGTGCTTACTATATGGCATGTAACTTATTATACAGCATGTAACTCATTTAAGTTAAGAATGATTTTTTCATTTTATCATCACAACCACCTATGGGATTGCCCATTTTATAGATGATCAAATGAGCTTTCTGAAGGTGAAGTGACTCTTCCATTTCCCAGAGCAGCAGCTCCCAGCCAGAGCCCACCCTCCCTGTACTCAAGACCTTGGCAAAGCAACCAGAGTCAGAAAGAACCACGAGAGAAGCTTTCAGTGACTTTCAGCCACTTTGTTCCCCTTTTTTTCTCCTTTCCTCTCCTGCATTTTTCTCCATCTCCAGGTACAGTTCGGGATGTGGATACCTGTCCCAACACAAAAACACTTGGGGATTCATTCCTGATACCCCAATATTTCCCGATTTTCTCCCCTTTCAAGTCAGATCTCACCTACCTGCTTGGGTCAGAGAGATATGAGTGTTAAAATCCCCTAGGAAGGAGGCAGGGACTGTGCCCTCAGATGATTATTGGTGAAGGGAATTTATGCTTCATTTCAGTTTAAGAGAATGTTGCTGTGTCTCTGCCTAGGACAGGCAGCCCATTGTGTCTGTGGGTGATGAGGGAAGTCCACAGAGACCCAGGGTTAGTCACCTGCAGGCTGCCAGTGTCTGCAGAGCCAGAATTGAGCTTGAAAGGATGGGCGCTGATGGGCAGTTGTATGGTCAGTTGCTATGGGGCTTCTTGATCTCCCAAATTCCAGGTGGCAAGATCAATGCATGCTTGACGGACCCCTTCTCAGCAGGCTCTGGTGGCTGCAAACTTTTTCAGGTGTCAAAGATCCTACCACTT
Source organism: Piliocolobus tephrosceles (assembly GCF_002776525.5). NCBI lineage: Eukaryota > Metazoa > Chordata > Mammalia > Primates > Cercopithecidae > Piliocolobus > Piliocolobus tephrosceles. The sequence continues at coordinate 131,812,634 of NC_045441.1, read as the reverse complement.
TACCTTTGGTTTTTCTTTGAAAAACAGACAATGAAAGACCGATGAAAACAAGAGTTCTACCAGTGGGCAGGCAATAATTCTCTTCTGGAAAAGAGATGTTTGTGGCTCTTCCCCACATTGTCCTTGAAAGAGCTTGGCTGCAGAGTGGCTATTAGTAAAATGTCAAAAAACCAGAAGGGGCTGGTTAGGCTGCAGAGGAAAGGGAACGCTTATACATGGTTGGCCAGAGTGTAAATTAGTTCATGGAAAAATTAATGCAGAAAGCATTTTGGAGATTTCTGAAATAATTTAAAACAGAACTACCTTTCCACCAAGCAATTCCTTTACTGGGTATTTACCTAAAGGAAAATATTTCTTCTGCCAAAAAGACAGATGCTCTAGAAAGTCTTTAACAGCACTATTCACAGCAGCAAAGCCATGAAATCAACCTAGGTGGCCATCAGTGGTAAACTGGATTAAGGAAGTGTGGTACATATACACCATGGAATACTATGCAGCCATGAAAAGAATGAAAACATGTCCTTTGCAACAACATGGATGGAGGTGGAGACCATAATCCTAAGCAAATTAACATAGGAACGGAAAACCAAATATCACGTTCTCATGTATAAGTGGGAGCTGAGCATTGGGTACACATGGACATAAAGATGGGAAGAGTAGACACTGCAACTACTAGAGGGAAGAGAGAAGGAGGGTGGAAAGAGCTGAAAAACTACCTGTGCTCACTGTCTGAATGATGAGATCATTTGTGCCCTAAACCTCAGCATCACACAATACACCCATGTAACAAACCTGCACATGTATCCCTGAATCTAAAATAAAAGTTGAAATTTTTAAATGGAACCTGGGCAAGGAGCAGTGGCTCATGCCTGTAATCCCAGCACTTTGGATTACTTGAGGTCAGGAGTTCAAAACCAGCCTGGCCAACATAGTGAAACCCTGTCTTTACTAAAAATAAGAAAGAAAGAAAGAAAGAAAGAAAGAAAGAAAGAAAGAAAGAAAGAAAGAAAGAAAGAAAGAAAGAAAGAAAGAAAGAAAGAAAGAGAGAAGGAAGGAAGGAAGAAAGAAGAAAGAGAAAGAGAGAGAGAGAAAGAAAGAAGACATTAGCTGGGCATGGTGGTGGGTGCCTGTAACCCCAGCTACCTGGGAGACTGAATCACTTCAACCCGGGAGGCGGAGGTTGCAGTGAACAGAGACCATGCCACGGCAGTCCAGCCTGGCTATAGTTCATCCAGAAAGAGATATTTTGTGTGAAGGTTGAGGTGGGGGCTCTTGGAGGCCCTAAGTCGTGGCAGTGGACAGAGTTGCAGCTTTCTGCCTCTTTGCCGTTTGGTCTGGACCCACAGGTGAACTGTACCAGCCTTGATCCCAAGCACACTTTCTACAGACCTTCACATCACACGGTTCCATGTGAGCAAATGGACAGGGAAAGCCAACCCCTGGGCTGGCTCTCACACAGTATTTTGTCTTGAATTTTGAATAAGCCTTATTTTTTTTTTTAATCTTGTTTTGTGTTTTTCATGGTGGTGGTGGTGGTGGTTTATTTTACACAGACCACTTAGAAGAAATCCCATGGTTATCTGTCATTTTCATGCCCTGTTTTTCCTGCTGGCAACCCATCCGAGTAGGGTGACTCACTTTTCTGTGTAAAGAGTCTACATGGCCCAGGTAGGAGGTGGAAGCAGCTGTCTGGAATGTCATGCCATTGGGATGCTTATATCTGTGTCTTGGCTTCAGGTAACCAGCTGGGCTTTGGTAGGAATGATATGAAAGGAGACAAAAAACAGTGGAAACTAACACTCCCCACCCATCCCTGTTTCTATGAAGCATTTGGTTCTTCCCTTTACACTTGAGTGATGATGATATTCAGACCAGGCATTGACATTACAGTAAGAAATGAAAAAAGTGTATCTGTCTTGTCTGTCTATCGATTGGATATATATCTCCCAAAGCAGACAAACCCAAGGCTGTATGGTGAACTAGGGTCTGTGTTTTGACTCCATAAAAACAAAATCCATGTTGAACAAAGGGATGTTTGTATGCCGTGACTTTCTGGGTGACCCGTGTGTATCTATCCATTATGTGCTAGCCATGAGCCCTGTTTTCCTCTGAAGATACTGAGTGGTAGCCATCTCCTCACACGAACCACACATCTGGAGCACAGATGGCCCTCTCAAGGTAATTGAACTTACACATCTACTTTTACCAAACAAGTGTCTGATGCTTACTTGGGTGTATTCCACAGCATGTGGACTGCGGTCCCCTGTGCTTGCCAGGAATGCTGTGCTCCATGTAGAGGTTTTACGCTACTCATCACTGCAATTTGCACGCTGCTTTGTGGGCACTTGGAGGCCTGTGCTCTGTTCCCTGTAACTGGAAGTGTGCTCTGAACTTGTCTGTCTCCCTTGGCTGCTCCTGGCCCTTGGTACCAGCTCCCAGGGGTGTCCACAACCACTTGGGACAGAAGGTGAAGGTGGAATTTCAAAGAGAAGCTTGCTTGGATCTTCGGCAACAAGCTTGGATGAGCTATGGACCCAACATGGGCCCTCTCAGAATTGCCAGGAGGAGGCTTTGGCAGGTGCCACAGGTGCCATGGGGCCTGTCTCCATCTGCTGCATCCAGTGGGTGGAAGCCAGCCAACGTGTGACCAGAGCAGCTGGATGGTGTCACAGCCCTCAGATGTCCTTCCACCCTTTTTTTTTTTTTTGAGACAGACTCTGGCTCTGTCGCCCACGCTGGAGTGCAGTGGCCTGATCTCAGCTCACTGCAAGCTCTGCCTCCCAGGTTTACACCATTCTCCTGCCTCAGCCTCCCAAGTAGCTAGGACTACAGGTGCCCGCCACGTCGCCCGGCTAGTTTTTTGTATTTTTTAGTAGAGACGGGGTTTCACCGTGTTAGCCAGGATGGTCTTGATCTCCTGACCTAGTGATCTGCCCATCTTGGCCTCCCAAAGTGCTGGGATTACAGGGTTAAGCCACCGCGCCCGGCCTCCTTCCACCTTTTTTAAAGAGTCCCAAGTAACTCAGTTGAAGTGTCTCAAAGGTAAGAAAGGTCTATGAAAACGAATCCTTCCTCAGTTAATTGATCAAATGGGTGAATCCTGACCCTCTCCAGTTTCTTTCCCTGATCGGCGTGGGGAGCTGGTGTTAGCTGTGGGATTCACTGCAGCGTCCTACCACAAAGGCAAAGAAGACAAAAATGAAACTTGCAGAGCTGGGCTTGATTCCCAAGTCACAGTCAGGCTCCTGCTATGGTAGGTGGGACATCTCTCTAGCTGCTCACAGAGATGGAACTAGGGAATTAAGGGAGAGTTAGGGGGCCAGGGAGATTTACTTGAGTCTGATTTTCCAGGTGAATGAGAAGAGAGGGCTTGGTGCCAACGCATTCCTGGGAGAGGCACGTCATCACCAATAGCATTTGTCATTGTATGTTAGCAATAAGATTCAGCTGCTCAGATTTTTTGGGCTGCCTCGAAGATGCTGACACATTTTCTGTGCTGTGATTGTTCTGAAGGCAGAGTAGCTGTAACCACTGTGAGAACCCAAATAAAAATCAATACCCCCTGCCAAAGACCACCGTTCTGAAACACACATTTCTCTAGAAAACAGTGCCCCCTTTCTCCCAAGCTTCTTATTAGTTTTGAATTCCATCTCTTTGTGTGTGCTAATCTAGTGTACCATGGAACACATTTTGGGAGTTGCGGGCTCTGTTTACCTTTAAGGGGGACTGTCATGTCTGACCTGAGATTGGAGGACGCTTTCCAGTGTGAAGGAGTGTGAGGGAGCAGGCACAGACACAGTGAGAACAGGGTCATTTTATTGCTATAGAGACTGCAGAGGGACCGGGGGCTTTAGCTGTTGGCAGCTATGGTGTTCTTAATCCAGGCCAAATAGTTGTAGACTTTTGTGTAGACTCCAGGCTTGTTTTTCTGGGCACAGTCATCGCCCCAGGAGACAATTCCTTGGAGCTGTCCATTGGAGACCACGGGGCCACCAGAGTCACCCTGGGGGGAGGAAGAGACAAGTTGTATGGACAGATGGAGGAAGAATATAGCTATATTTACTCTGAACCTTAAAAGACCCCTTTCCAGCCAGCTCTGTGGCTCCATTTCCTTCTCACGGTGGCCCATTCTCTGTTCTTCCTAAGCAGACAGCATGCAGCCCAAGGGAGCCTTCCTGACTTCTCATTGGGGGCACTGCAGGGAGCCTCTGTAGCCCCACCACCTTGGAAGTTCAAATCTTTTTCTCGGGTGGGGCCTGAGTATCAGTGGGACCCTCATCATGGGAAGGGTTTTCCAAATCACCTGGCAAGAATCTTTGCCCCCCTCAAGGAAGCCCACACAGAATATGTTGCTGGTAATCTCTCCAGGGTAGGAGGCTTCACACTCAGCCTGGGTCAGCACAGGAGCGTACAGGCACTGCAGCTCGTCTGGGTAGTCAGCTGTGAGGATCAGGAAGAGGTCAAAGAAAGTAGAAATGTGGGTCAGGTCAGAGAAGGAGACAATAATCTAGGACGGAACATTGAATAGTAACACTGACCTGGAGAGGGCTCCAAAACATGTGTCCTGGCAAGAGACTCTGGCTTTTAGTTCCCAGAATGATCATTGTTGAACCCCTCCCAAGACATGATCATTGCAAGTTCTCCATTTGTCCTGTCTCTTGATTTTAGGAGCCAAGTCCTTGTCTGATGCCCAGTGCAGAGCCTGTGTGTGATGGGCACAAGAAATGCATCTTAAGCCTGGAGGTGAGAGTATTTTAGTAAAGGGGCATGCTTCATTCTGGAAATTGTGAGGATGGAGGGAAGTAGAAGGGCAAAGGTTGCCACTCACCACCAGAGCTCAGAGTGTTGCCCCAGCCAGAGATGAGGCACTCGGCGCCAGCAGCTGGAGGGGCAGTGGGCAGAGAGATGGTGGACACGTGGGCATTGATGACAGCAGGTGAGGAGAGCTTGGTCAGCAGGATGTCATTGTTCAGAGTATTCCTGTTGCATTTGGGGTGTCGGATGATCTTGGCTGCATTGATGAACTGCTGAGTCCCCTCCAGGACTTCGATGTTGTGCTCTCCCAGTCTTACCTGGATGTAGCTGTTGGGCAGGGCAGGCATGGTGAAGACCTTCTCCCACAGCCGGGGCACCCATCCCACCTTCCCCAGGGTCCTCACGTTCCCTGCTCATGGACAGCTCTGGAGGCATGGGGTGGGTGTGTGGCCATATCACATGGGCAGTAGAGGGATGTGGGTCAGTGCAGGTGTGAGACCCAGGACCTTGCTGCTTCAGAGGTTGGTGGTAGTGAGGTGGGGAGTAGTCAAAGGGATCCCACAGGAGGCTGCTCCTCAACCTGCCTTCCCAGTCTCTTTCCCACAGTCTCCACAGTCACTAGCACTGTGGGCACAAGGAGCTCCTTGAAGTTTTCCTAGCATTCTTCACCCCAGGTCTTTGCTAACTGTGCACAGTGCCTGTTCCTCCCTCCATTCTTGGCCTGGTGAGCACCACCCTTCTGTGTAATCTAATCCAAGGGTAGCCATAGCATTAGCATCTCCTGGGAACTTCTTAGAAATGTAAATTCTTGGGTCTTACCTCCATCTACTGATCAGAACCTTGGGGATGGGACCCAGTGACGTGTGTCTTAACAAGCCTTCAGGTGGTTCTGGTGCATACTCAGGTTTTAGAGTTCATGATCTAGGCAGCGGTTTTCAGCTCTCTCTATGCACTTTACAGTTACCAGAAGTAGAGTGTTATATACTCCCTGATATTCACCCCCTCTTCCTGAAAATATTTAATTAATTGCCCTGGGATGGGACATAGGCAACAGTATTTTTAAAAACTCTTTCTTAGGTGACTTTAATGTATAGCTAACCAGCAAAAGGTACTTGCCTGCTTTTCTCACTCGCTCTGACCACCCCAAGATCATCCCTGCCTGCTTTCATGACCACAACCCTTGCTGTTTCATGGATTTGCCTGGGTGTGAGAGGTTCCTGTCTTGTGTTCACTCTCTGCTCTGGGGAGTCAACTGCTGCCAACAAGTTTTCTTCTCCACCACCTCTCCTCTCCATCTTACCCAGCCTTAGTACTTCCCTGGGCTGAAGCCAAGCTCTCCCAGGCAGCCTGGCTTGGAGCTTTGCAGTCAGGGGCCCCACACTTATGGCTTGTAGCAGTGACCTCCTGATACCACCCACTGTTTGCTAATGAGGGAGCCACTGCAGAAGTGGGAGCCAGAATGCAGGGACACCTGGTAGGGGAGAGAATTCTTCTCACAGGTGTAGTCTCCAGTGATCTTGTCATCCCTGTCAAAGGGGGCAGCAACTGGAGTGGAGACGGGAAGGGAGAATGCAAGCCAGTAGCATGTTAGGGGTGGTGCTACCAGTCTGGAGTTGCTTTCTTGTAATTAGAAATGGAGAACAAGCACAGTGAGGCTAGGCAAGGAAGGGAGAGCTGGCACCCCTGGTGAGCATCACTGGATGTGTCTCCCAAGTCTGTGTCTCCAGGGCAAGTAGCTAGGTACCCGGTCGGGGCTTAGATCTCTCCTGGGGTCACCAGGCTGAGGTCGCAAGGAATGTCTTCACAATGCTTTCAGTGGGATAGGAGTTGGGATGTGGTTACCTCACCCACTGAGTGCTTCTCTCTTTTATTCATCAGCTGTGTACTTCTTCTGGCTATTTCAGTCCTGGAATGTCAGGATACTTTGGCCAAGCTAGGAAAACCCCCTGATTGCATAGAACTTGGCATGACCAGCTTCCCCCATAGCTCAGATTTGTGGAGTCAGGGCAGAGTTGAGGGCAGACCCCAGGCTCACTTCGACAGAACAAACGTAGATTTTGTTATTGGCCAATAGTACAGCAATTCTTAACTTTGACTGTATGCCTGGAAATGTTAATAATCACCTGGATGCTTAAAAGCCCAGAACACAAGCTGCACCCCTGACAATAAAGTTAGAATGTCTAGAGCTTAGTCTTTGGCATGAGTAATTTTTCAACCTCCCCAGGTGCATCTGAGGTTAAGAGCAACTCTAGTGGTGCTATTGGGGTGCTGTTGGAGCCAAGCCTGAAGCCTGCTGCTTCATTTCGTGGTCCAGCCCCACTTGCCCTCCCTTCCCAGCTTCTCCAACCACAGCTCGGATATAGATGAATGACACTGGTGGGAGTGAAATCAGAGAGAAGCTTAAACAGGTGAGGCTTAAAGAGAGCCCAAGGAGGATGGGAAGTAGAGACGCCATGTGGAGGAAATAGAATATTAGAGCATAGTCAAAAGGGGAGAGGTAGCAAGAATGGAAGGGCATGTGTGGGCCAGGAAAGGGTATGGTTGGGGCCTGAGGCAGGGCATGATACTCACCAGCAGCTCCCACAAAGGTAAGGATCAGGAGTGCATTCACGGTGGTAGAAAGTGCCTGACTGGTGGTGGAGGACCCATCTTTATACCTCCCGAGGATCGGGAGAGGAGGTGTCTGTGAGGTGAGGGTCACCACTCCTCCCAACCCAAACAAACCTACAATTTTCCCCTTCCCAGGGTCTTGCATCAACTCTGCTATGTTTGGCCACTCTGTGGGCTTGTGATTCACAGATGATAAGGAAACTTGCCTTCTGAGAGGAGAGAGGGAGACCGGCTGTTTCCTGCAAGGATACTGGGATGGGGAAGACAGGGGAAGCCAAGACTGGGATCACACAGCTGGGTTTCTTAGGCCCGGGAGATGAGGGTTAGAAGGAGGAAGAGTGCCCTGGCTGTTTAGGAGTCTTTTTGACTATTGGGGATGTATTTAATGTACTTAAGGAAGGACAAGCGTTGGTAACAAGCTTGGCTTTTCAGTGTCGTGGATCCCCCAAGAGAGGAGGAAAGTCTTATCTAAGGCTCATTCCTGTGAAAATGAAGATGCTTCTCTCTAGTCAGTGTGCGGGCATGTCAAATCCAAGACATTGGGAACAAGAATACCAACACTAACGGATAAGGAGAAGGGAGACTCACATTCCACAGGATTCTGGGCTTCCAGATGGCTCTCCTTCCTACCAAGGCTTAAGGATGGGAAGTGTTGCAAAGAAGGAGGGGGCACATGTTATGTAGGAGCTTACTCAGTGCATCTGGAGGATGGAAAACCAATGGCACACTCCTCCCCTTCTTCAATGTGAAGACATTTGTCTCTGTCATGTGCATCCTAGGATCTTTTCATGCAGCCTTACTCTTGCCCTGGCAACCTGGACTCAGGGTGATGCAAGATGACCCACTTGCTCGGGGCTGACAACATGAACCAGAATGACATGGCCCCCAATCAGATGTCAGAGTTTAGACCATGGTAAATCTAGGTTACAATCTGATCTGAAAATGAGCAGTAGGTAGGGATTTGAGAACATGGTAAATGGTTCACATATTGGGTTCAACAACGAAGATGTGGAGGGCTGGGTCTAGAATGTCTTAGATGCAGTGAGATTATGCTGGGCTCAGTACAAAGTGAATCTTCCCAGAGAATATCCTGATTTGGGCCCTACGAAGGCTACTGAGACACAGTTGTGTAATTGGCTGAGGCACAACTTAGCCAGAGAAGTGTGGAGTGGGAGATGCTGTCTCCGCTCAAGTGTAATGATGTAAGGAAAGAAAGAGCTTCCTTATGAGAATGGTTTCCCTTCTCAGCAACTCAGAGCTCAGGTTTGTGATGGGCAGGAGTGAGCAGAGTTCAAGTTTGAATTATTTGAAAGGTAGAAGAAGCAGGGATGTTTTGGAGACAATAAACAATATGAGCAAAGCTCAGAAACTTGGTGGTGAAATTGGACATGCCACGGGGATAGAGGGAGGAAGCAAATGGAAACCAGAAGGAATTAGAAAAAATGCCAAAGTGGGGCCCATGGAGTTGAGAGGACACACAGGGTACCTTCGGGTTCAACTCCTGCGTGGCTGCGGAGCCAGTCTCCCCACAGTCAGGAGACCCACTGCTCAGAGACCCCCTCTCCACCTTGTACCTCCTCTAATCACGGATGGGCTCATACCTAACACTGCTATATTTAGATGGTGCATGGTGCCTGACAGTTTTACAAGAATTTTCACAGAAGCAACAGTCGTGCATTGTTTTCATTTTTGATGAGTTTCATAGTTTAACTTCCCACAAACATGCAAATTATGATTTGTGCAGAGCAAAAGTATTTCCATTTATAAAGGAAGAGACTGAGATATAGAATGATTCTGTCTTTCCCAAGAATACAGATCTTGGCAGAGTTGATCATAAGGCCAACAAGCCATGGAGTGCATTGTGAAGTGTGGGTATTGCTGCAGGTGGCATCTAAAAGGAGATTTATTGAGGATCAAGACAGAGGTTCCCAGAGGACCAACTGTACATCTGATTCCTTCCTGGTGCCTTTCTTCCTGGCAGACAGAGACGATTGAATTCATCTTTCTCCTGGCACCATGTCTCAGAGCCTTACCTTGCCACATTTCCAGACCCATCCAGGCCATGACTACCCTGTAGATGACATACCTTTCTGCTCTCGAATAACTGGCCAAGTCTGAGGTAGTCAGGTTTTGGAGCATTGATAATATGGGCTTTTACTATGTTGTCCCTAAACATGTTGTTTCATTTTGCCCCTTGTCATGGGGTCTTCACAGAACTCCTGCCTTAGCAGATAAGGAGAGACTCTTGCTCTAGCAAGTGTAGACACCAGTGTGTACTAAACAGGGACGTGAGCCTTGGTAGAAGATGGAAAATTTGTTTGGAAATGGGGATTTTTAGAACAGTGCTTGTGACTCTGATTCTCTGTCTGAAAGGGGACACTCAAGAATATGAGGATTTCTGTATCTAGAGCTTGAAGACTAGCCTTCTCCAGAATTTTGCGTTCTTCCTTAAATGATCACAGTATAGTCTGAGGTCAGCTTTCTTCAAAAAAGACGGACCTTACTGGCAGAGAACATAGCTATAGGTGGAGACTATTACCTCATACTATAGACTCAGATGTGTAGGATAGGTTCAGATCCAGCTGCCCAAGCTCAAATTGGATTACGTGGCATTCTTGGTACTGTTCATTCTGAACTAGAGATTTTTTTGTCTACTTCTCTAAGACATCTTTCTGACTTGTGTTTAGTGCTTAGCACACCAAACCACTGTCCTTCAATTATGATAACAGTGAATCATTTCTGTGTGCTTACTTTATACCAGGTAACTTACTATAGGGCGTGTAACTCATATAAGTTAAGAATGTTTTTTTCATTTTATCATCACAACCACCTATGGGATTGCCCATTTTACAGATGATCAAATGAGCTTTCTGGAGGTGAAGTGACTCTTCCATCTCCCAGAGTAGCAGCTCCCAGTCAGAGCCGGCCTTGCCTGCACTCAAGACCTTGGCAAAGCAACCAGAGCTGGAAAGAAACATGAGAGAAGCTTTCAATGATTTTCAGCCACTTTGTCCTCCTTTTTTCCTCTACTCCTCTCCTGCATTTTTCTCCATCTCCAGGTACATTTTGGGATGTAGATGCCTGTCCCCACACAAAAACACTTGGGATCATTCCTGATGTCCCAATTCATCCCAATATCCACCCCCCCCCCCCCCGCCTTTTGTCTTGGATTTTGAATAAGCATTTTTTGGCTTGTTTTGTGTTTTTGGTAGTTGTGGTGGTGGTTCAGTTTACACTGACCACTTGGAAGAAATGCCATGGTTATCTGTGATTTTCATGCCCTGTTTCTGCTGATAACCCTTCTGAGTGGGGTGACTCACTTTCCTGTATAAAGATTCTTTATTATTATTATTATTATACTTTAAGTTCTAGGGTACATGTGCATAACGTGCAGGTTTGTTACATATGTATACTAGTGCCATGTTGGTGTGCTGCACCCATCAACTCATCAGCACCCATCAACTCATCATTTACATCAGGTATAACTCCCAATGCTATCCCTCCCCCCTTCCCCCTCCCCGTGATAGGGCCCGGCGTGTGATGTTCCCCTTCCCAAGTCCAAGTGATCTCATTGTTCAGTTCCCACCTATGAGTGAGAACGTGCGGTGTTTGGTTTTCTGTTCTTGTGATAGTTTGCTAAGAATGATGGTTTCCAGCTGCATCCATGTCCCTACAAAGGACACAAACTCATCCTTTTTTTATGGCTGCATAGTATTCCATGGTGTATATGTGCCACATTTTCTTAATCCAGTCTGTCACAGATGGACATTTGGGTTGATTCCAAGTCTTTGCTATTGTGAATAGTGCCGCAATAAACATATGTGTGCATGTGTCTTTATAGCAGCATGATTTATAATCCTTTGGGTGTATACCCAGTAATGGGATGGCTGGGTCATATGGTACATCTAGTTCTAGATCCTTGAGGAATCGCCATACTGTTTTCCATAATGGTTGAACTAGTTTACAATCCCACCAACAGTGTAAAAGTGTTCCTATTTCTCCACATCCTCTCCAGCACCTGTTGTTCCCTGACTTTTTTATGATTGCCATTCTAACTGGTGTGAAATGGTATCTCATTGTGGTTTTGGTTTGCATTTCTCTGATGGCCAGTGATGATGAGCATTTTTTCATGTGTCTGTTGGCTGTATGAATGTCTTCTTTTGAGAAGTGTCTGTTCATATCCTTTCCCCACTTTTTGATGGGGTTGTTTGTTTTTTTCTTGTAAATTTGTTTGAGTTCTTTGTAGGTTCTAGATATTAGCCCTTTGTCAGATGAATAGATTGCAAACATTTTCTCCCATTCTGTAGGTTGCCTGCTCACTCTGATGGTAGTTTCTTTTGCTGTGCAGAAGCTCTTTAGTTTAATTAGATCCCATTTGTCAATTTTGGCTTTTGTTGCCATTGCTTTTGGTGTTTTAGACATGAAGTCCTTGCCCATGCCTATGTCCTGAATGGTACTACCTAGGTTTTCTTCTAGGGTTTTTATGGTATTAGGTCTAACATTTAAGTCTCTAATCCATCTTGAATTAATCTTCGTATAAGGAGTAAGGAAAGGATCCAGTTTCAGCTTTCTACTTATGGCTAGCCAATTTTTCCCAGCAGCATTTATTAAATAGGGAATCCTTTCCCCATTTCTTGTTTCTTTCAGGTTTGTCAAAGATCAGATGGCTGTAGATGTGTAGTATTATTTCCGAGGACTCTGGTCTGTTCCATTGGTCTATATCTCTGTTTTGGTACCAGTACCATGCTGTTTTGGTTACTGTAGCCTTGTAGTATAGTTTGAAGTCAGGTAGCGTGATGCCTCCAGCTTTGTTCTTTTGACTTAGGATTGTCTTGGCAATGTGGGCTCTTTTTTGGTTCCGTATGAACTTTAAAGCAGTTTTTTCCAATTCGGTGAAGAAACTCATTGGTAGCTTGATGGGGATGGCATTGAATCTATAAATAACCTTGGGCAGTATGGCCATTTTCACGATATTGATTCTTCCTATCCATGAGCATGGTATGTTCTTCCATTTGTTTGTGTCCTCTTTTATTTCACTGAGCAGTGGTTTGTAGTTCTCCTTGAAGAGGTCCTTTACATCCCTTGTAAGTTGGATTCCTAGGTATTTTATTCTCTTTGAAGCAATTGTGAATGGTAGTTCATTCCTGATTTGGCTCTCTGCTTGTCTGTTACTGGTGTATAAGAATGCTTGCGATTTTTGCACATTAATTTTGTATCCTGAGACTTTGCTGAAGTTGCTTATCAGCTTAAGGAGATTTGGGGCTGAGACAATGGGGTTTTCTAAATATGCAATCATGTCATCTGCAAACAGGGACAATTTGACTTCTTCTTTTCCTAACTGAATACCCTTGATTTCTTTCTCTTGCCTGATTGCCCTAGCCAGAACTTCCAACACTATGTTGAATAGGAGTGGTGAGAGAGGGCATCCCTGTCTTGTGCCAGTTTTCAAAGGGAATTTTTCCAGTTTTTGCCCATACAGTATGATATTGGCTGTAGGTTTGTCATAAATAGCTCTTATTATTTTGAGGTACGTTCCATCAATACCGAATTTATTGAGCGTTTTTAGCATGAAGGGCTGTTGAATTTTATCAAAGGCCTTTTATGCATCTATTGAGATAATCATGTGGTTCTTGTCTTTGGTTCTGTTTATATGCTGGATTATGTTTATTGATTTGCGAATGTTGAACCAGCCTTGCATCCCAGGGATGAAGCCCACTTGATCATGGTGGATAAGCTTTTTGATGTGCTGCTGAATCCGGTTTGCCAGTATTTTATTGAGGATTTTTGAATCGATGTTCATCAGGGATATTGGTCTAAAATTCTCTTTTTTTGTTGTGTCTCTGCCTGGCTTTGATATCAGGATGATGTTGGCCTCATAAAATGAGTTAGGGAGGATTCCCTCTTTTTCTATTGATTGGAATAGTTTCAGAAGGAATGGTACCAGCTCCTGCTTGTACCTCTGGTAGAATTCAGCTGTGAATCCATCTGGTCCTGGACTTTTTTTGGTTGGTAGGCTATTAATTATTGCCTCAATTTCAGAGCCTGCTATTGGTCTATTCAGGGATTCAACTTCTTCCTGGTTCAGTCTTGGAAGAGTGTAAGTGTCCAGGAAATTATCCATTTCTTCTAGATGTTCTAGTTTATTTGCGTAGAGGTGTTTATAATATTCTCTGATGGTAGTTTGTATTTCTGTGGGGTCAGTGGTGATATCCCCTTTATCATTTTTTATTGCATCTGTTTGATTCTTCTCTCTTTTCTTCTTTATTAGTCTTGCTAGTGGTCTGTCAATTTTGTTGATCTTTTCAAAAAACCAACTCCTGGATTCATTGATTTTTTGGAAGGTTTTTTGTGTCTCTATCTCCTTCGGTTCTGCTCTGATCTTAGTTATAGCTGTCGGTGTCCCCCAATAGACATCTACAGAACTCTCCACCCCAGATCAACAGAATATACATTCTTCTCAGCACCACCTTGCACTTATTCCAAAATTGACCACATAATTGGAAGTAAAGCACTCCTCAGCAAATGTACAAGAACAGAAATTATAACAAACTGTCTCTCAGACCGCAGTGCAATCAAACTAGAACTCAGGACTAAGAAACTCAATCAAAACCGCTCGACTACATGGAAACTGAACAACCTGCTCCTGAATGACTACTGGGTACATAACGAAATGAAGGCAGAAATAAAGATATTCTTTGAAACCAATGAGAACAAAGATACAACATATCAGAATCTCTGGGACACATTTAAAGCAGTGTGTAAAGGGAAATTTATAGCACTAAATCCCCACAAGAGAAAGCTGGAGAAATCCAAAATTGACACTCTGACATCACAATTAAAAGAACTAGAGAAGCAAGGGCAAACACATTCAAAAGCTAGCAGAAGGCAAGAAACAGCTGGGCTTTCTTAGGCCTAGGAGATGAAGGTTAGAAGAAGGGAGAATGGCCTGACTGTTTAGGAATCCTTTTAATTATTGGGGATGTATTTAATGTTCTTAAGGAAGGACAAGCGTTGGTAACAAGCTTGGCTTTTCAGTGTCCTGGAGCCCCCAAGAGAGGAGGAAAGTCTTATCTAAGGCTCATTCCTGTGAAAATGAAGATGTTTCTCTCCAGTCAGTGTGCGGGGATGTCACATCCAAGACTCTGGGAATAAGAATTCCAAACTAACGGATAAGGAGAAGGGAGACTCACATTCCATAGAATTCTGGGCTTCCAGATGGTTCTCCTTCCTACCAAGGCTTAAGGATGGGAAGTGCTGCAAAGAAGGAGGGGGCACAGGTTACGTAGGAGCTTACTCAGTGCATCTGGAGGATGGAAAACCAATGGCACACTCCTCCCCTTCTTCAATGTGAAGACATTTGTCTGTCTCATGTGCATCCTGTCATAGGTTCTCTTCAGGCAACCTCACGGTTGCCCTGGCAAACTGTACTCAGGGTGATGCAAATTGACCCACCTGCTCAGAGTTGACAGCCCGAACCAGAATGACATGGCCCCTGATCAGATGTCAGAGTATGAACTTTTCAGTGTCCTGGAGCCCCCAAGAGAGGAGGAAAGTCTTATCTAAGGCTCATTCCTGTGAAAATGAAGATGCTTCTCTCCAGTCAGTGTGCGGGCATGTCAAATCCAAGACTTTGGACCATGGTAAATCTGGGTTATGATCTGATCTGAGAATCAGCAGTAGGTAGAGATTTGAGCACGTGGTAAATGGGTCACATACTGGGTTCAATAACGAAGATGTGGAGGGGTGGGTCTAGAATTTTCTGTCTTAGATGCAGTGAGATTACGCTGGACTCAGTACAAAGTGAATCTTCCCGGACAATATCCTGATTTGGGCCCTACCAAGGCTACTAAGACACAGTTGTGTAATTGACTGAGGCACAACTTGGCCAGAGCAGTGTGGAGATAGAGATGCTGTCTCTCCTCAAGTCTAGTGATGTAAGGAAAGAAGGAGCTTCCTTATGAGGGTGCTTTCCCTTCTCAGCAACTCAGAGCTCAGGTTGGTGATGGGCAGGAGTGAGCAGAGTTCAAGTTTGAATTCTTTGAAAGGTAAAAGAAGCAGGGATATTCTAGAGACAGTAAACCAAAAGAGCAAAGCTCAGAAACTTGGTGGTGAAATTGGACATGCCAGGGGGATAGAGGGAGGAAGTAAATAGAAACCAGAGGGAATCAGAAAACATGCCAAAGTGGGGCTGGTGGAGTTGAGAGGACACACAGAGATCCTTCGAGTTCAACTCCTGGCATGGCCGCCGAGCCAGCTTCCCCACAGCCAGGAGACCCACTGCTCAGAGACACCCTCTCTACCCCGTACCCCCTCTAATCACTGATGGGCTCAAACCTAACACTGCTGTATTTAGATGGTGCATGGTGTCTGAGAGTTTTACAAGAGTTTTCACATAAGCAACAGTGGTACATTGCTTTTCATTTATGCTGAGTTTCACAGTTTAACTTCCCACAAACATGCTAATTATGATATGTGCAGAGCGAACTTATTTCCATTTATAGAGGAAGACAATGCGATTCAGAAGGATTCTGTCTTGTCCAAGAATACAGATCTTGGCAGAGCTGATCATAAGGATAATGGAAGCCATGGAGAGCATTGTGAAGTGTGGGAATTGCTGCAGGTGGCATCTAAAAGGAGATTTATTGAGGATCAAGACAGAGGTCCCCAGAGGACCAACTGTACATCTGATTCCTTCCTGGTTCTTTCCTTCCTGGCAGAAATAGATGATTAAATTCCTCTTTCTCCTGGCACCTTGTCTCAGAGCCTTACCTTGCCACAGTTCCAGACCCATCCAGGCCATGACTACCGTTTAGATGACACACCTCCCTGCTCACGAATAACTGGCCAAGGCTGAGGTAGCCAGGTTTTGGAGCATTGATAATATGGGCTTTTCCTGTGTTGTCCCTAAGCATGTTGTTTCATTTTGTCCCCGTGTCATGGCATTTTTGCAGAACTCCTGCCATAGAGAATAAGGAGAGACTCTTCCTCTAGCAACCATAGACACCAGTGTGCCCTAAACAGGGATGTAACCTTGGCAGAAGATGGAAAATTTTTTTGGAAAAGGGGAATTTTGGATCAGTGCTTGTGACTCTCACTTTCTGTCTGAAAGGCAACACCCAAGAACCTAAGGATTTTTGTATCTAGAGCTTGAAGGCTAGCCTTCTCCAGTATTTTGTGCTCTTCCTTAAATGATCACAGTATAGTCTGAGGTCAGTTTTCTTCAAAAAGGAATGACCTTACAGGCAGAGAAGACAGCTATAGGTGGAGACTATTACCTCATACTGTAGACTCAGATGTGTAGGATAGGCTCAGATCTAGCTGCCCAAGCTCAATTTGGAGGACATGCCATTCTTGGTACTGTTCATTCTGAACTATAGATTTCTTTGTCTACTTCTCTGAGATATCTTTCTGGTTTGTGTTTAGTGCTTAGCACACCAAACCACTGTCCTTCAATTATGATAACAGTGAATCATTTCTGTGTGCTTACTATATACCACGTAGCTTACTATATAACATGTAACTCATATAAGTTAAGAATATTTTTTTCATTTTATCATGACAACCACTTTGGGATTTTACATTTTATGGATGATCAAATTATCATTTTACAGATGATCAAATGAGTTTTCTGGAGGTAAAGTGAGGCTTCCACCTCCCAGTGCAGCAGCTACAAGCCAGAGCCGGCCCTGCCTGCACGTAAGACCTTGACAAAGCAACCAGAGCCAGAAAGAACCATGAGAGAAGCTTTCAATCACTTCCAGCCACTTTGTTGCCCTTTTTTTCTCTTCTCATCTCCTGCATTTTTCTCCATCTCCAGGTACAGTTTGGGATGTGGATACCTGTCCCAATACAAAAGCACTTGGGGATCCTTTCGTGATACCCCAATTCATCCCGATTTCCCCCCTTTCAAGTCAGATCTCACCTACCTGTTTGGGTCAGAGACATGTGTATGTTAAAATCCCCGAGGAAGGCGGCAGGGACTGTGCCCTGAGATGATTATTGGTGAAGTGGATTTATGCTTCATTTCAGTTTAAGAGAATGTTGCTGTGTCTCTGCCTAGGACAGGCAGCCCACTGTGGCCCTGGGTGATGAGGGAAGCCCACAGAGACCCAGGGTTTGTGACCTGTGGCTGCCAGTGTCTGCAGAGCCAGAATTGAGCTAATCCCTTGAAAGGACAAGTGCTGATGGGCACTTGTGTGGTCGGTTGCTATGGGGCTTCTTGATCTCTCAAATTCCAGGTGACAAGATCAATGCATGCTGGACGGAGCCCTTCCCAGCAGGCTCTGGTGGCTGCAAACTGGTTCAGGTGTAGAAGATCATACCACTTTACCTTTGGTTTTTCTTCGAAAACTGAACAATGAAAGACCGATGAAAACAAGAATTCTACCAGTGAGCAGGCAAGAATTCTCTTCTGGAAAAGGGATGTTTGTGGCTCTTCCCCACGTTGGCCTTGAAAGCACTTGGCTGCAGAATGGCTATTACTAAAATGTCAAAAAATTAGAAGATGATGGTGAGGCTGCAGAAGAAAAGAAAGGCTTATACACTGTTGGCCTGAGTGTAAATTAGTTCCTGGAAAAATTAATGCAGAAAGCATTTTGGAGATTTCTGAAATAATTTAAAACAAACCTATAATTCCACCCAGCAATTCCTTTAGTGGGCATTTACCCAAAGGAAAATAATTGTTCTGCCAAAAAGACACATGCTCTTGAACATCTTTCACAGCACTATTCACAGTAGCAAAGCCATGGAATGAACCTAGGGGGCCATCAGCGGTAGACTAGATAAAGGAAATGTGGTACATATACACCATGGAATACTATGCGTCCATGAGAAGAATGAAATCATGTCCTTTACAGCAACATGGATCTGCTTGGAGACCATAATCCTAAGGAAATTAACATAGGAACGGAAAACCAAATATCATGTTCTCATGTATAAGTGGGAGCTGAGCATTAGGTACACATGGATATAAATATAGGAACCGTAGACACTGCAACTACTAGAAGGAAGAGAGAGGGAGGATGGAAAGGGCTGAAGAACTAACTATTGGGTATTATGCTTGGTGTCTGCATGATGAGATCATTTGTGCCCCAAAGCTCAGCATCACACAATATACCCGTGTAACGATCCTGCACATGTAGCCCCTGAATCTAAAATAAAAGTTGAAATTATGTTTTCAAAAATGGGCCCTGGGCCAGAAGCAGAGGCTCATGCCTGTAATCCCAGCACTTCCTATCACTTGAGGTCAGGAGTTCAAAACCAGCCTGTCCAGCATGATGAAACCCTGTCTCTACTAAAAACACAAACAACAACAACAACAACAAAAAAGAAATTAGCTGGGCATGGTGGCAGGTGCCTGTAACCCCAGCTACTTGGGAGGCTGAATCACTTCATCCTGGGAGGCAGAGGTTATAGTGAGCAGAGATGATGCCACGGCACTCCAGCCTGGCTGTAGTTCAGCCGGAAGGAGATGTTTTGTGTGAAGGCTGATGTAGAGCTCTTCGGAGCCTCTGTGAGAAGGAGGCCCTAAGCCGTGGCGGTGGACACAGTTGCAGCTTTCTGCTTCTTTGCCCTTTAGTCTGACCCCACGGGTGAACAATACCAGCCTCAATCCCAAGCACACCCTCTGGAGACCTTCACATCTCACAGTTCCATGTGAGCAAATGGACTGGGAAAGCTGTGTGGCCTGAGAAAAGGCAACCCCATGGCCTGACTCTACACAGTAGTTTGTCTTGAATTTTCGATAAGGATTTTTTTTGCTTGTTTTGTGTTTTTGGTGGTGGTAGTGTTGGTTTAGTTTACACTGACCACTTGGAAGAAACCCCATGGTTATCTGTGATTTTCATGCCCTGTTTCTGCTGGCAACCGTTCTGAGTGGAGTGACTCACTTTTCTGTTTCGAGACTCTAAGTGGCCCAGGTAGGAGGTAGAAGTAGCCGTCTGGAAGGCCACTGGGATCCTTATGTCTGTCTCTTGGCTTCAGGTAACCAGCTGGGCTTTGATAGGAATGATCTGAATGGAGACAAAAACAGTGGAAACTAACACTCTCCACTCAGTCCTGTTTCTATGAAGCGTTTGGTTCTTACCTTGACTCTTGAGTGATGATAATATTCAGAGGAGGCATTGACGTTATGGTAAGAAAGGGAAAAAAATGTATCTATCTTATCTGTCTATCTATCTCGTGTATATGTCTCTCTCTTTCCAAAAGCAGACAAACCCAAGGCTGTAAGGTGAACTATGGTCTGTCTGCCTTTGGACTCCATAAAAACAAAATCGTTGTTGAACAAAGTGATGTTTGTATGCAGTGACTTTCTGGGTAACCCGTGTGTATCTGTCCATTGTGTGCAAGCCCTGATCCCTGCTTTCCTCCGAAGATAGTGAGTGGTAGTTGTCTCCTCACACGAATCACACATCTGGAGCCAAGATGGCCCTCTGAAGGTAATTGATCTTACATATTTACTGTTTACCAAACAAGTGTCTGATGCATACTTGGGTGTATTCCACAGCAAGTGGACTGTGGTCCCCTGTGTTTGCCAGGAATGCTGTGCTCCATTTAGGGGTTTTACTCTACTCACCACTGCAATTTGCACGCTGCTCCCTGGACACTTGGAGGCCTGTGCTATGTTCCCTGTAGCAGGAAATGTGCTCTGAACTTGTCTGTCTCCCTTGGCTGCTCCTGGTCCTTGGTTCCAGCTCCCAGGGATGTCTACAACCACTTGGGACAGAAGGTGAAGGTGGAATTTCAAAGAGAAGCTTGCTTGGATCTTTGGTGACAAGCTTGGATGAGCTATGGACCCAACATGGGCCCTTTTAGAATTGCCACGAGGAGGCTTTGGCAGGTGCCAGAGTTACCACTGGGCCTGCCTCCCTCTGCTGTGTCCAGTGAGTGAAAGCCAGTCAACATGTGGCCAGAGTGGCTGGATGTTGTCACAGCCCTCAGATCTTTCCTTCTATCTTTTTAAAAGTGTCCCAAATAACTCATTTGAAGTGTCTTAAAGGCGAGCAAATTTTATGAAAATGAATCCTTCCTCAGCAAATTGATTAAATTGGGGAATCCTGACCCTCTCTAGTTTCTTTCCCTGGTCAGAGTGGGGAGCTGGTGGTAGCTGTGGGATTCACTGTGGCGTCCTACCCCAAAGGCAAAGAAGACGAAAATAGAGTGTGCAGAGCTGGGCTTGATTCCCAAGTTGCAGTCTGGCTCCTGCTATGGTAGGCGGGACATCTCTCTAGCTGCTCACAGAGAGGGAACTAGGGAATTCAGGGATAATTAGGGGGCCAGGGAGATTTACTTGAGTCTGATTTTCCAGGTCAATGAGAAGGGAGGGCTTGGTCGAGGGTTTGGTGCCAAAACATTCCTGGGAGAGGCATGTCATCACCAGTAGCATTTGTAATTATTGTTGTATTTTAGCAATAAGATTTAACTCGTCAAATTTTTTGGGCTGTCTGGAAGATGCTGACACATTTTCTGTGCTGTGATTGTTCTGAAAGCAGAGTAGCTCCAACCACTGTGAGAAGCCCAAATAAAAATCAACCTCCCCACCAAAAGACCACCTTTCCAAACACATGTTTCTCTAGAAAAGAGTACCCCCTTTTCTCCCAAGCTTCTTGTTATTTTTGGATTCCATCTCTTTGTATGTGCTAATCTAGTGTACCATGGAACACACTTTGGGAGCTGGGGGCTCTGCTTACCTTTAAGGGGTACAGTCGTGTCTGACCAGAGATTGGAGGATGCTTTCCAGTGTGAAGGAGTGTGAGGGAGGAGGCAGAGACACAAATAGTGAGAACAGGGTCACTTTACTGGTGTAGAGACTGCAGAGTCACTGGCGGTTTAGCTGTTGGCAGCTATGGTGTCCTTAATCCAGTCCACATAGTTGTAGACCTTGGTGTAGACTCCAGGCTTGTTCTTCTGGGCACAGCCATAACCCCAGGACACAACTCCTTGGAGCTCTCGGTTGGAGACCACAGGTCCACCAGAGTCACCCTGCGGAGAAGGGACAAGTTGTATGGAGAAATGAAGGAGGATATAGCTGTATTTACTCTGAACCTTAAAAGACCCCTTTCCAGCCAGCTCTGTGGCTCCACATCCTTCTCACGGTGGCCCATTCTCTGTTCTTCCTAAGCAGACAGCATGCAGCCCAAGGGAGCCTTCCCCACTTCTCCATGGGGGCACTGCAGGGAGCCTCCTCTGCCCTGCCACCTTGGGAGATGAAATCTTTTTTCAAGATGAGGCCTGGGTATCAGTGGGAGCTTCAGCATGGGAAGGGTTGTTCAAATCACCTGGCAGGAATCCTTGCCTCCTTCAAGGAAGCCCACACAGAACATGTTGCTGGTAATCCTTCCAGGGTAGGAGACTTCACACTCAGCCTGGGTCAGCACAGGAGCATCCAGGCACTGTAGCTCGTCTGGGTAGTCGGCTGTGAGGATCAGGAAGAGGTCAATAAAGTAGAAATGTGGGTCAGGCTTTAGAAGGAGACAATAATCTAGGATGGAACATTGAAGAGGAACACTGCCCCTGGAGAGGACTCCAAAACATAAGTCCTGGCAAGGGACTCTGGCTTTTTGTTCCCAGAATGATCATTGTTGAACCCCTCCCAAGATGTGATCATGGCAAGTTCTCCATTTATCTTTTGAATTAGGAGCCAAGTCTGTAGACTTTGCATCTCTCTCATGTTCCGTGCAGAGCCTGTGTATAATGGGCACTGGAAATGTGTCTTAAGCCTGGGGGCGAGATGATTCAAGTTAAGGGATATGCTTCATTCTGGAAATTGGGAGGATGGAGGGAAGTAAAAGAACAAAGGGTCCCACTCACTGCCAGAGCTCAGAGTGTTGCCCCAGCCAGAGATGATGCACTCAGTGTCAGGAGCTGGAGGGGCGGTGGGCAGAGAGATGGTGGACACACGGGCATTGATGACGGCAGGTGTGGAAAGCTTGATCAGCATGATGTCATTGTTATATTTCTTAACCTCGTTGTATTTGGGGTGCAGGATGATCTTGGCTGCATTGATGAACTGCTCAGTCCCCTCCAGGACTTCGATGTTGTGCTCTCCCAGTCTCACCTGGATGCGTCCACTGGGAAGGGCAGGCATGGTGAAGATCTTCTCCCACAGCCGGGGCACTCATCCCACCTTCCCCAGGGTCCTTAAGCTCCCTGCTCATGGACAGCGCTGGAGGCATGGGGTGGAGTATGTGGCCATATCGCATGGGCAGGAGAGGGACATGGGTCAGTGCAGGTGGGAGACCCAGGACCTTTCTGCTTCAGAGGTTGTTTATTAGTGGGGTGCGGAAGAGTCAAAGGGATGCACCAGAAGGCTGCTCCTCATCCCGCCTTCCCAGCCTCTTTCCTACAGTTTCCACAGTCACCAGCACTGTGGGCACAAAGAGCTCCTTGTAGTTTTCCCAGCATTCTTCACACCAGGCCTTTGCTAACTGTACATAGTGCCTGCTCCTCCCTCCCTTCTTGTCATGGTGAGCACCACCCTTCTGTGTAATCTAATCCAAGGGTAGCCATAGCATTAGCATCTCCTGGGAACTTGTTAGAAATGTAAATTCTTGGTCCTGACCCCCACCTACTGATCAGAACCTTGGGGATGGGACCCAGTGATTTGTGCCATAGCAAGCCTGCAGGTGGTTCTGATGCATACTCAGGTTTGAGAGTTTTTGGTGTAGGTGGCAGTCCTCAGCTCTGTCTATACACTCTATAGTTACCAGAGGTAGAGTGTGAAATACTGATATTCACACCCTCTTCCTGAAAATTTTGAGTTAATTGCCCTGGGATAGGACACAGGCATCAGTATTTTTAAAAACTCTTTCCTAGGTGTCTTTAATGTGTAGCTAACTAGCAAAAGTACTTGCCTGCTTTTCTCACAAGCTCAGTCCATTCCAAGATCATTCCTGCCTGCTTTTATGACCACAACCCTTGCTGTTTCATGGATTTGCCTGGGTGTGAGAGGTTCCTGTCTTGTGTTCACACTCTGCTCTGTGGAGTCAGCTGCTGCCAATAAGTTTTCTTCTCCACCCCCTCTCCCATCCATCTTACCCAACCTCAGTACTTCCGTGGGCTGAAGCCAAGCTCTCCCAGGCAGCCTGGCTGGGAGCTTTGCAGTCAGGGGCCCCACACTTACGTCTTATAGCAGTGAGCTGCTGACACCACCCACTGTTTGTTGATGAGGGAGCCACCACAGAAGTGGTAGCCATAATTCAGGGACACCTGGTAGGGGACAGAATTCTCCTCACAGGTGTAGCCCCCAACGATCTTGTCATCATCATCAAAGAGGGGGAAGCCACTGGAGTGGAGACGGGAAAGGAGAAGGCAAGTCAGTTGCATGTTAGGGGTGGTGCTCCCAGCCTGCAGTTGCTCTCTGCTAATTAGAAATCCTTAAGAACTGGATGTGGCTCCCAAATCTGTGTCTGCAGGGCACAAAGCTAGGTACCCTGCAGGTGTTCAGATCTCTCCTGGGGTCACCAGGCTGAGGATGCAAGGAATGTCCTCACAATGCTTCCAGTGAGATAGGAGTTGGGATGTGGTTGTCTCACCCACTGAATGCTTCTCCCTTTTATTCACCACCTGTGTACTCCACCTGGCTGTTTAAGCCCTGGATGGTCAGGATACTTTGGCCAAGCTAGGAAAACCCCTTGGCTGGGTAGACCTGGCCATGACCAGCTTCCCCCTCAGCTCAGATCTGTGTAGTGAAGGCAGAGTTGAGGGCAGCCCCTGGCTGACTTCGGCAGAACAAAGGTAGACGTTATTATTGTCCAAAAGAACAGCAATTCTTAACCTTGGCTGCATGCCTAGAAATGTTAAGAATCACCTGGGAAGCTTAAAAGCCCAGAACACAGGCTGCATCCCGGACAAATGAAGTGAGAATTTCTAGAGTTGAGTCTCTGGCATGAGTAATTTTTCCACCTCCCCAGGTGCTTTCGAGGTTAAGAGCAGCTATAGTGGAGGTATTCCGGTGCTGTGGGAGCCAAGCCTGAAGCCCGCTGCTTTATTTTGTGGGTCAGCCTCACCTTGTCTCCCTTCCCAGCATCTCCATCCACAGCTCGGATATGGATGAATTGCAGTGGTGGGAGTGAAATCAGGGAGAAGGTGAAAAGGTGAGGCTTAAAGAGAGCCCAGGGAGGATGGGAAGTAGAGATGCCAGATGAAGGAAATAGAATACCAGAGCACAGTCAAAAGAGGAGAAGTGGCAAGAATGGAAGGACTTGTGTCTGCTGGGAAAGGGGTGGTTGGGGTCTGAGGCAGGGCATGAAACTCACCAGCAACTCCCACAAAGGCAAGGATCAGGAGTGGATTCATGGTGGTAGAGTGTGCCTGACTGGTGGTGGAGAACCAGTCTTTATACCTCCCGAGGACTGGGAGAGGAAGTGTCTGTGAGGTGAGGGTCACTGCTCCTCGCAGGACCAATAAACCTGCAGCTTTCCCCTTCCCAGGGTCTTGCATCAGCCCGACTGTGTTTGGCCACTCTGTGGGTTTGTGATTCACAGGTGATAAGGGAACTTGCCTTCTGAGAGCTGAGAGGGAGACCGGCTGTTTCCTGGAGGGATGCTGGGATGGGGAAGACAGGGAAAATCAAGCCCTGGATCACACAGCTGGGATTTCTCAGGCCGAGGAGGTGAGGGTTAGAAGGAGGGAGAATGGCCTGGCTGTTTAGGAATCTTTTAAACTATTGGGGATGTATTTAATGTACTTAAGGAAGGACAAGCGTTGGCAACAAGCTTGGCTTTTCAGTGTCCTGAAGCCCCCATGAGAGGAGCAAAGTCGTATCTAAGGCTCGTTCCTGTGAATACGAAGATGCTTCTCTCCAGTCAGCGTGTGGCACGGTGAAATCTTAGGCTTTGGGGAATAAGATTTCCAAAACTAAGGGGTAAGGAGAAGGAAGACTCAGCATCCTATAGGATTCTGGGCTTCCAGATGGCTCTCTTTCCTACCAAGGCTTAAGGATGGGAAGTGTTTCAAAGAAGGAGGGGGCACAGATTAGTTAGGAGCTTACTCAGTGCCTCTGGAGCATGGAAATCAATGGTGCACTCCTCCCCTTCTTCAATGTGAAGACATTTGTCTGTCTCATGTGCATCTTGTCATAGGTATTTTTTATGCAGACTCATGGTGCCCTGGCAATTGGCATTCAGGGTGATGCAAACTGACCCACCTGCTCGGGGCTGACAGCCTGAACCAGAATGACATGCCCCCGATCAGATGTCAGAGTTTGGACTATGGTAAATCTGGGTTATGATCTGATCTGAGAATCAGCAGAAGGTGGAGATTTTAGCACATGGTAAATGGGTCACATATTGGGTTCAATAACGAAGATGTGGAGGGGTGGGTCTAGAATTTTCTATTTCGATGCAGTGAGATTATGCTGTGCTCAGTACAAAGTGAATCTTCCCAGAGAATACCCTGATTTGGGCCCTACCAATGCTACTAAGACACAGTTGTATAATTGACTGAGGCATAACCTGGCCAGAGCAGTGTGGAGATGGAAATGCTGTCTGCGCTCAGGTCTAATGATGTAAGAAAAGAAGAAGCTTCATTATGAGGGTGCTTTCCCTTCTCAGCAACTCAGAGCTCAGGTTGGTGATGGGCAGGAATGAGCAGAGTTCAAGTTTGAATTCTTTGAAAGGTAAAAGAAGCAGCAGTGTTCTGAAGACGATGAACAAAATGAGAAAAGCTCAGAAACTTGGTGGTGAAATTGGACATGGCCAGGCACTAGAGGGAGGAAGCAAATGGAAACCAGAGGGAATTGGAAAAAATGCCAAAGTGGGGCCCGTGGAGTTGAGAGGACCCACAGAGTACCTTCGGGTTCAACTCCTGACATGGCCACTGATCCAGCTTCCCGACAGCCAGGAGACCCACTGCTCTGAGACACGCTCTCCACCCCGTACCCTGTCTAATCACTGTTGGGCTCAAACCTAACGCTGCTGTACTTAGATGGTGTATGGTGTCTGACAGCTGTACACGAGTTTTTAAGTAAGCAAGAGTGGTGCATAGCTTTTTGTTTATGCTGAGTTTCACAGTTGTAACTTCCCACAAACATGCTAATTGTGATTTGTGCAGAGCAAAATTATTTCCATTTGTAGAGGAAGACAATGAGATTCAGAAGGATTCTGTCTTTCCCAAAAATACAGATCTTGGCAGAGCTGATCATAAGGTCAACAGAAGCCATGGAGAGCGTTGTGAAGTATGGGAATTGCTGCAGGTGGCATCTAAAAGGAGATTCATTGAGGATTAAGGCAGAGGTCCCCAGAGGACAAATGGTACATTTGATTCCTTCCTGGTCTTTTCTTCCTGGCAGAAATAGATGATTCAATTCATCTTTCTCCTGGCACTTTGTCTTAGAGCCTTACCTTGCCACAGTTCCAGACCCATCTAGGCCATGACCGCCATGTAGATGACACACCTCTCTGCTCACGCATAACTGGCCAAGCCTGAGGTAGCCAGGTTTTGGAGCATTGATAATATGAGTTTTTCCTGTGTTGTCCCTAAACATGTTGTTTCATTTTGTCCCCTTGTCATGGGGTCTTCATAGAACTCCTGCCTTGGAGGATAAGGAGAGACTCTTGATCTAGCAACTGTAGACACCAGTGTGCACTAAACAGGGAGGTGAACCTTGGTAGATAATGGAAAATTTGTTTGGAAAAGGGGATTTTTGGATCAGTGCTTGTGGCTCTGACTCTCTGTCTGAAAGGGAACACCCCAGAGTATGAGGATTTTCTGTATCTAGAGCTTGAAGACTAGCCTTCTCCAGTATTTTGTGCTCTTCCTTAAATGATCACAGTATAGTCTGAGGTCAGCTTTGTTCAAAAATGAATGACCTTATAGGCAGCAAAGATAGCTATAGGTGGAGACTGTTACTTCATACCGTAGACTCACATGTGTAGAATAGGTTCAGATCCAGCTGCCCAAGTTCAATTTGGAGGACATGCCATTCTCGGTACTGTTCATTCTGAGCTACAGTTTTCTTTGTCTACTTCTCTAAGACATCTGTCTGCCTTGTGTTTCGTGCTTAGCACACCAAACCACTGTCCTTCAATTATGATAACACTGAATCATTTTTGTGAGCTTACTATATAGCACATAATTTACTATACAGCATGTAACTCATACAAGTTAAGAATGTGTTTTTGATTTTATCATCACAACCACCTATGGGATTCCCCATTTCACAGATGCTCAAATGAGCTTTCTGGAGGTGAAGTGTCTCTCCCATCTCCCAGAGCAGCAGCTCCCAGCCAGAGCTGACCCTGCCTTCACCTACGATCTTGGCAAAGCAACCAGAGCTGGAAAGAACCAAAAGGGAAGCTTTCAATTACTTTTAGCCACTTTGTCCCCCTTTTTTTCTCTCCTCCTCTCCTGCATTTTTCTACATCTCCAGGTACAGTTTGGGATGTGGATGCCTGTTCCTACACAAAAACACTTGGGATTCATTCCTGATACCGAAGTTCATCCTGATTTTCCCCCCTTTAAAGTCAGATCTCACCTCAATGGGTCAGAGAGATGTGTGTTTTAAAATCCCCAAGGAAGGAGGCAGGGACTGTGCCCTCAGATGATTATTGGTGAAGTGGATTTAAGTTTAATTTCAATTTAGGAGAATGTTGCTGTGTCTCTGCCTAGGACAGGCAGCCCATTGTGGCCCTAGGTGATAAGGGAAGCCCACAGAGACCCAGGGTTTGTGACCTGTGGCTGCCAGTGTCTGCAGAGCCAGAACTGAGCTAATTCCATGAAAGGATGAGCGCTGATGGGCAGGTGTATGGTCAGTTGCTATGGGGCTTGATCTCTCAAATTCCAGGCGATAAGATCAATGCATGCTTGACCGGCCCCTTCCCAGCAGGCTCTGGGGGCTACAAACTGGTTCAGGTGTGGAAGATGATACCACTTTACCTTTGGTTTTTCTTTGAAAAACAAGAAAGATAGATGAAAACAAGCATTCTGCCAGTGGGCAGGCAATAATTCTCTTCAGGAAAATGGATGTTCATGGCTCTTCCCTGCATTGGCCTTGAAAGAGCTTGGCTGGAGAGTGGCTATTATTAAAATGTCAAAAAAAAAAAAAAAAAAAAAAAAAAAAGAAGATGCTGTTGAGGCTGCAGAAGAAAGGGAACGCTTATACACTGCTGGCCCGAGTGTAAATTAGCTCATGGAAAAAGTAATGCATAAAGCACTTTGGAGATTCCTGAAATAACTTAAAAGAGAACTACCTTTCCACCCAGCAATTCCTTTACTGGGCATTTACCCAAAGGAAAATAATGGTTCTGCCAAAAACAAGTAAGTTACCACATAACTTACTATATGGCATGTAACTCATATAAGAATGGCTTTTTCATTTTATCATCACAGCCACCTATGGGATTGCCCATTTTACGGAGATCCAATGGGCTTTCTGAAGGTGAAGTGACTTGCTCAAGGTCACACAGCCAGTAGTTTGTAAAGATGGGATGTAAGTATGTTGATCTGACTCTAGGGCCTCCATGCTCTGCCATAGGGCATTCTGCTTTGCCTCCTCCAAACTGATTCTTGGTGCAGCCTCACTGTGGGGGCAGGCAGCAGATATTGTTATCTCCTTTTTACAGATGAACAATCTAAAGCTCAGAGGTGAAGTGACTTCTCCAGGGTCACTTGTCTAAGGAAAGCAAAGATCATACTAGAACCTTCCCTATTCGGACGAAGTTTGTTCCCCTTCAAGTTGCTATAGAGTTGAGTCTTTCAGACCTCCTAGTAGTCTGAAAAGTGTCAGATTCCAAATTCTTTTTTTTTTTTTTCTAACATTTTCTTCTCCAAATCCCACCACATCTTTCTCCTAAGCTCTTACTCAAGTCCTCCTTGGGTTCCAGTATCCTTTATCATTCTCCAACCAGATTGTCAGATTTTAGGCTGTCTTCCCCCTAAACTCCCAGCTCCTCTCCTCATCCATTATTATTTTTTTTTTTTCTAAGCTACTGATCTACCCCATGGCACAATTTCTCTTTATCCAATAAGGAATTGTTTTCATTACTATCTCAACCCAGTAATCACTGAATCTGGAGAGTGAAGGGAGTCCTCTGTGTTATCCAAAAAAATCTGACTTGTAAGATGGAGTCGATGGCCATGGAAAACATGCAGGTTTTATGCCCAGAGGGAAGTTTATGGTTCTGTTTATTCTTCAGGCTTCCATGTATGGGTAAATGGGGAAGCCTCTAGTACTTGAGACTAAACCTAAATTATTTTAAGGATAGGTTGATTGCTGTAATATAATGGTGAGTCTTTCTGTTCACATTTCAGCCACTCCTTGACCACTCTCTTGTTTGGCCTATTAGAGCTGCTTAAGTGAGTCCAGGATGTCTTAGACAGGAAGCAGAAGAAAGCCAGGACAGAGTGTGGGAGAAACACCCATGTAGGTTCTCACTATTATAACATCTAGGATCTGTTTCATGATACTCAGAGTTTAATATATGATGTATGTATGTATTTTTC
The DNA here is from genome assembly GCF_002776525.5 of Piliocolobus tephrosceles. NCBI lineage: Eukaryota > Metazoa > Chordata > Mammalia > Primates > Cercopithecidae > Piliocolobus > Piliocolobus tephrosceles. The sequence goes on along the minus strand of NC_045441.1, from coordinate 131,782,829 downwards.
TAAATTATACTAGCTCTAGATTGAGGCTCACAAGATAGGTTTGGTGATAAATTCAGTCAACTGGGTTCCTTTTACTCATTTAGCTTATAAAATTCTAGACTGTGTCATTCATTTGGAAGGCAGCCAATGGGTCAGCCATTTCCTCAAGATCATCTTGGCCAGGAGGGCCTTCAAAAGGCTCCCAAGGCTCAGAACTGAGTGCTTCATCCACACAGGCACCAACACAATTCCAATTGAGAACCTTCCACCCTAGGGCCACTGTGTTTGAGCAGGTTCTGCACTTTGCCCCTCTGTAGAACCCGTATCTTCTGTTCCATTTCCCAGTCTTGGGTAAGGCAGCAGAAGGGGGTTGGCACATGACATGTGTACCTTTCTATTAAAATACAAATCTTGTTATCTGTAGTCCTCCTGCAGTTCTGTAAAACACTGGAACTTATTCCTCCTATCTAGCTGTAATTTTGTGTCCTTTAATCTTTTCGTATCCTCCTCCCAACTAAAACATAAATTTAAAACAAGAATAAAAAATATAAAGTTTGAAGTGCTTATTCCTTTCCTGTTAGAATAATCTAGTTAATTTTCTTATGGGCTTAGATTATCTAAACTCAAATGCCTTTGTAGAGTTTTCCTCCAGGGAAATCCACTACAGCTGTATAAATTTTCCTCTTATGTTTGAAATCATATTTATTTACTCACAAATATTTATTGAATTCCTGAAGTGATATTCCAAGAGTTCTTCTATACTGTTTGGAAGCAGCAATGAAGAAGACAGAAAAGGTTCTTGTTTTCATTGCATTCATGTGTACATGTGCATGCATTTATACACATGTGAGAAGGTATAGAAATGGGATGCACATACATTGCTTTCAGTACATGATGAGTACATATTACTAAAATAGGATAAAGTGATAATATAATATGGGATGACTGCTGAAGTGCTGTTATATAGAGTGGTCAGGAAGGGTCTCTTTGGGGAGGTGGCATTTAAGTTAACACCTGAATAAAAAGGAACCAGCCATCTGCAGGTAGAGTTAGGAGGGCTTTCATGATTTCCTTCTGAGTCCGTAACAGAAATAATTGAACACACACAACCGATTGCTATTTAAAATTAAATAACCATGTCATCTAGCCTGTGGATATATACCTTGTCATGGGTTTTGATTGTATGAAGGATGGTCATCAGTATATCGAACTATTCTTATTAAAGTTAATGTAAAATATTTTTGACACGAAATGATATTCATGAAATATTGTTGGGTTAAGGGAATAAATTCTAAAACTACATATTTTATGATCTAATTTTATTAAACTGAGTGATTTTGATTTTTTTATTTTGATAATATGCATATTATATAATACCACAAATTTTTTTATTTAGTTAAAATAGCTAAAAGAGAAACAATTGTAATAATAAAATTTTCTGAGAGAGGGTCCTACTTATTCTTGAGGAAGGAATTGCTAGTGGTAAAATATGTTTTTATAGTGAGAAATACATTTAGATAGCAACTACACTAATTGCATATTTTGTCTCTGTGTGCTTTTTATACAGATAATTGCATCACTTTCTTATTAAAAACTTACATTTAAAAACTCGCTATTATTCTTATTTTCTATGGAGAAATTAAGGCATGGAGAAATTGTGTAACTTGTTAAGGTTACACCTAGTGTTAAAGCAGAAGAACCAAGTTTCAAACTTAGGTCTGTCACTTGACAAAGTTCAAGTTCCTAACCACAGCGCTTTACTGCTTTTAAAGAGGCAATTTTGTAATATAGAAAGGTGCTTCATAATCCAAGATTTCACTGTAGATAAATTTGTCAACTTCCTATGGTAATGGGAGTATGGGGCAGGAAGGTAAGCTAGCACTGAACCCATGAGATAAAATGGGTATATATGTGCATTCCTGTGACCTGGAGAATTAGTACACGTGGAAACTGGAAAAGGCCCATGGGACCTTACATGGACCAGAAACTAGATAGGACTCACTCCTTTATAAAGTGAGGTACACAAAGAGATACACAGTTAGTGAAAGGATGAGCTAGAAAACTAATCCTAGGAGCAGTTAACAAAGAATATTATTTATCTTGGTCTTGGCTTTGGGTGAAGGATTTTTAAAACTTTCCTCTGAGTATTCATGGTCACTGAACAGTCAGCCCATTGGGGTTTGAGATAGACATTCTATGACCAAGAAGATATATACTGAGAATTATAAAATAAAATGATATTAGGTCTGTAGGACTCCAATTTCTTGACAGAGGCAAGCATGAATATTTCCTAGAAAACCCATGTTTACTCCAGTATTTAAAGAATTCTGAAAGATGAATTCACATCAAATTACATAGTGCACAAGGAAATAGGCCACCCTGAGTGAGAGTCAGCAGACTACTGAAAACAAGATGCAAAAAGGCATCAAATGCTGGCATTGTCAGATAAGAATTCCCAGTAGATGCTTAATATACTTATAAAAAGAAAATAATTTAAAAATACACAAGGAACAAGATGCATTCAAAAATGACAACTCATATTTGTAAATGACCCAAGTGAAGTTTCTAGAAATAAAAAATGTAATTTAGATGAACAAAGTCAGTTGAAACGTTAAATTAGAGGTTTACTGGAGCTGAGGTGTGAATTAGTAAACTAAACAGTAGTTTTAAAGAAATTACCCAGATTGTAGCATAGAGAAGCAAAAAGAAGAAAAATATGACTGAATAGATAAGAAGACTAGATGATAGTATGAAAGAAAATTGAATATAAGATATAGCTATACTTCTGGCCATCTCTTTTTCAATAAAATGTGGACAACAATCAGGTATACCGATTTAAGTTTTGGCCCCAAGAGGATTTCCCTTCACCACTACCTTTCAGAACCATACTTGGTTAGACTGTAATGATCCTTCAAGAATAATGTGAAGACCCATCTGAAAAATGATCTCATGTTTCTCAACTGGAAATATGAAATTTCTATGAAACTTGGGTGTGGTTTGAAGGTGAGAGGAGAAAAGCATGAGTGGGTACCATGACACTCTGAGATGTGCTCTTGAAATTGAATTGTACCTTCTTTCAGCTGTGTTTAAGTATGTTCTTGATTATGTATTTTCCATTTAATAACAGAGAGAATATTCTGGGCACAGCCAACGTTACAGGAGGTCGTTGGCCGGTAAGAGTATAGCTTTACACCAAAACTCTGCACCTGTCTTCAGGGCAATTCTCCAGGTGCCTTGGACCAACTCAGTACCTCCCCATTTCTTGTTTGTAGTTCTCAAGAATAACTGTACAATGTGCTGGTAATGTAACATCCTGAGATAAGGAGGAACTGGCTAGAACAGCCAGGGCTCTGTTCCAGTCCCTTCTAGAGGTAGGATGTCCTTCAATGTTTTGCCAAGCATGTCAAGTCGCTTAGGATATAACACCCAGAGTAGCTGCTCTCTGAGGTCCTTCAGTGGCAGAGCAAGTAGGGAAGGCACAGACAAGATTTCATCCACCATCGACAGCTTTCCTGAGCCTAGTGGAACTGGCTTTCCCTGAATCTTAGGCCTCTGTTTTTCCTTACTGCCTGTATGTAATAAACGCTCTTCATGTAATTTGTGTGTGTGAGCATTCTTTCTCTCTGGGATCTGGAAAGCAACAAAAGTGTAGCCCAAGATGCAATGGTCTGAAGTGCAAATCAGGGCACAGCGAACCTATTCCACACTGCTTTGTGATTCTCTTATTGGGGAATGTCAGGATCTCCTTAGAGCATCCGTATCTATCATAGGCTCTTCAAGAACAACTGGGTCTGCTTAGTCTATGGCCCAAGCAACAGGAAGTTTTCATCATGGGCTTGTTCTGCCACAGAACCCTCTCTTGCAATGGCCCCAGCTTTACAGATGACATAGTAAATGGAATAGAGTAGCACAATCAAATGCAGCATATCCAGAGTTTAATTCAAAGTCCGAAGACTTAGCATTGCACCTCTTTCTCTGTGGTAGATGATCTAAGGTGCAGCAGCTTACTTCTCACGTTAGAGGAGATATTTTGACATGCCCCAAACCTCTGGACTACTCCAAAACTCATCATTATAGAAGGTTCCTGAACTTTGCAGATTTTATGTTGGCCTGGGATACATGTGTCATATTGTCATATTGAGGCATCTAGAGGGCTTTATAATTCCTACTGACTGAGAACAACCAGATGTCATTAATGTAATGTACCAGCTTTGTTTCAAGATGACTAAAGTTCTGCCAAAATATATTATGATAGAAAACCAGCTAAAAAGAATCTTGAGATAAAACAGTTAAAGGCTATTACTGACCCTGCCACTTGAAGGAAACTGTATCTGATTGTTTTTATTGGGTATTTCTGAGCACCCTTCTAGAGGAAATTTTACCCTCAGCTTTCCAGGAGCCACCCTTCCTGTCTGTGGATAGAACACTCCAGCTAGTCCTACAGATGCTCTCCTCATCCCCAGTCTATCCATTCATACCCATGCCCACCCACAAGCACAGAAACAGCTGTGTCTGCCCAAGAGCTGTGGTTTCCTCCTCCTGTCCCACCATGGCAGGGCCCTCAGGCTCATGTAAGGGAAGCTGGGTAGGAGAGAGTTGAGGTTCTTGCTGAGATCTTTGATCTGTGCCCAGCACTGTGTCTTCAACACTGCAGAGGTATATGCTGCTGTCTTCAGGGCTCGTGTTGCTCACAGTCAGAGTTGAGAATGTTAGGTTTGGGCGGCTGATGGGAAACTTGTCAATGACAAATCCACCCTCATATGTGGCCTCAGAGCCCTGATTTGCAGTTGCAATCAGTGTCATGCTCTGTCCAGGTTGCTGACGGTACCAGAACATCATGGTGACTTGGCTATCGACTTGACACTGGATCGTCACGGAGGTTCCACGTTGACAGACATCCCTGCTTGGCTTTTGAGAGACGACAGCACTGAACACAGAACCTAATTCCAGAGAGATATTCATGAGGACTGACAAGCTTGGAGTCAGATGTCTCGCCAGGCAGGAACGTTTCTGCTTTGTCACTCCAATGCCACCTCAGCTCCCAAAGGACCCCAGGGCACTGCCTCCTTTTTATTGTGCCAACAATTACTCTGCTATGGTCCTTTAATCTAACATATCCCCTTCATCTTCTGTCTGGTGGCTTCAGACTCTCTGAAGAGAAAGTCTTTCCACCTCTCCACCCAGCATTAACATTAACCCCAGACTCCTCACAAGCCAAGGCTCATACCTTGTCCCAGGAGAAGGAGCAGGAAACCCAGCATCTTCAAGTGATGGCCTCTCCCCTGAGAAAAGGCACTAAGAAGTGAAACTCAAGTTCATCTTTGCTTCCTACAGCGTAGCTCCTTCCTGCTCTGTTTCCCTCCTCTAACAGGTAGTTGATTTTCTGCAAGATATGCAAAAATCAGTCCTCCCCCTGGTGGAACTGTGTGGCTCTTCACTCAGGATGAGTCTTCATGCCCAAGCCTCGCAGCATGCACCGGCAACTCACCACCGTTCTGCCACCACTTTACCATCTGTCATTACTGAACACCAGTCTGTGCTGCTGTCTGGGTGTAGAGCAAACAGTGGGGTGCAGAATTGACTTCAAGGAACTAAAGGTAATGTGTTAGAATATAAGGGAACTTCATAACAGTATTACAGCTGTCTGCTGGGTCTTCATGGTTATCTCAAACTGAACTCATTCCTGCCCCAGCACATACACACACCAATAAACGGGCTCTTATTCCTCAGTTCCCCTCTCCCAACAAATGGCACCCCTGCTCTTCTTGCACGTTAGGCTCAAGAATTCCATAAGCCTCTTTTTTTCTTCACCTACCTTATTTGCCAATTCACAAATTAAATGCGTTGTCTCTTATATCTCTTCCCTTGTTTCAGTTATCACAGTCATAATTATTTTTTTGTCTTTGCTTAATTCCTGGATACTTGTAATATAGTTTCTTCTATTCTAATTCAACTTGGTCTAGGCCACGAAACAGATCATGCATGTGTAAAACTTGACCACAATGCTATGATCTTTTTCCGTTATCAAGCTGATTTCTCATATCATGTAATTGCTTAAAGTAGTTCATTTTTGCATAAAAGTAGATCTAAGTTTTTGAGCACTTACTCTGCTTTTCATACATTTATTTAAGTCTATTTTTTGGTTTGGCTATTTATTATTGTCACACTATTTTTACAGATTAGGAAATTTTAGAGGTATGACCTAGAGACCTTAAATAACCTATCGAAGTTCATATAATCCAAAAGTAAGTAACAGAGTCAGGACTCAAATCAATGCCTATGTGATCACAAATCTCAAGTGTTACTAACAACACTATCAAGTATTGTCTGACTCTTGCAGTTGCCTGTGCCTTAGTAAAGTACAGTCTGGTGGGTAACTGAAAATGATAGGCCTAACACTCTACAGAATACTAGGAAACTCTAGAAAGACAGCCTTGCAAAAACTAACCTATCTTAATTGATTCTGAGATTCTCTCTATTATAAGATGTTCTACTAAATACCTAATTGTTACTTTTGGGTGGTGTTTAGTACTACCACATTAAAGGTGAAGATTGATTATAGGACTTACCCATATTTCAAAGAAAATAGAATTGTGAAAAGCAATTTACCTTATAATAGAGAAAATGTGACACTTTAACAATATTTCAGTAACTCGTTCATATGAGGAGTGTGTGTGAAGCCTTTACATCTATTGGACATGACTCAGACATTGGCTTGAGGTAAATTCTGCTAAGTAGAAGTAGTAAAAGGTATAGAATACTTCAGTTTTTATTGACATGTAGATATATTTTTAAATCTTTTAGTCAATTGTATCAAACTCTCTGCCAAAATAACCCAGCATCTTTTTCATTTCATTTGTCCTAAAAGCTTCTGAAAATTAACAAATGATCCCTATTCTTTACTAAATTCCAAATCTTTGCCTCTTCATCAGTATTCTCTTTGTTTGAAAAAAAAAAAAACCAGCAAACATATTCCCCTCTCTTTTCATGCTTTTCAAACTGCAGTGGTCTCTACAGTTTTCTCTCAGGGAATGTTATGGATACTAAACTCTTGTTTAATTTTAATGTGTTTATTTATTGAATTAATACATGCACATAGTTAATGATTCAATTATAACAGAGAACAAAAAGTAAGTCCCCTCTCCAGAGACAGTCTTTTAAGTGTTTTGGTACATATTCTTAGAAATAATAGTTCTTGCTTGCTCAAGTTTATGTAAATCTGACTCTTTCTTCTTTTACACAGGAAACACACAGTCCAAACCTTCCTATACTTCACTTCTTTAATTAGCAATGTGGTTCTTATCAGCGTATTTCAAAGTTGATTTTATTAAAAAATACACAGAATCGTGCCATTATTTTCCATTTTATTATGAGAATTTTCAAACATCTATAGAAGCTGAAAGTATTATACCGTGAACATGCGTGTACCCACTGCCTAGGTTCTGGATAAAACCATTATTGCTTTACCACATAACTATCCATCTATCCATCCTTCTATTCATCCATCAATCCATCTAATTTTGTAATTCATTGAAAAGTCAGTTGAAGGGATACTTCACTTCTAAGCAGTTCAGCACATGTATAACTAACTGGAGTTCAGGTGTTTTTCAGGTAAAATTTGCGTACAGCACCATGCACAAATCTTGAACACCGTTAAACAAGTTTTGACAAATGCATACACTGTGTAACCTACCAAATTATACAATATTATCATTATCTCCAAGATTTTCTCATGCCTTGAGTTTTCCCCACTGCTAACCCCTTAGAGGCAACCAGTGTTCTGATTTCTTTATTATAAATTAGTATTTTCTAGAATTTTATATAAATGGAATAACATCATACACTCCTCTATGCAATGTTTCTTTCATTCAGAATAATGTTTTTCAGATTTGTCCAAGTCGTGTGCATTAGTACTTCATTCCTTTTTGTGGCAGTGGAATATGTCACCATATGGATATACTATCGTTTGTTTAGCCACTTTCCTGGAGATGGACATTCAAGATGTCTCCAGGTTTTGGCAATGATTAATTCACTTTCTGTAAACATTCTGGTTTAAGTCTTTTTTTGTAGATATATGTTTTTATTTCTCTTAAGTAAATACTTGGGAGCATAATTGCTGGCTCATAGGGATAGATGATTATAGGGGTTTAGTTTTATAACAAACTATTAGAACTTTTTCCAAATTGGTTGTATTATTATCCACTTTCACCAACAATATATGTGAGTTCTAGGACTCCACATTTTTGCCAGCATTTGATGTTGCCAGGTGGTTTAATTTGAGTGGGTATGTGGATGGTTAGTGGTATCTCATTGTGGTTTTAGTGTGTATTTCCTATTTGTGTGCCCTTTTGCCACTACCACATTCCTTTGATTGTTGTGGGTTTATAGTAAGTCTTGAAGTCAGATAGTGAAAGTACTCCAAGTGTGTTCTTTCTAAATAATATTTTGATTATTCTAGAGTGTCAGGAGCTCAGCAGAGCTGAAGAAGAGTGCTGAGGACTTAGGTACTCATTTTAACATATTTTTAAAATTTCAACTTTTATTTTAGATACAGGGGGTACATATGCAGGTTTGTTACATGGGTATATTGCACCCAGGTAGTGAGCCAATTAAAGCAACAAGCCCAAAAGGAAAGAGTTAAGTCTTTAATTACCTCCTTCAATAGTGTAAGCAAGAGTCTAAAGCCAGAGAAAGTACTGACTCCCCCTGTTCCATCTTTCTCTGTGGAAATGACCTTGTCAAGGGTTAGTTGGATTAGTACAGACATGGGTTTGTCTCACTGTTGGGGGGCCCTGCAAGGAGAAAGTGGAAACTCACTGGGGACTCAGAGTGGAGAAAAGTGTCTTTAAGTTTTCTCTTCCTCTCCTATTAGGAGGCCTTGACAGAGGCACCTGAAGAAGACCTCTACATAGACCTCAGATAAAGAGACGTAAGAATGAAGGATTCTGAGCTGGTAATATAAATATGAACAAGGGCGTGACCAGCCGGGGGGTCCTTGACTGCAACTCCCTTCAAAGGCTGCAATGCATTGGCTGTGCACCAAGTCTGGGGTGGACAGAACAGCCTCTCCACACCCTGTAAACCTGCCAGGTAAAGCCTTTGTGATTGATTACCTACGGCCTGAAACATCGTACATAGACTTCTAACCAGGAGTGGGACTTCTCATAAATTCTTTGTGTTCACATACCTTCTAGAATCAGCTTTTCAGTTTCTTAGAAAACAAAAACAGTTCAGATAACAATTGAGATTTTAATGACTGTAGATAAAATTTAGAGAGTACTAGTTTTAACATATTTAGTCTTTTTAAAATTCCCACTTTTATTTTAGATACAGGGGGTACATATGAAGGTTTGTTACACGGGGTATACTGCACCCAGGCAGTGAACATAGTACCCAATAGGTAGTTTTTCAACCCATGTCAACCTCCCTCTCTCTTCCCCTCAAGTAGTGCCCAGTGTCAATCATTCCCATGTTTATGTTCATGTGTGCTCAATGTTTAGTTCCCACTTGTAAGTGAGAACATGTAGTATTTGGTTTTCTGTTCCTGTATTAATTTACTTAGGACTATGGCCTTTAGCTCTATTTATGTTGCTGCGAACAACCGGATTTCATTCTTTTTTTTAGGGCTGGGTAGTATTCCATAGCATATATGTTTTCTTCATCCAATCTGTCATTGATAAGCACCTCGGTTGATTCCATATCTTTGCTATTGTGAATTGCACGGTTTGGAACATATGAGTGCATTTTGGTATAATGTTCTAGTTTCCTTTGGATATATAATCAATAATGGGATTACTAGGTGGAAAGGTAGCCCTGTTTTAAATTATTTGAAAAATCTCCAAACTGCTTTCCTCAGTGCCTGAACTAATTTACATTTCCAGCAACAGTGTATAAGCATTCCTTTTGGGTGGAGTATTCTATATTTGTCTATTAGTTTCAACTGGTTAAGTGTTGAGTTTAAATCCAGCATTTCTTGGTTAGTTTTCTGTCTAACAATGATCTGTCTAACACTCTCAATGATCTGTCTAACACTGTCAGTGGGGTTTTGAAGTTTCTCACTGTTATTGTTTGGTTGTCTAAATCTTTTCATAGGCCAAGAAGAACTTGTTTTATGGATATGGGTGTTCCAGTGTTGGATGCATATATATTTAGGATTGTTAGGTCTTCTTGTTGGATTGTACTCTTTATCATTATAGTAATGCCCTTCATTGTTTAACATCTGTTTTATCTAATATAAGAATAACAACTCTTGTCCTTTTTTTGTTTTTCATTTGCATGATAGATATTTTGCCCTCTCTTTGTTTTGAGTCTGTGGGTGTTGTTACATGTGAGATGGGTCTCTTGAAGACATTGATGGCTGGATCTTGTGTTTTTATCCAGTTTGCCACTCAATGTCTTTTAAGCAGGTGTTTAGCCCATTTATATTTAAGATTAGTATTGATATGTGTGATTTTGATCTCATACCCATGTTGTTCGCTGGTTGTTATGTAGACTTGATAGTGTAGTTGCTTTATAGGGCCTGTGGGCTATGTGCTCAAGTGTTTTATGGCAGCAGGTTCTTTAGATTCCATATTTAGCACTCCCTTAAGGACCTTTTGTAAGGATGGTCTACTTAAAACAAATTTCCTCAGCATTTGCTTGTCTAAGAAGGATTTCATTTCTCCTTCATTTTTGAAGCTTAGTTTGACAGGATATAACATTTTTAGTTGAATTTTTTTCAGGATACTAAAAATAGTCTCCTAATCTCTTCTGGTTTATAAGTTTTCTGCTGAGAAGTCTGTGGCTAGCCTGATGTGGTTTCCTCTGTAAGTGACTTGACCCTTCACTCTAACTGCCTTTATAATTTTTTTCTTTTACCTTGACCTTGGTGAAACTGATGACTATGTGTCTTGGGGATAGTTGTCATATATAGTAACTAGCCAGGGTTCTCTGTATTTCTTGGAATTTAATTTCAACCTCTCTAGCAAGATTAGGCAATTTTTGGTGTTTTTCAAATATATTTTTGAAATTGCTTACTCTTTCTCCTTCTATTTTGGGAATGCCAATGAGTCATAGATTTGGTATCTTTACATAATCCTATATTTCTTAGAGGTTTTGTTCATTTATTTGTGTATTTATTTATTTATTTATTTATTGACAGCGTCTCGCTCTGTCACCCAGGCTGGAGCGCAGTGGTGCTATCTCGGCTCACTGCAAGCTCCGCCTCCCAGGTTCACGCCATTCTCCTGCCTCAACCTCCCGAGTAGCTGGGACTATAGGCGCCTGACAACATGTGTGTCTATTTTTTTTTTTTTTTTTTTTTTGTATTTTTTAGTAGAGACAGGGTTTCACTGTGTTAGCCAGAATGGTCTTGATCTCCTGAACTCATGATCTGCCGGCCTCGGCATCCCAAATTGCTGGCATTACATGCATGAGCCCCCGCGCCCGGCTGGTTTTGTTCATTTAAAAAAAAATTTTTTTTCTTTATTTTCGTCTAAGTTGATTCAAAGAACTGGTCTTCAAGCGTTGAGATTCTTTTCTCAGCTTGGTCTATTCTGTTGTTAATACTTCTTATTGCATTATTAAATTCTTGTAGTAAATTTTTGAGCTCTAGAAATTTATTTTGATTCTTTCTCAAAACGGCTATTTCATCTTTCAGTTCTTGGATCATTTTACTGGGTTACGTGGATTCCTTGGATTAAGTTTCAACTTTCTTCTTAATCTCAGTGAGCTTCCCTTCTACCCGGATTCTGAATTTTGTGTTTGTCATTTCAGCCATTTCAGACTGGTTTTAAGAACCATTTCTAGGGAGCTAGTAACCCATTTGGCTGTAAGGGGATATTGTGGCTTTTTGAACTGCCAGAGTTCTTGTGCTGATTCTTTCTCATCTGCTAGGGTTGGTGTTCCTTTAACTGTGGTGTAAGTTGAGTATGGTCAGTTGGCTTCATTTCTGGATGCTTTCGGAGGGTCAGGGCTCTGTACAGAATCCACATATGTGGGTGAATTCTTGCACCGAGTTTCACATCCTGCATATATAAGCACGATAATTTTAGTGTTGTAGTTTGTGCTGTGTTCCAGTAGAAGGCGCTTAAGAGGAATGGCCGGTAGCTAGGCTAACTTCCAGCTTGTGTGGCTCTTGGACTTTCTTGTTCACAGGCATGCTCTGAGGTGGGTGGGGGAGAGAGATGGACCCCTCAGAAGGTTTACTTCTAGGACTTGTGGGGAGCCACCTCCAATCCCTGGCACTGCACCTGCATTTCTTTTGTTAGGTGTTCCAGGCTGTAGCGGACTCTTGAGGCAGAGGCAGCAACAATCCATAGACATGATTTCTATTTCTGTATTTTAAAACTATCTTTCATTTCCTTTAGCAACTATTTTTAGCTTTTTCTATACAAGTCTTGCACGTCTTTGGCTAAATTTAAGTATTTTATGTTTTTTAATATAAATTCAGGTTTTAAAATTGAATGATCTAATTGTTTACCATTAGTATACAAAATATAAGTTTTATATGTTGTAATAGTAAATTAATGTATGAACTTATTCATATGAGTAGTTAATATTTAGATTTCTTTTAATATTTAAATTAAATAGTTCTTTCATCTCTGAAAAAGGTTTTCCTCATCTTTTGATCTTTAGCTTTTTAGTAGTTTTCTTGTTTTTATGCATCAGTACAATATGGAATAGAAGTGGTAAGAGTGAACATTATTGACTTGTTTATGATCTTGAACATGTTTAATATTTAAGAAATAAAAATGGGAAGATGTTTAATATTTCTGTCATTAAATGTGACATAAGCTGTTGGTTTCTTTCAGGTGCCTTATTAGATTGAAGAAGTCCCTTTTTTAACCTAATTATCATAAATGAGTTTGGGATTTTACCAAATGTTTTCTATCTGTAGGTATAATCAAATAGATTTTTAAAAATGTGTTAATAACATGAATTACATTGATTGATTTTTTAATATTAGACCAAACTTGCTGCTAGAATAGACACTATTTAAATATTTGAATAATATTTTTGGATTCTGTTTTGATTTTTATTTATTGGCTTTTAGCTACACTTCTTTAATATTTTCAGGGCTATTCTGGAAAATAAAGAATGATACATTTAAAACTATTTGTCTACTTACTGTATTGTAGAAGTTTACTTAAAATATAAGAAATTGCAACTAATAGATCTGTTTTTCCTATTTCCATCCTTTAAGTTTTAGTGTCATTCTGTATTATATATATTTTATATATCCTATAGTACAATGAAGTTTTTACTTTAACTAGTCTTACATATTATATGGAATTTTTAAGACTCTTTAATATCTGACTACATTTCACTATTTCTTGTGCTCTTCATTTCTTCCTCACAATCCAAGCTTCCAACTGGTATTACTTCTTTTTTACCTAAGAGAATTCCATTGCCATTTACTATCATGTAGTTCTACTGTCAATGAATATTTTAATTTTATTTATATTCAGATAACTTTACTGTGGTATTTTAATTTTTTGCTGAATATTTTATATCAAATTCTGGGTTGATATTTTCTATTTCTTGTAGCACTTTAAAGCTACAGTTCCCTTCTCTTCTGGTATTCACTTTTTTAAAATGAAAAATTATCGTTATTCATGTCATTGTTCCTGGTATGTACGATTTTTCTCTGGCTGTTTGACAATTTTGTCTTATTTTCTAGTTTTGGACAATTTGACTGTGATGTGCCTAGGTAGGTGTTCTACAGATTATTTTTCTGAAATTCTTTTTATGTCTTTCAATATACTTTTAAATTAGGCTATTTTTAAAAAATATTGTTTTTTATCCATGCTTTTTAATATTTGTATCTCCTCTTCTTTCACTTTTACTCCAATTGCACACATTTTGTACCTTTTGATATTTTTCTAAAGATCACTGAGGCTATTAATTTTTTCATATTTTTTTCTCCTGTTCTCTAGATTTTGTAATTTCTATGGGTATAACACCAAGTTTCTGAATCTTTCTTCTGTCATCTCTAATCTGCTCAAATTTCATTCAGTGAGATTTTATTTAATTTTCAAATATTGCAGTTTAAATTTTAAATTTTTCATTTATTTTTAATAGTTTTCATTATTGTTATAAACGTTCCTATTGTATTCATTATAAGAACATTTTCTTTTATATCCTTAAACATGATTATAATAGCTACTTTAAATTTCAGTCTACTAATTCCAGCATCCAGGTAAACTCAATTTGTATCCACTAATGGCCTCTTCATTCAAATTAGGTCATGTGATTTCTTTTCTTCATATGCCTAGTAATTTTTGCATTATATCTTGGACATCGTCCACAATATATCTAGATTTTGTTTTATCCTTCTAAGGATTGTTGGATTTTGTTTTAACAGGCATTTAACTTGGTTGGATTTATACTTCAAATTCTGTTTCCTACAGTGGGCAACAGCCGAAATCTCTATCTGGTTGTTTTAGGTTTAGCACTGCTGATTACAGTATTCCTCTCACATGCATAGTTTAGGCCTCAACCTGAGATTCAAACAGAGTTTGTCTGGAGAACATTGGGTTGTTATTTTTTGGACTTTCCCTTTCTTGGCTGTCTTTCCTAACTCTACAGCTGGCTTTTTAATGGGTTTCTATTTGACTGGGAACTACTTTTCAGCAAGAAGCTACAAAAACAGAAAACTTACCTTTCATTCAAGTGTTGACTTCCCTGTAGTTTCTACCTGCTATTGGTTGCTTTGCTGTCCCTTAAGGTAGGCTTTTAAAATGCTTGTCCTGAGTTTATATTTGTTATTTGTGGCATGGGTCTTTCAAGAATTATGATGCCATTACCAGAACTGTATCAATCTTTTTAATGGCTTGAAAAATCAGCAGATTTTTGTCTTTTGGTTTCTACCTATATTTGATATTGCTGAATAATCTGGATTGGGATCACCTTCTCCAGGATGGATCTGGATTTTTAACAGGCCATGCAAACTAATGCTACAAAATTGTGGATGAGTTACTCAGATGTCTCATTTAATAGATCCATAGTCTGCATTTTGGTGTTATTTGAAAATACAACCCTGGAGTCCCTTTGCTTTAGTCTGGGCCAGTTGCTAATTAGTTCCACTGCCCACCTTTTGTCCTGACATTTTTCTTTGTTATTACTCTGAATAAGATTTTCTATTTCCTGTATCCCATTTTTTTTTTTCTTTTTGGTTTGTTTTCTTAGTTTGCTGAGACATACTACCCAGTAATTTCCTAAGACAGCTTGAGATAGAGGTAAATGTTTTGGATCCTAACATAATTAAAAATGTCTTTTTATTTGCATTTTATTGATATCTTGGGTTAGTAGAGAAATCTAAGATTAAAATGATTTTCTATCAGAGTTTTATTGATATTTCTTGCATCTTTTTTTTAGAAATCAGTGTTGCTATTTAGAAATGTGATGTTATTCCACTTTTGCAATATCTATGGCTTTTCTCTAAGTATAATTCTGATTTTTAACATTTTCTTTGTCTTTTGTAGTTTAGAATAATTTAATCCCCAGTGTTCTGAAATCATGAAGGTATGCCTTAGTTTCAGTTGTTTCACAATAATCAGCCAACAACAGGCATTTTAAAATATGGAGGCTTATTTTTTTCATTTCTGGGAACTAATTTTTATGGTACGATTTCTCTAATAATTTAAAAAATTTTTTTCTGGAGTTTCTCTTGGACAGCCATTGATTCTCCTGTGTTCACCCTTCAAGTCACTTATATTTTCTTTCATGTTTTCTGTTATATAACTTCTTGACATTTTGTTCTATTTTCTGGGACGTTATATCAAGTTTTCTTTTGACTCTTATTTTAAAACTTTATTTTGGCTTTCTTAAAGTTTCTCCTCGGAAAAAAAAATATATATATACATACATATATAATACACATACACATATATATGTGGGTGTGTGTGTTTGTGTATATATATATATAATCTTACTCTGCTTTAAGGATGACATGTTTCTTATATCTGTCTGGGATAGAAACAATCATTTATATGATTGCTATTTACAACTCCACCTTTGTTTCTCTTTATTTCATATGCTTGCCTCAATTTTCTTTGTTCCCACTCTTTACTTAATTTCTTTTCCTTTTTCTGTTTCTTGTTTTTTATTTTGTTTTTCTCTCTTTTAATGTCTGTCTCTTTTGCTTTCTATCATAAATGTTAAGAAACTTTGTATACTAATGATCTTTGATTGTATATTGATTATTAAGAGTAAAGCACTAAAAACGTGACAGGAAGCCTGGTAATATGGATGGTACTTGTTCGCTAGGAGATTTTACTTGAAGAGATTTGGCGGGAAACCAGTTGTTTCATATGGGACGCTGAAATATCAGTATTTGTAAGTCTCTTTTCTGGGGGTGGTCAATTTCTTCAAATAAAAATATATTATTATGCTACTGTAGGTATAGTTACCTAGTTGTTCTGTGCCAAAGGCAGTGGAGAGGTGTTGAGAGTTAATTTCTCCATGGGTCTCTGACATTTCTACACATCATATATCAACTTTTCCTTTGGACTGTCTTGTCAAGAATGTTTGTATAGCAATCAGCCTGGAAGACAGAGATAACATCTCCCTCTGGATCTGTTTGCTATCCAGGGTAATAAACATAATGTACCCCCGTGGGACAAAGATTGATCAGGTTTGAGAAAACCCACAGCATCCAGAAGCTGCTCTGTGTCACTGTTGTGGAACTGGGCAGAGGGGAAGGCACAGGTCTGTTATAGACATATGAAGCTCGTGCTGCTTGTTGTGTTGAGAGTATTAAAAATGCTTTGTAATCCAGTAGTCTCTTGTCTTCTGCTAGCGTTCATGGAATGCTGTCAAGCTAACCTCTTAACTTGCAAATGTGGTAAAATCTCATACCATTAGCAGTTCTTAGCAAGAGAAACTGGATAATTGACTATATGAGACTATATATTTATATATCAATTATTCTCTTTGTCTTTAGCCCTGCATCTCATATCACTCTTGATATGCCATGTAATTCCAAGGCTTGAGATCTTCTTATTTAGTTTCTTAGAATAAACTTTTAGTGTCCTGTCAAAAAAAAGAATGTTGGCTACTAGCATTTGATGTATTGCTTAGATGGTCTGTGAAGGGTGAGGGTAAGGGATTTCTGTTTAATTTATAAACTAGTCATCTGTAACTCGATTTTCTGCTTTGGATATCAACTACACACACTCTCTCTGGTCATAATTTTTAATAAATAAAATGGAAAAGCATATAATCAAAATTCAAGGAAAGAATATAGCTTTAATGTTCAGATATGGGCAAGCAATAGTTCTACACCTAGAAACTGTAAGTTAGTAAATTTAACATCAGCCCTCTTCTTACCCTACCACCCTACACATGCATAAAATATATTCATAACTGAATATTAAATATATAGATTCTTGAGCATTTGTAAAGCAGAATGGCAATAATTAAGAAGTAATATGAGTTCATTGAGGGCAAGGTCTTCTGAACACTTATCTATTATTTTTAGACAAAAATGTGATGTATGAGAACCATCACATTTCAGAGCATCTCAAACCATAGGCTCTGGCATTTTGTAAGTATTTGTCTGTCTAATGTGACCATTAATAGACTGTAATTATTGATTTCTTTTCTTAGGTAGGTAACTGTGTGGTATCTGGCAATATGTATCTCATCCAAGATACTTGACTATACATTTTCAATATATACTATGTGATATGGTTTGGCTGTGTCCCCATCCAAATCTCAACTCGAATTATATCTCCCGGATTTCCCATGTGTTGTGAGAGGGACCCAGGGGGAGGTAATTGAATCATGGGGCCTGGTCTTTCCTGTGCTATTCCCGTGATAGTAAGTCTCACGAGATCGGATGGGTTTATTGGGGGTTTCCACTTTTGCTTCTTTCCCATTTTTGTCTTGCTGCCACCATGAAAGAAGTGCTTTTTACCTCCTGTCATGATTCTGAGGCCACCCCAGCCATGTGAAACTGTAAGTCCAATTAAATTTCTTTTTCTTCCCAGTGACAGGTATGTCTTTATCAACAGCATGAAAATGGACTAATACAGTAAATTGGTACCAGTAGAATGCGGCATTGCTGAAAAGATACCCAAAAACGTGTCAGCTACTTTGGAACTGGGTAACAGGCAGAAGTTGGAACAGTTTGGAGGACTCAGAAGAAGCAGGAAAATGTGGGAAAGTTTGGAACTTCCTAGAGACTTGTTGAGTGGCTTTGACAAAAATGCTGATAGGCATATGGATATGAACAATAATGTCCAGGCTGAGGTGGTTTCAGATGGAGATGAGGAAGTTGTTGGGAACTAAGGCAAAGGTGACTCCTGTTATGTTTTAGAAAAGAGACAGGTAACATTTTGTCCCCACCCTAGAGATTTATGGAACTTTGAACTTGAGAGAGATGATTTAGGGTATCTAGCAGAAGAAATTTCTAAGCAGCAAAGGATTCAAAAGGTGACTTGGGTGCTATTTAAAAGCATTCAATTTTAAAAGGGAAACAGAACATAAAAGTTCAGAAAATTTGCAACCTGATGATGCAGTAGAAAAGAAAAACTGATTTTCTGAGGAGAAATACAAGCCAGCTGCAGAAATTTGCATAAGTCACAAGGAGCCTAATGTTAATCCCCAAGACCATGGGGAAAATGTCTCCAGGCCATGTCAGAGACCTTCATGGCAGCCCTTCCCATTACAGGCCCAGAGGTCCAGGAGGAAGAAATTGTTTCATGGGTGGGTTCCAGCCTCCCCATGCCATGTGCAGCCTAGGGACTTGGTGCCCTGTGTCCCAGCTGCTCCAGCCTGTATGAAAGGGGCCAACATAGAGCACCAGCTGTAGCTTCAGAGGGTGGAAGCCTTGGCACCTTTCATATGATGTTGAGCCTGTGGGTACACAGAAGTCAAGAATTGAGGATTGGGAACCTCCGCCTGTATTTCAGAAGATGTATGGAAATGCATGGATGCCCAGGCAAAAGTTTGCTGCAGGGGCGGGGCTCTCATAGAGAATCTCTGCTACGGCAGAAGGGAAACATGGGGTTGGAGCCCCCACACAGAGTCCCTACTGGGGTACTGCCTAGTGGAGCTGTGGGAAGAGGGTCACTGTTCTCCAGACCCCAGAATGGTAGATCCACTGACAGCTTGCACCACGTACCTGGAAAAGCCACACACTGTCAATGCCAGCCTGTGAAAGCAACCAGAAGGGAGGCTGTACCCTGGAAAGCCACACGAGTGGAGCTGCCCAAGACCATGGGAACCCCACTCTTACACCAGCATGACCTGGATATCAGACCTGGAGTCAAAGGAGATCATTTTAGAACTTTAAAATTTGCCTGCCCCACTGGATTTCAGACTTTCATAGGGACTATAACTCCTTTGTTTTTGCCCATTTCTCCCATTTGGGATGGCTGTATTTACCTAATCCCTGTACTCCCATTGTATCTAGCAAGTAACTAGCTTGCTTTTGATTTTACAGGCTCATAGGTGTAAGGGACTTGCCTTGTCTCAGATGAGACTTTGGACTGTGGACTTTTGGGTAATTGCTGAAATGAATTAAGAATTCTGGAGACTGTTGGGAAGGCATGACTGGTTTTAAAATGTGAGGACATCAGATTTGGAGGGGCCAGGGGCAGAATGATATGGTTTGACTGCGTCCTCACTCAAATCTCTACTTGAATTGTATCGCCCAGAATTCCCACGTGTTGTAGGAGTTACAACACCCAGAGGGATGTAACTGAATCATGAAGGCCAGCCCTTCCCATACTATTCTCATGCTAGTGAATAAGTCTAATGAGATATGAAGGGTTTATCAGAGGTTTCCGCTTTTGCTTCTTTCTCATTTTTCTCTTGCTGCCACCATGTAAGAAGTGCCTTTCACCTCCTGCCATGATTCTGAGCCCTCCTCAGCCATGTGGAACTGTTAAGTCCAATTAAACCTCTCTTTCTTCCCAGTCTCAGGTATGTCTTTATCATCAGTGTGAAAACAGACTGATACATTATGTAATGATTATATATCCCTCATTACATTTTCTCTTTCTTTAAAGATATCTTGTGGCTTGCTTTTTAATGTTTTCATTAGTGAATAGTACCCCTTCAGGGTCCCAGGTTAAATAAGACAGCATCCATTGGATAGAACAGGCACCAGTTTATTCAAACCGAAAGTTTGAGCATACAGGAAATCTCCTTCAACTTTCTGCCACTGATATCTGAGTGAACTGAGTCAGTTCTGATGCCCTCAACAGAGGGCAGAAGAGATCTATGTTATATCTAGATGCTTGTCACTGCCTTTTATAGGGAATGATGGGATGAAGAAACCCCTTTGACTGTTAGTTTCTTGCTATTTCTGTTTTAATGAATTGAAATTAATTGAAGAAGATCTAGCACAGATGAGAAGACATTTCCCAATTTTTCAAGCCATACAAAATTGGCGAGGTCAATTAGGAGGATACTGGAAAATTGAGATAATTTAATTTTAGCAACAAGTTTTCAAAGTTGTCAATGTTAATCTTATGATATGATGGTAACATGGGGAATAAATGGTGTTACAATGCATCTACAGCTGGTTTGATAGTGATTATCAAAGAATGTTGTAAAACACAATTAATATGACTATGTCCACTTGTCCACCACTAACAAGACCCAGTTTCTGCTCTTAAGCCTTTATCCTTCTACTTCAGAACGGAGGTGTTAGAAGTTTGTGCTAAGACATGAAAAATGTCTTTGGTGCTATGGCTATCCTGCTGGCACGAAGTTAGAAGGTCCCCTTCTCTGGCTGTGTGGATTACATCTTTGCCCTAATGGTTGGGTTTAGAACCCATTCAGCTGAGGATGGAAATATGTCTATCTTGGATTCAATTATCTTATTATTTAAAAAAATATATAGAAACATGCCTTTCCCACTAACTTTTCAGCTGTGTGGCTGTAGGCAAGTCATTTAAATTTAGGTTTAATTATACTTCACTTATTTAAATTTATTTTTAGTTAGGAGAAAATAATACCTATATGTCAGGGTTGTTGTATGTTATACGTATAAACTACCTGTGATATCGTAGTGGTCTCTAGAGAAAAAAAATTGCTTCCTTCTCTAAATTTTCCTTGTTCCCTGCAGGAAGAGGCCAGACTTCTTCCCAGCCATGTCCCAGCAAAGAGCCCTGTTAATACCACCATTCAACAAAAATTAATTTATTTTGTTATATTTTCCCAAATTACATAATTTAAAACATTACTTAAAAGACATAGAACCAACCCAAATGCCCATCAATGATAGACTGGATAAAGAAAATGTAGCATGTATACACCATGGAATACTATGCAGCCATAAAAAGGAATGAGATCATGTCCTTTCCAGGGACATGGATGAAGCTGGAAGCCATCATCCTCAGCAAACTAACACAGGAAAAGAAAATCAAATACCGCATGTTCTCACTCATAAGAGGGAGTTTAACAGTGAGAACTCATGGACACAGGGAGGGGAGCAACACACACTAGGACCTGTTGGGGGTGGGGGACCAGGGGAGGGAGAGCATCAAGACAAACAGCTAATGCTTATAGGGCTTAAAACCTAGATGACAGGTTGATAGATGCAGCAAACCACCATGGCACATATTATACCTATGTAACAAACCTGCACATTCTGTGCATCTATCCCCAAACTTAAAGTAAAACTAAATAAACAAACAAACAAGCAAACATTGCTTACTTGGAGATTTAGAGTATCAATTTTTATGTTCTGTGAATTTGTTGGTCTCCTAATGTGATGTATGTTAATGTATGTTTAGTGAAATAATGGTTTACATTTTCTTAATTATTCTCTGTACCCTCATGGTGAACATCCATGATCTTTTATGTTCTTTTAAAAGTCTATTCTGTGGGCCGGGCACAGCGGCTTATGCCTGTAATCCCAGCACTTCAGGAGGCCAAGGTGGGCGGATCACGAGGTCACGCATTTGAGACTGGCCTGACCAACATAGTAAAACTCCATCTCTACTAAAAATAACAAAAATTAGCCAGGCATAGTGGCATGCACCTGTAATCCCAGCTACTCGGGAGGCTGAAGCAGGATAATCACTTGAACCTGGGAGGAGGAGTTTGTGATTAGCCAAGATTGTGCCACTGCACTCCAGCCTCAGCAACAGAGCGAGACTCCAATTAAAAAAAAAAAAAAAGTCTATTCTCTAAACTGTGAACTCCCCACTCCCCCTAGTGAACACTTTTTCATTCGTTTTTCTAAATTCAAACCGCCTATTCCAATCTACAATCCTTTTGCCCTCTTTAGATGTCTTCTCTTACTCACTTTGATATTTGATATGCCATCTCTGCCTATTTTCATTTTCATTTTTTATGTGTTTTTCCTCTCTCCCTGGGCTGCATTTTCTTAGCAAGGTGAGGCTGTGTTGGAGGGAGCAGGTGGTAACCATGCGAGAAGGGAAGCTGAGTCTATCATAGCACTCTTTCTACCAGGGACTCAATTGAGGTGATGACCCCTGTGATGGAAATGGTCCCACATAGCCCTGGGAATGGATGCACAGTGCTGGTACCTGTTCCCATCTTTTGCAGTTGATCTTCTGAGTCTGGACAATACTTGCTATAAGAAATAAATAATCTGTGAGAAAATGTAGGACTGTCAGAAACCCTGAAGTTTCACTAAATATGAAAGTTTGTAGATACAGTGTTCTGTTATTTAACCCTTTTCTTGTTTAGTAAAAAAAGTGCAGCTCCCTGCCAGCATTCATTTAATTTGACATAAACACGCTCTTTGAGGCTGAAGCAAATCTAACTGATTATCAACATGAAAATAAAATATAAAAACTGTTCTTGGAATTATTTCTAAACAGAACTTGCCTCTAATCCTAACATCACAGAATTGTATATAATAATCAGTATTCGATAATTTTTTTTGCATGGGAAAATTTCAAAGGACAGAACAACAGAAAGTGGAACATCACATTCCACACAAAAATATTGCCGTTCTCTACAGATCTTGCCATCTTGCCATCTTCGTCGTTGTGTGAGCAGTAAAAGTTGCAGTGACCAGTTGGGTTTTGTTTCTTTGATTCTGGTGGTAATGCTCTTGGGGAAATGTCTTCCAGTCAGGTGAAGAGAAGGAGGTGTGACATCATCAGAGCATGGACGACTTCAGAGACGTTGCTGCCCTGGCTCGTGATGCTTTTACAGCACCCTTTTAATCAACGTCAGTCTGAAGTTTCTATAGCTAATCGTGTGCTCAGAATGCTCCTTCTTGAACAGGATGTAGGAGTTAAGCACTGTAATATTTAGAAGGTGGCAAAAGAATTCCTTGTATCAAACTTGTGTGTTATCTCAGGGGAAACGCTGCAGTGGCAAGCACCGCTACAGTGTATTCTCGGGGCAAAAGGGAAAGGATTTTAATGATATTCTGGGAAGATATGCTTTCTCTGTTCTGGATGTTGACCTCAGCCAGGAGAACTGTGATTCCTGCCTTTCCTCAGGGAAAGAATCTTCCTCTTCATTACAGTAGAATCTCTCACAGAAACATTTGCAGGGCATTTCTTTCTTTTGATAGTTTCTCTTCCCTCATTTACTTGTATTCAAAATCAGCTCAAGTCCTATCTCATACAAACTCAATCTTGAATACTGTAATACACATTGATTATATTTTTTTCTCTGGCTTCTTCCACACAACAGTTTAGCACTGAATCAAAATATCTTTAAAGATGCCTGTTTTGTCTTGCCAATAATAATTGTGCAAGTGCTCTGCAGTTTGGGATTTCTAATACCCTTTACATTTATTTGTATTTCCAAAGCACTGTTAATTTTTACTGACAGAAGAGCATGTGTTTTATTCTTCAAAACAAATACACACTTTTTCCAGAAGAGTATGAATGCAGTTATAGCCAAATTCCTACCACCATCTGCAGCATAGTTTAAACCTTCTGTGATCAGAATTTTTTTCCAGCAAAATAAGATTGATGAGAGAACCTGGAAGAAGATTTGTTTTAATCAGAGTTCTTCTCTTTCAAAATTGAATGAACAGAATTCAAATTCCACAACCTTTCTCTTGAATCAGCACATGGACAGTAAAAATCATCTAAAGAATTTAGAATATGTTAAATTCAGCCAAGAGCAAATTACTAAGTGAAATTACTAGGTGAAACACCACTTAGTGATAGTGAAATATCAACCAAGAACAAAATACTAAGCAAAGTAGAAAATCACAGTAAGAGAGACAAGAACAGAAAAGGGCAGGTAAAATTAATTAACGAAATGGTAGAACAGGGCTATGGTGTGAATACGCGAGAGGACTTCTCCTCCTTGTTGGGACTCGTGAATTTACAACACGTTGGACTGGGGGGATTAAATCCAGAACAGTCCCTGACTGGTATTGGGTGAAAAATAATACCTCATTCTCTCCTTGCAAAGAAGTATGCTTATGGAGCTAGTTTCTCCTTAGCGGCCCCTTTTTTCTATTTAGCACGAATGTGCCATTGGAGTCAGCACCTGCCCTGAGTTAGGGCCTCTTCTCTCTTACATCTGCTCTTTTTGTGCAGAGAGTATGTGGCTGTGCTGCGCTGTGGATAAACTGCTGGCACAGAGGTACATAGATGTCTGGTTGGTGCTGGCAGACCCCAGAATCAGGGAGAAGCGCTCCTTCTTCTCTCTAGAGACACTGTACCCCTCAGGAATATCTCCTTTTTCGTTCATTTTAACATCATATGAGAAATAGATCAGCCGTAGCCCCAGACCTGGGTCTTGTCGATACCAGAACATTCTTTCATGGTCCATATCCTGGACACATTCCAGAAAAACTTTCTCTCCCGTCCTTTTGATTATATATCTTGAGCTCTGGGTTACTTTCACATCCACGAGGCCTGTGAGAGGCAGAAAGCAAGGGTGAAAAAACAGGCCACCAGGGAGCCTGAGGAGAGAAAAACTTTGTATACAAGACCTGGAAATAGTAGGACAGGAGTTGCCACCAACTTCCCAGACCCAACGTCTCCCAGGACTCACCTACAGCCAGGAAACAAAAGGCCACATAACAGAGGACCCTGATTCCCATGGCTGCTTTGAAGAAATAATAGGTCTTCTCCCAGGACCAGGCTGTGGGTTGACGGTTTGTGATGTCATTGTCCCAGCCCACACTCATATTCCCTCATCCATTGACTAGACTAGAAAGGGTCTAGAGGTGCTAGAGAGTGAAGGGCATCCCTTGTGCTCATGGAAGTGTCACTGTGTGTGCACAAATAGAAAAGAGTTGACACAGTGGGCTTGAGACTGTCATCCTTAGAAGGGCCTGCTTGCATGGTTGGCTCTTGATTTGCATCTGCGAACTTGAATTTTGGGAGTGTTCCCACCATCAGTAACTGGTACGCATGGCTTAGTGTGCCTAGACTGCTTGCACAAACCATGTGGGGTAGGCTGAACACCTGCTTTACTGCTAGTCTGGAATTCTGCTGCATGACAGGCAGAGGGTGCCAATGTGATCAGCTGAATTATTTCGCGAGGGCTGCCGTAAGTCACCACAGACCTGGTCATTTAAACAACAGAAATGTATTTTCTCACACTTCTGGAGGCTAGACATCCAAGATCGGGGTGTCAGCAGAGTTGGTTTCTCGTGGAGCCTCTCTCCTTGGCTTGTAGATGGCTTTCCCCTGTGTCTGCACATTGTCTTCCCTCTATGCATGTTTGTGTCCTAATTTCCTCTTATAAGGATCCCAGTCGTATTAGTGAGGACCTCATTTAAAACCTTAACCACCTCTGTAAAATCCTTATCTCCAAACATAATCCTATTCTTAAGTACTGGAGGCTGGGATTTCCTTTTTTTTTTTTTTTTATTTTTTATTTATTTATTTATTTTTTATTATACTTTAAGTTCTAGGGTACATGTGCATAACGTGCAGGTTTGTTACATATGTATACTTGTGCCATGTTGGTGTGCTGCACCCATCAACTCGTCAGCACCCCTCAATTCATCATTTATAGGGAGAAAATTTTTGCAATCTACTCATCTGACAAAGGGCTAATATCCAGAATCTACAAAGAACTCAAACAAATATACAAGAAAAAAACAAACAACCCCATCCAAAAGTGGGGAAAGGATATGAACAGACATTTCTCAAAAGAAGACATTCATACAGCCAACAGACACATGAAAAAATGCTCATCATCACTGGCCATCAGAGAAATGCAAATCAAAACCACAATGAGATACCATCTCACACCAGTTAGAATGGCAATCATTAAAAAATCAGAAAACAACAGGTGTTGGAGAGGATGTGGAGAAATAGGAACACTTTTACACTATTGGTGGGATTGTAAACTAGTTCAACCATTATGGAAAACAGTATGGCAATTCCTCAAGGATCTAGAACTAGATGTACCATATGACCCAGCCATCCCACTACTGGGTATATACCCAAAGGATTATAAATTATTCTACTACAAGGACACATGCACATGTATGTTTATTGCGGCACTATTCACAATAGCAAAGACTTGGAATCAACCCAAATGTCTATCTGTGACAGACTGGATTAAGAAAATGTGGCACATATACACCATGGGATTTCAACATATGAATGTTTAATGACACAATTCAGCACCTAACACCAGCCACCAAAAGTATTGGAGGTGCTGAATCTCTAATGAGCTTCCCTGGGCAGAAAGGTTGTTCTTACGTTGCTGCATTGTTACTGTTGGGGTGAGAGTGTGCTCTCTCGTGGAAGAAGAGAACATAAGAGAACATGGTGGAGTTTGGAGAAACTCCAAACTCCACCATGTCTTTGTTCCTTGTTATCATAGTATTCTTACTACATCTCTGTGATACATCTTTGCTATGAGTACAAGCACAAGGTCCAATGAGTTCTTCTGGTGAGTCTCAGTCTTTGAAAGTGAAGGTAATTTTTCTCCTGACCAGCCTTACCATTCTCTCTCTCTGTCTCTCTCTCTCTCTCTCTGTCTCTCTCTCTCCCCTCACTCTCAAAATATATTTTATTGAGAGCAGTCTTAGTTTCTCATACAATATACTTAATAATTACTACAAGTAGCATATTAGTTAACAGGGCAGGCTTTGGAACTATGCTGCCTGGGTTTGAACCTGGTTCAAATCCACATGTGTAGGTTCATGTGAGTGCTCACATGTGTAGGTTTACCTGATGGGGTTGAGGAGAAGGTGGTATACCAATAATGGGGTGGTAGATGTGTTCAGCCCCAGGTGCAAGCGATAAAGGGTGCAAAGCATTTTAAAACAATCATAAAACCCAGGTGAAATGGTTTTGCTTTTATTATCACCAAGTTCCAGGAATTCTAACTAGTTTGGTGATAAAAGACTCCTTCAATGCAACATTTGTCCTTCTGGGACTGGCTTATTTCACTTAGCATTATGTCAAACACAGAGAAGCGGAGAGCAGAATGATAATTGCCAGGAAAGTGAGAGAAGGAAGTGCTGAGTTGCCATTCAACTGGCGTAAAGTTTCCATTATACAAGATAATTACGTTCTAGAAATCTGCTATACAACATTGTCCCTGTAGTTAACAATATCATATTGTACATTGGTTTTGTTTAAAGGTTAGATTTCGTGCTGAGTGTTATTCCCACAATAAAAAGAAATATCACCAAGTAATTTTGGTACACATAGAGAACCACTGATCAAAACAGAAGGGTGAGCTACAACTGTCAGTGTGATGCTTATGCTTATACTGCATGTTCCGGTAACACTTTACTTGGTTATTTTGCTAACATTATTTATTAAAACTTTCTAATGGTCCAAACAGGTTTTGAAACTGTATCCATGCATAGTATGAATCATAGTCATACAATAGTTTTCAAGTTGTTTGCGATGATATAAAATAGTTATCATAATTATTCAGACTATATTCCTTAGTTTTGACTTTATTGTTAATATCTAATGTCTAATCCAACAGAGTTGGCCTTACCATAAATCAAGCATACTGACACAGCTACCCCACACAAACACCTTTGAACTTCAGTTTCACCAGACTATTTGCTTACACAAAGAGCTTTACATCCATAAACATTCTTATCTTTAGTATAATTTTTTTTTTTATTTTACAAGATGTGAAGTCTCAAAGTTTCTATTGGCGAAATCTGTAAGTGCATAGTGTAGCCTAACCTGCTTAAATGAAAAGTATAAGACTAAGATTAAAATTGTCCCCTGAGACACAGGTAAACAAAAAGGGAAGCATGTGGGGCCCCAGAGAGGATCCCTGAAGACCATAATGTAGAATGCAGCCTTCTCTAGTAGGTGGTGTGAGGGGGCACTGGATTGATGCAGGTCAATTCTAATAAAGAGCCCAGGCTGAGGAAGCCCCATTGAAACAGCAAATGAGAAGGAAGGGAAGGAGGACATTGACAGCTCCATCTCACAGGTGCACCGTGATCTGGGGATAGACTTCCTTTTTTTGTTTGTTTTGTTTTTGAGACGGAGTCTCATCCTATCGCCCAGGATGGAGTACAATGGTGCGATCTTGGCTCATTGCAACCTCCACCTCCTGGGTTCAAGCGATTCTCCTGCCTCAGCCTCCCAAGTAGCTGGGACTATAGATGTGCACCACCATGCCTGACTAATTTTTTGTATCTTTAGTAGAGACAGGGTTTCACCATGTTGGCCAGGCTGGTCTCGAACTCCTGACCTCATGATCCACCCACCTCAGCCTCCCAAAGTGCTGGGATTACAGGCGTGAGCAACTGCGCCAGGCCGGGGATGGACTTTTACGGACTGGGGACCTCAGAGCTCCATAAGTCTCAGTGCAAGGAGCTGGGAAAGGCCCCTAAGTGTTTCTGTGGTGGCAGTGGCTTCCTCTGGTAAGGGCAGGCTCCGGAAGGTAAGACCATCTCTCCCCTTGTGGCAGCCTTTTCTGTGCAGAGAGGAAGTGGCTGTGCAGTGCTTCGGGTTAACGGCTGGCCGTGTCTGCGAAGAGCTGGATGTCTGTAGACTGCAAGATATAGAACTTAAAGTATATATATATATAAAAAAAAAAGAAGAAGAAAAAGAAATGCTCAGTCTTATCTCAAGAGACACAGGTCTATTAGAGACTTTCTATTTGTTTGTATTCTAAGCACCAACTGAGAAATAGATTAGTTGGAGCTTCATTCCTGGTTCTTGTCTGGCTCAGCACATATGGGTCACAAAACACGTTCTGATTGTATTAAAGAACTTTCTTTTCTGACTGAAACTTGATAAACTGAAATTTCAGTGACACCAGCATTCATGGACATTGTGACTAAAAAGAGAGAACTTAGGAAATATACTGATGTGTAACCACCAGAAAAAGCCTTAATGTACGGTCTAGCAAACCAAGTTCAAGGACATCATACCTGTAACCATGACCTACCAATTCCAAAGAGGCAAAAAGCTATAGAACAGAGAAGTCAACGGCTGGTGAGTTCATGGTGGTGTCTCAGTGTTGGTGTTAGCTCTGTTCAGGCTGTTAGAAGAACACACGGCAGAGAAATAACCCAGTCAATGATTCAAGGAAATCGTGTTGGAGGAAGTGACTTCTAAATTGGTCTATGAAGGAGAATCTCCCCCGATCCTGGAGTCACCCAGTCCGGACCTCTCTATACGTTTGTGCCAGCAGTTTATCCACAGCGCTGCACAGTCAGCTGCGGTCTGCACAAAAAGAGCAGCTGTAAAAACAGAGGAATACCAGAGAGACAAATGGTATTCTGGGTAGAGTGACCATTGTAGATGAAGACCCAGGAGTGAGTCAGCAGTGGACATATTTGCAGACCTGTGAGAAGCGGGATATTTCTGGAGTAGATGCAGGCAGTTGTGGTAGTTGAAGGATAGGGAGGTCAGTGTTAGAAAGGTGGGCAGATATGCAAAGGTCACATCATGGAGGGGCTGAGAGACTTGCAAACTAACATGAACTTGAGACTTGAGCTAGTTAATAGAAATAAGCCAAAGGGTTAGCTTGAGGGAGTGATTGTGGGTGGGGGTAGGTCGCAGGTTTGCAGGTGGGGTGGCTACTTGGAAGGTGGCTAGAGGGATCCAGGTGAGATCAGTGAAGTTAGTAAAATTTGTGAGGAATTTAGTACTTAGGAAAATGCAGGATGTGGTGGTGGATTCAGTGTGGAAGGGGAAAGTCAGAGAGACAGCGAAGATCAGTCTTGCATCTCTGACTTGGGCATTTGGACCATGTGCTGAGAGGAAGAAAATAGGAGGTGTCGGGTTTCATAAATAACTCCAAACGTGGTGTTCCTCCAAGTGACAAAATCTCCGGAATAGGACCTGGAGATCCTGTTCAGGACCTATACAGGACCAAATATTGTTGAGACCCATTAAATTGTAAATGGAGTCTTCATTTTGGGCAACAGCTTAGTTGAATTTAAAGATTTAAGCTCCACAAGAAGAAAGGATTGGAGAGTACCATGGCAGTAGACCTAACTCAGTTAGCTTGTCCTGCCCAACTTTGAAACCTCACTGGTACAGCAGGTAGAGGATGGACCCCTGGTTCCACAGAGCAGCTGCATTGCAGAGTCCCTGAGACTGGGGAGTGGGGAAGGGCTTCTGTGGGATGATGGAGGAAGTTTATCCTGTTGGTCGGCGAGGGGTCTCCTGAAGGAGGAGTCTCCTTGTTCTTGCAGCTACCCTCTGTTTTTGTGCAAAGAGCAGCTGGCTGTGCAGCACTGTGGATAAACTGCTGGCACAGAGGTACAGAGAGGTCTGGCTGGGGCTGGGCGACTCCAGGATCAGGGGGAAATTCCTCTTCTCTTTTCGAGAGACGGTGTACCCTTCAGGAATATCTCCCTTATCAACCACCTCAACATTACTTGAATAGTAGATCTGCCTTAGGCCCAGCCCTGGGTCTTGTCTATACCAGGACATATAATCATGGTTCATATTCTGAGAACAAGTCACTGTCAACTTCTTTCCAGTCACTGTGATGAGGTATCTTGGGTTCTGGGTCACTTGGGCTTCCAAGGGGCCTGTAAAGGAAGGGGACAGAGTTAGAGGCAGAGCTGAGGGGGATCTCCAATGCTGAAGCCTTTAGGAGACACCTTGGGCTGAGGCCTACAAAATAAGGCCAAAAGTTGCCCATGTGTTCTGGGACTCACCTGCTCCTAGAAGGCAAAGGACCACATAGCCAAGGAGCTGGGGGCCCATGGCAGCATCAGGCAGGTGTCTGCCAGTTCTGGGGGCTCCAGTTGGTTTCTGTAATGTCTCCATCTCTTCAGCTATTTGGGCTTCAGAAACAGTTTCAGGAGAGAAACCACTCCCACTTCAGCTCAGAGGGCTGAAGTGTACAAAGGCAACACAACCAACCCAGGCTGAGGACATTTGTAATCAATGTCATTTTCCTTAATCTGTGTGAGGCTGCTTCTCTTTATACATGTGCTACATTTTCTTATTAATATAGTCATGTACAAATTGTCAAATATTTATGTATTTTGGATCTCAGGGTATAAAGTGGTGTAACACATTTGATTATCACTTAGAAGTGTGAGAACATAAAGCTTATGCTATTGAAAGCGGCATTTTATTCTTCTTCTTTTTTTTTTTTGAGACTGAGTCTCACTCTGTCACCCAGGTTGGAGTGTGGTGGTATGATCTTGGCTCACTGCAACCTCCGCCTCCCTGGTTCAAGCAATACTCCTGCCTCAGCCTTCCCAATAGCTGGGATTACATGAAAGCTGCATTATGATGTTTTTTGAAGTCATTTCTACTCTGGCAGAAAAAATTCCAAGTATATCCCTGACTTCATTTATCCACTGGTATATATCTTTAGTCACTACCTTTTAAAAGAGTCTAAGGTTTAAAATCTCAGATTCACATCATAGATTATTTTGCTAGTCTATATGCTGTTTAAAATCCAAGACACACAGCTTCTTTTCTGTTTAGCAAAATTGACTTAGTCATCGTTGCTAGACCTAGCAGCTGTTTCCCCCAAAGACAGCATCTGGAGCATCTTCTTTTCCCCAGAAGAAGCTGGTGAAAGGCAGAGGTAATATCTGCTTCCTGCAATAACCTCAGAGTCTCACCAGCCAGCTCTGCTTCCTGCCTGCTTTTGGTATGTGTTTGCTTTCTTGCCACGCCACAGCTTGCTGCACATGGAAGGTGTCTGTCCGTGGATATTGTGTTGTAGCCAGGCAGTGTTTGGGGCCAGGAGTGTCAAGCTTCTCTTAGCTCTTCCAGCGGCTGCTGGTACTACTCTCTTTTCTGCCTAAGTATGTTCTTCCTGCATTGAGGTGACTTTCCTAGGTTTCCCCAGAATGTCTTCCTCCTTGAACACCTTTGAGCTTTTCTTAATTTTTTAAATAGTTGATGAATAAAAATTGCATTTATTTACAGTGCTCACTGTGATTTTTGACACATGTATACCTTTGAATCCTTCTTGTACGTTGTAGGAACCAATGCATTCCTGGATGGTGGAATGGAAGGAGGCTACCGCTTTCTTCTCAATTGTTTCCTACCACAGGTAGAGTCTCACAGAGCCCGTCATTGTTTTGCCAAATCATTGTCATCTCCAGACAAGAAGGGGTCCCCTCCCAGTTTTCAGGGCTACCCTCAAAGCTCAGAGATGAGTTCCTTGCCCCCAGACCCCTTCACAGTGATAGGTGCAGCTCTAAGCAGTTTCCATTCCGTGCATTGAGGAAGGAGTGATTGCTATCAGGACCTTAGCTCTGACCTAAGGAGGAGTATTCTCTCTTTTTCTATTTCTGGACCACTCCTTTCTGGAAAAAAATGTAGGGAGAGAGCTTGGCGCTACTTCAGCCACAGGTGTTTGCATTGTCCTAGCAAATCCTCCATATTCTAGCTGTGAATTTGGGTGTTAAGAGAGGGAAAACAGCTTTCGTTCTAAAAACCCACCACAGGTAAATAATTTCATGTTACTTAGTGAACCTTGCCATTCCAAATGGCAAAATCTTTCAGAATTTACTCACACCCACATAGCTATGCTCACTATTAGGGGATAATGGATTTCCCCACATTCTGTGGTGTTTCCAAAGTCAAACAAGTGCATAATTACACTTCAGAGTATTATAATTTTCCCCAATCTCTTTTCATATTAGATTAATTCAAAATTTAGGAGGTAGCTAATTCTATATTCTGTCCGTCTACCAGCTAATTCACTCTCCTCAGCTATGTGGCTTCTTCCTCCCTGTTCCTTTGACTATGAGGCTATTCTGCTCTCTTGTTTCCTTTTCTACATCAACCAAGGTACTAAAATGATGCTCTTAGCCTGAGGCCCCAATAGCCTTACAGTAGGAGCCAGTTGTTTGATTTTCCCACCCTTCCTTCCTACAACTTTCCCTCTGATCTTTTCTACCCAATTCCACCATATTTAGGAATTCTGAAAACTTATTCTATTCTACTTCCCTAATGTAGGGCAGACTCCTATGTCCCTAACAGTGGGAATGGAAAATAAACAGAACCCTCTAGATGGCTGGTCACTCTGAAACATCTCCCTTCACCTTTGCATTTTAATGGGAAGCATTTCATTCTATGCCATGCCATCCCTTCCTCTCCTGCATACTTTTTCAGTCTTTGCTCCCTTCCTTCTGTTTTTAGGGACTGCTCATCCACCCAACCGGGGCAACAGTATCACGATAAAGGTAATTAAGCTAACACCTACTAAACTGATGAACCATTTCCTAAAAATCCCTGTAAGAGAACCCATGCCCTGTCCCTTTAAATATAAAGCAATCTTTTTTTTTTTTCTACATGATATTGAGCCCAGGAATAGACTGCAGAATTCTCACCACACTTCAAATTCTATTTCACTTATACTCAGGCCATTTCAGTTCTAAGAAAGTAATTCTAGTTTGTGTATTTTCTTGTACTATATGATTAACTTTTGAAAGACCCCATGAGAGATATTTATATATCATGTTTTTAAATTCATAATACAGTGTTAAAATTTATCAAACTTCCCCTCCCACCATTATCTGAATTTTAGTGTTTATATTACAGGAATATGTTAGTGCCCTCTAGTGGAATATCGGAGTGGTGGGCAGAATGGTTCCTTAAAGATGTCCAAGTGCTAATAATCCCTGCAACTCGTAACAGCTGTGGACGTTCAGTTAGACGGCAAATGGGAATTAAAGCTGCAGGTGCAATTAGGGCTGCTAATAGACAGGAAGCAGTTCCTGGACTATCCAGGTGGGTCCAATGTAATCACGCAGGTCCTTAAATCTGGAGAGCCTTTCCCGGCAGTGTTTAGAGGGAGCTGTGAGTATAGAAGTAGGGTCAGAGCAACAGAACGTGCTGCCTTTGAAGATGGAGGAAAGCGAGCCATAAGGTAAGAAAATCGATTCTGCCCTGGAGACTTAAGAAAGGAACCCAGATCTGCCGACACCTTGATTTCGGCCGGGTGATACCTATGTTGGTTTCTGAACTACAGAGCCTTAAGATGATACATTTTTATTGATTTAAGCCGCTAAATGGGTGGTAATTTGTATAGTAGCAACAGAAAACCAATAGAACCATCAAGATCAAAAATGTGTAAGAGAGCAATTAGGATGCAAACACTAAAGGAACGAGTAATATCGGAGTGCAGAGTCTCTGGAGCATCTTGAGCGTGTGTGGGGGCTCATAAGTCAGGTCGCTGCACCCCTGGGGTTTGTCATATCGGCTCAGAGAGGACGTGAATGCACTGATAGATTGCTGCTGCAGAGGGTCTCAGAGTCTGGTTAGTGCTGGATGATTTAAGGGTTGGGAAAGATGATTATATTTCCCCCCTTTTTTGTTGTTGTTGGAATGACTATGTTGACTCAGTGCATGTTTTTCAAAGCTGCCGACTTCAGAAGAATAATAGATTAAATTTTTATTTAAATTTAATAATTTAAATTTATTTTATTTATTTAAATAAATAAATAAAGCCCCAGCCCTGGATCTTATGGATTCCAGAACGTTTGGTCTGGTTGATAATCTGAAAACATTCCGATACAACTTTCCTGCTTCTCTCACCAGGTATCTCAGGGTCTGTGTTACTTTGACATTCATGAGCCTGTTTTCTAACAGTTTTGTTCTCCAAAATACATCTTTTAAAATTTGTTGAGTGTCCCAACAACTTCTCTCCAGATTAGGTGGTTTCCTCACAGAGCCTTACCAAGATATGCACTTTGTTGAGTTGGTTTCTTCTGAGGCCTCTCTCCTTGGCTTGTAGATAACCATTTTTTTTTCTATACCCTTTTTTCTGGTCTTCACTCTATGCATGTCTGTGTCCTAACCTCCTCATAAGGACACCAGCCATATTGAAGTAGGACCAACCCTAATGACCTAATTTTAACTTAATTATCAATGTAAAGACCACATCTCCAAATATAATTAGCCACATTATGGGACTCTAGGGTTTAGGGCATCAACATATGAAATGAAGAGAGTAGCACAACTCAGACCATAACAATGGAAATAATAAAAGTACTTACCTTACATATTTGTTGTGGCAATTAAATGAGTTGCCATGAATGAAGAGGTTAAAAGATTGCCATGCTTACAACCATTCAAAATATTTCCTCTACTACTGCTTCTATCACAATACTTTCTTATGTCAGTGCCAGTCTCTGTGTTAAACTACTCACATACTGTTTCGTTCAACCCTCACCCCACTTCTGAGAGGCTTATATTATTTACTTCATTTTATAGATGTGAAAACTGAGGGCTTAAGTCACTTTCTAAAGCTAGTAAGTGCCAGAAACTAACTGCAAATCCTGCATTCTCAACCATGATGTGTAAATATTTCCATTTCTCTACATGCTTTATGGTAAATGTGATGGTGAATTTACTGTTCAACAGTTTGACTTTTCAATTTCTTTTAGGAATTATTTTCCAATCACTCCAATTTCCACACCTAAAACAGAACTCCACACCTAAAACACTTTCCTTTGTCTGTGTTGTCTCTTGCTGTCATCCCCAAGTAACTGGTGGAAGGTATCTGAGTTATCAGCAGTGAATCCCTGCTGGTCTGCAGCAACCTCAGGTCTTGTCTCCTCAGCAGAAAATTCCACTGAGGGTCATATGGCAGAAAAAGAGACCAAGGCAAGTTTTAGAGCAGGAGTGGAAGCTTACTAAAAAGGCTTTAGAACAGGAAAGAAAAGAAAGAACACTTGGAAAAGATCCAAGCAGGTGACTTGAAAAACAAGTGTGGCATTTAACCTTGATCCTGGGACTTCATAGGCAGCTGTTTTGTGCCCTTTTCTCATGATTCTCCCCTTAGGATAGGCTGCCCGAATGCACAGTGCCCTCCTTACGCTTGGAAAGTGAGCATGCGCAGTGTGTTTAGGAAGTTGTATGCAGGCCCATCTGAGGCTTTCTTCCTGTTTCTGATGGAGTGCCCCTGGAAGGTCATGCTCCACCTTTTTGTGTCTCAATGCACATGCCTGGGTTCCCTTGCCCAATACCTGAGATTTTATTGGAAACCTTCTTTGCTTCTCCCTGGTGCCTGCATTCAATCGGCACTTTAATGTTAACAGCTGTGGATCAGCAGGAGTTTGTCTCTCCCTGGCTCAGGCTGCTGAATTAAGCATTATTTTTAGAGAGGTAACGTTATAATCTCTGAACCAATACCAGATTGTCTGACATTCCTGGTCGGTGGGGGGAAGGGAGCACTCTCCTGCCCCATTCATGCCTAACTAACTACCTGTAACATCCAGGCGCCCCATACTGTCTCCCCACATTCCTCATAGGCTCAGAGTGAACCTCCCAAGCAGGATTGGCTTTGTTTACATGCGTGAACGAATGAGTGAGGCAGGGTACGCGGGCTAAGTAGGTTTAGCATTGGCTAGTTTAAAAATTTGAGCAGGCTTCAAAGTGTAGGGATTATCTAAAGTTGTTTAGTACCTGGCCCTTTGGTAATTAGGGTAGGAGAATAGGGGCTCAGTGTATGAGAGCCCAATATAGGAGGTGGTTTGGAGTAGAGGCTTTGGATTGGTTGATTTGATATGAAAGGCATGCTCTAGGGAAAGTAGTTTGCTATCCCTAGGAATGAGTTAACCCCGAGAGGGTCAGTCCCTCCAAGATCAGCAAGTCCCCAGATGTCAAAATATCAGAAAATATGCATGTCAAAACATTAGAAAATATAGACAATAAGAAGGCATGATTAATACAGTATGTCCTCCTCAGTACCCAACTGATGTGGTTTGGCTCTGTGTCCCCACCTAAATCTTACCTTGAGTTATAATCTCCATAATCCACAGGGGTCAAGGGTGGCACCAGGTGTAGGTAATTAAATTATGGGCACAGTTTCCCCCATGCTGTTCTCATGATAAGGAGTGAGTCTCACCAGATCTGATGGTTTTATAAGTATCTGGCATTTCCCCTGTTGGCAGTCACTCTGTCCCACCACCCTGTGAAGAAAGTGCCTGCCTCTTTTGCCTTCCACCATGATTGTAAGTTTTCTGAGGCCTCCCCAGCAATGTGGAGCTGTGAATCAATTAACCCTCTTTGCTTTATAAATTACACAGTCTCGGGTATTACCGAGACTTTTATACTTATTTGGTAAGCTAGTAAAAAGGGCATAAACATGTCAGTGGTTGCAGTGATTGAGGTAGTAAACAAAGAACTAAGATATTTAGGAGTTAGAAATGAAAGTGCTTTCATAAAAATTGGATGTCCAGGGCAAAAGAGAAAGAAATGTGGCATGACTCTCAGTGTTCATATATTGTGCAAATAAATGACTCCATCAAGTCAGGAACTCAGAAGAAATGCACCTTGGGAGGGAAATATGATGTGAGTTTTACCTTTAGGTAGAAGTGTTCAGTTGGTGTCCTGAATAAATTTAAGTTCAAATTTGGAATCAAAATGGAAGGTATAGATCTTGAATTCATTAATCCATGAGTGGTGATTCTTGTGTTCCCAGTCCCCATCACAGAGTAATGAATAGCAACTACCTCATGGAAAGAGAAAGGAATGCTACTTTCTCAACAATTCTTCTCTCTGAAAGTACCTTTTCTTTGCTCATTTTTAATCTTTCTCCATCAATGGAATTGGGTGGCAATTCATTTCTGTGAAGCTCTTCAGTATTTGAGGTACCCTGAGTTATCTCTGTGTAATTGTGGAAGGTGAATTAATTCACAAGAGGAGAAACTATTTGCTGTTCCGAGACTTTAATCGGTTTCTGTATCATCCCACATTTCTTCTTCAGGAAGTTTTCACCAAGTTGCTGGTAATAAAGTCACAGTAGATGTTCTCCTGTTAACTGGATTCTAACAGACATTTCTTTTTCAAGGTTTCATCTTGAGGTCGAGCCTAGTTTTCTATTAACTGAAATGTTGAAGGTTTGTGCTCCCTCCCCTCAAATTAACTGATAAGAAAAAGTATTTCCATGGTAAGTTACCTCAAAATGTATAAGGACAAAGTTAATTATATATCTCTTTTCATCTGACAACTAAGTTTATTCTCTTCAGAAAAGTGATCTCCACACTCACTCCATTCTGCCTTTCCACTTCACTGCTCCTTCATTGACAACTGTTCTGGTCTCATCTTTCTTCTCTTTTGTTAACTCAGGGACTAAAACAATTCTGTTTCTTGTCTTGAATCTCCAGTGTTCTTCCAGAAAGAGCCAAATCTATTCCACATTCTTGCCTTTCCTTCGTAGACCTGGTCTTTGCTCCATTTTAATTAAGACCAATTCACTCTACTTCTGTACTGTGTCCTTGATTAAGCAGTAGTAAGAAAATTTGATCCACTGCATGGCCAAAACTCTGAACCATCTCTTGAATAGTTTTGAATTCTAATTTAATGTATTTGATTGTATGTCCTCTGAATTTCTATTCCTGACTTTCATGACATTTGATCTTCATTGGTATGGTAGGCAGAATTCCAAGAATGACCTCCAATGACTCATGTCCATGTATGATGTCCTTCACTTTGAGCATGAGTGGAACCTAAAAATATGATAAGATGTCACTCCAACGATTATGTTACATTATTTGACAAAATAAATACTATTCAGGTTGGCCTAACCTAATCACCAGAGCCCTTTAAATGCAGAGTTTTCTGTCTTGAAGCAGAAGTGGCTATCAGAGGGATTTTAAACATGAGACAGATTTGATGTGCATTTGAAGATCAAGGGGACCAGAAAGAAACTGCAAGGAGCTAATGACCAATCTCATTGGCTGTCTGTGACAGCCAATAAAAAATGGAGACCTTAGACCTGCAGTCACAGGAACCAAATTCTACCAATGCTAGGAATAATCTAGGAGGAGGAGTCAATCTCCTGATGAGAATGCAGACAGCTGACCCCTTGATTTCCACCTTATGAGACCCTGAGAAAAATCCAACCACACTTTCCTGGACTTCAGACATAAGGAACTGTGAGATAAGACAATTGTTACTTTAACCTGCTGAATTTGCAGTAATAGGAAAATTAATATAGGTGGTTATCACCTGACATACATCTTTGGGGAACTACTCAGTAAATCCGCTGTATCTCTAGCCTATATATTCAAAGCCATGGATATTGATCTTAAAAGTTATACCCACATCTACCCAAGTGAGGTTCTGCTCCTCAATAATCCCTATAAATAAACATAGTTCATTTCTCTTAAACACACACAGTTACACACATACATACAAAATAACTTTCTTCTCTGTGGATGATCCTGAGCCCACACAAAGTCTGCATAATGTTTACTACCCTCTTTTACTGCTGCTGAAGCCATTGTACCACTGAAGAGGTCTTGCTCTCACTGTTCTCATTTTCCTAAACAATGTGATTAACTATTGAGATCCCTTTGAAGAATCTTTGAAGGGTATTTGTAAATCTGTGGGTTATTTGTCTTTACTTGGTTAAAATTCAATTTCATTAAAATTTCCCTGTATCTGTGTCTGAAAGTTTGTCTATAAATGTGCTGTGGTTTGAATGTGTTTCTTCTAAAATTCATTTTGAAATGTGACCCCCATTGTGGCAGCATTAACAGGTGGGAAGTGATCATGAGGGTTCTGCTCTCATGAATGGATTAGTGACTCATAAAAGGGCTGGAGAAGTAGCTTAGGCCCTTTTCTCATGTGATGACATAGCACTCAAGGTGCCATCTTGGAAGCAGAGACCAAGGTCCTCCCCAGACATTGAACCTGAGGTGCTTTGTTCTTGGGCTTCTGAGCCTACAGAACTGTGACAAATTTATATATAAATTATCCAATCTCAGTTATTTTGCTATAGTAGCACAAATAAACCAAGATGAGTGTCCATATTTTGTTGATGCCCTATAGTCTAGTGGGATATTGACAAGAAACAAAGGGTTTAATCACAGCCAAAAAGGTGTCCTAGAAGGACAAAAATG
This sequence comes from Piliocolobus tephrosceles, assembly GCF_002776525.5. NCBI lineage: Eukaryota > Metazoa > Chordata > Mammalia > Primates > Cercopithecidae > Piliocolobus > Piliocolobus tephrosceles. Next base: position 131,742,673 of record NC_045441.1, on the reverse strand, counting down.
GAAAGAGGGAAGCAGGGAATATCAAACTTAGGAAAGGCTTTGGTATAATCTTGTATAAACCAAAAATAAAATCTTAAGCCCCACAACCAACTGTGTGGACCCCTTCTCTTGGCCAAGAGCTTTCCAAAGGTAACCTGAAAAACCAGTTCAGGTCTTAGTGGGAAGTGGGGTCAGACATGCCTCATTATACCCTCTTCACTTTAGAATTCAGGCACAACCAACCAGGATTAACATTAGAATGGAGACCTTAGGAATGACAGAACAGAACAGAACCTTTGTAGCAATAAGACACCAACATGACTCATAGCAGGCCCTGAAAAAAATCAAAATATTTTGCCCCAAAGTATATTTTTTGACATGTTTTTTAATGGCCCTGCAAAGCTGTCTATCATGAGGAAAATCTACATTCTGTAGATAATTCTCTTTCCTTTTCAGTTTTTTCCCTGATCCAGAAGAGAATTATGAGTCTGGCACCTTTTAAAAGTCTGATTAAGAAGCACAATCTATTCTCTCTGAAGCCTGCTCCCTGGAGACTTCATCCGCATAATAAGAACCTTTGTCCCTACAACCCAGACACTCCTTTATATTGATTTCAAGTCTTTAGATAATAACTCTTTCAACCAACTGCCAGTCTGAAAACTCTTTGAGTCCACCTATGACCTGGAAGTCCCCTCTTTTAGTTGTCCCACCTTTCCAAATTGAAACAATGTACAGCTTACATGTATTGGTTGATGTCTGATGTCTCCAAAAAGGTATAAAACCAAGCAGTAGCCTGACCACCTTGGACACGTGTTCTTAGGCCCTCTTGAGCCTCTGCCTCTGGCCATGCTCACTCATGTTTGGCTCAGAATAAATCTCTTCAAATATTTTAGAGAGTTTGGCTCTTTTTGTCAATACTTGTGAGGAAATGTCTCTTATTTGGGGCGAGGAATTTTGAGGGCAGGTTTTTCCTCTTTGGTATGCACCTTTTTGTGTGTGGAGAGGACATGGTTATGCATTGCTGTGGATGAACTGCTGGAGCAGAGATACACAGATGTCTGGTTGGTACTGGCAGACTTCAGGGTCGGGGAGAAGATGCTCTAGTATTTCGAGAAATTTGATACCCCTTAGAGACATCTCCTTTTTCAATGATCCCAGGGCCAGGTGAATAATAGACCAGCTTCAGTCCAAGTCCTCGGTCCTGTCAATACCACTACATTGCAACATGATTCATATTCTGGGAACACTGTAGAATGAATTCTTTTCCTGTCCCAGTGATTCTGTGTCTTGAGAATTGTGTAACTACAGCATCCTTGAGGCCGGTTGGGGGGAACAATGAGTGATCAAATAAAGACAGGGCCTAGAAAGAGGAGACTAATGTGACTTTTATGAAGAAACATTTTATAGTTAGATCCTGTGAATTCAGTAATAGGGATTCCTCACCTGTGCCCAGGACTTACCTGCTCATAGGAGAAAAATGATCACACAGCAGAGAAGCCTGTTGCTCATGGCAACACCAAAAGTAGGATGTTGCTTGGAGCTGTGATGAATTTAGTCTCTGATACCAGCACTTTTCATTTACTTCCTGGCCAGAGAAACAACACTTGCCTCCCACACTGCCAACAGCTACATAACTGCAAATCATGTAGCCCAGGCATGGGACATAGTAAAAGCTTTGACCTCTAACAATACCCAGAACCAAAGATTCCTCCCCTTAGAAACAAGAAGACCAAGACATGAGTGGAACCTAAAAGCCAGACCTCTTTCAGTAGTGAGGGGTCCATTGGCCCAGAAGATCCCGGGCTAAAATATGTCTCAACATATCTTACCATAGATAGTCATATTTGAAACCCTCCAATCAGACTCTACCAAATCAACATTCCTAAATCCTTTCCCTTGCTCTCTAATCCCTTAGAACCTACCCTAGACCCCAAATCAGGGAAACAGATTTGAGCCCACTCCTTTCTTTTTGCTGACTGTTTTTTCAATAAAGCCTTTTCTTTTCTCAAAAGCTGATGCCATAGTTACTGGTTTGGTGCAAACCCATTTGCTTGATAACAAATATAGGTGCCCCATGTGAGGCCAGTGCCTGCCAAGGCACTGTAGTCCCTCAGTGGGAACTAAAGTTTCTCCACTGACCCTGAGTGGTGCTACCTAGGCCAGTTTATACAGAGGCTTAGCTATGAGGTCCTTATTCTCTGTCATGACATTTCAGGCCCTTTGAGTGCTACTTTCTCTTTTGAGGAAAGAAATTGCTTCTGGATAAGATGTCTTTTGGAGTCAGTACCTTCTTAATATGCACTTACACCTTAAATTGTCTTTGGTCTAGGACTGTAGATTAGAGTCCTATTTTTGGGTAGCTTCATGGGTTTGAATCCTACCCTAGGGAGATCCTGGTTAGATTATTTCAGTCCTGGCTTTGGGATAGGGTCCAAAAGAATAAGTGCAATAGTAAGATGCTGTAACTGTTAGAGTACTCAGTTTGACTTGGTTTTGGTTTTCCTTTGTGTTTCTGAGATTTTGGTTTGCATTATTCATCCTAACAGAGGTTAAAATTTTTGATGGTTGTGACAAGAATCTCATTAGAAGTTTATTTAAATGAAAGTTCTTGGATTCCAAAGATGAAATACATTGCTTTCTCCTGCCCTTTTAGGGTGTTCCTAGGTGACTAAGAGTCTGGCAGAGGTGTTAAGACCACTGGTTTATGACATAAGGTGATTTTATAGGTAATCCCACCAGAAAAACCTACCCCAATCCTGGGTTAGAAAGCACTTCAACAGCTCATCCAGGAGAAGCACATAAGGGGCCTTGGTAACGCCAACATTTCTAGCGGTCCAATACCGTTTGGTGTTTAGGACCCTCTGAGACATGTAAGAGGGAATATCTAGCCCATTGACGATTCTCTGAAGAGGAACCCCCATAATCACCACATCATAGACCCAGAACACCTCCTTTGTACAGGATGTTGTTCAAGTCATTTCAGATAAAACTGTATACAAAATGGGAAACTTTAATAACATACTTGTCTATGGTCTTTTAAGATAAAACTTGCCCCAAATCAGCACACCACATGCCACAGCTTACTGAGAGCAACCAGTAATGATGAGACCCAGGGACTTCTATACACTCTATTAGCTCTATCAACATTTCCTACAAAGAAGCGCAGATGACAATTGGTGTGGAAAAGTGATGCATAGACTTTCTAGTTGACCATGGAGCTATATACTCTATCTGAAACAAAGACAAGTCCCTGTCTTCCCAAAGACCACTGCTATTAGTATCTGGGGAAACATCCTTGCAAGCCTTTCCTTCAGCCACTCAAATGCCATAGAGGAAAAACCTATTAAACCTATTTAAACATAGCTTCCTATATATGCCTGAATGTCCAATACCTTTGTTGGGATAAGACTTGCTAATAAAATTAAATGAACAAGTAATTTTTCACCAGAATGAGTAAATATTAGGGTATCTCCTAAACAAGACTGCACCCTCCAAGTTGCTTTATTATAATTAGAAGAAGGACCACTGCCTGAAATCCCTAAAGAGGCTCTACAAAAACAGGCCTGACTTGACAAATCAGTTTTTGAAATACCCAGACCTGGGATTGTTTACCAATGTGAACAGCTGCATGGATCAGGGTCTCTGAAAAGCCAGATATACACATAGTGACTTACCAGAAAATCTTAAAAGCTGAGGTTTTCCCACCAGGTATCTCTGTCCAAAAGGCAGAACTTACTGCCTTCACACGAGCTTCACACCTCACTACAAACAAAAAGGTAACCATTTATATAGACTCCAAATATGTCTTTTTGGTAGTGCATGTAAACAAAGCCATAGAAAAGACAGACTCACTAACCTCATAAAAAATAAAATTAAACATACGAGAGAGATATTAGACTTATTAGACTCAATGTTGCTGTCAAAAAAATGGCCATAATGCACTGACTGGCACACCAAGAGACTGATAGCTAGAAAACTAAGTGCAAATATCTAGCTGATCAGGCAGAAAAACATACAGCCAGGACAAAAGAGCCTAAAACAAAGGCTCTGGTACTTATTCCAAGTATGAATCTGTCCTTATTTAAACGCAGTACTCAAAGGTAAATCTAAAAAGAGCAAACCAGTAGGGATTTTCATACTCATACTCATGACTTGGAAAGGGAACAGTGTAAAACAACTAAAGAAGTCTAGATTTACAATGAACAAGGAATAGTTCTTGTTCCTGAGCATTTGATAAAGGATTGTTTCCCAGTTACATCAAAGAACTCATAGAAGAAACACAACATATCATTAGTTAACCAAAGTTTGTTGTCAGGCTGCACATACAAAAGATTATCCAAAAGGTCTTCCAAAATTGTTTTATTGGTGCTACAAGGAATCCAAAGGCAGAACCACTTCCAGTAGGCAAAGGGGTCTAAGCCTGAGGAACAGAAACAAGACAAGATTGTCAAATAGACTTTGCAGTTATGCCAGGAGCTGGAGGAAACTATAGATAACTGTTGGTACTTGTAGACACCTTCACTAGTTGGGTCAGGGTCTTTCCATGTCAAACAAAAAATGCATCTGAGGTAACTTAAGCTTTATTAAAAGACATAATTCCTTACTTTGGATTGTCAATTTCAATTCAAAGTGACAACAGAGATACCAGACTTACCTAAAAATTTTATGGAGCTCTTAGGATACAGTGGAAATGACACATCTCTTAGAAGCTCCAGTCTACTAGAAAGACTGAAAAGATAAACAATGTCTTAAAAAATATACTTGCCAAAATGTGTCAAAAACCCAATTTAACATAGGATAAGATCTTGCCGCTTGCCCTGCTTAGAGTAAGAATGGCCCCTAAAAGCAAGCACCAGTTTAGCCCCTACAAAGTTCTATGTGGGACAACCCTTCTTAAGACAAAATATTATTTTAATATTGAAAATGATCATGATGTAAATGCATTAGATGCTATAAAATGTGTACAGTCTCTGGGCATAACTTTGTCTGCTATATATAATTACGCTTCTAGTTATTTTAATGTTTCCTATAGATGTTCCTTTACATTGTCTAAGTCTAGGAAACTGAGTACAACTTAAGACCTGGAAAAATCACCACCCTGAAGACCAACTACAGTTCAAATAGATTACGCCCTATGAAGTTCCTTTAGTGATCCATTCAGCAATAAAGTTAAAAGGGTTGAGGCCCTAAATTCATCGTTCATGGGTAAAAGTTATTCCCATTTTCAGAAGATTCCTCTTGGCCTCTATAAAATTCCCAAACAGGTCATGCCCTTCACAGATAAGAAAAACCAAAGGACCAGACTGACTATATACCAGATGGCTGTGGAGGCCCACAACCAGCTTTCCCACCCAGCAACACACTTGGAAAACCCTAATTGATCCTAAGTTACTTTTTAAAAAACCCAGTAAGACCAAAAGGGCTCCTGGCTCTTCAGATAAGTGAGAATCCATTTCTGTGTCTAAAACTAGCCTCCACCTGATGGAACTGTGAGGGCAGAAACAGGAAACAACTAAAGGAGACAGCTTGCCCAAGATATCGGGTGAGGCCTGTATTAATGCAACTTAATTTTTACCTTGTTGTCATATATATCATTCTATGCTATTAAACTAATCATCTCTACCTCCTTGATTTAACTTCAAAAATACTATTTAGGACCTTATAGCCCTTCCTTGGATAGAGTTGATTTTTTTCTGATCCTTTTTCTTCTATCAGCCAAATATTTCCTCTCAGGGAAACAAAACGATTTCCTATGTTAAAAATGCCCACAATTTTCCTCTATTATATCCTTTTATATCCTTTTGCTTGCCTTAACCTCAACATAAAAGGATAATAATTTCTTTCTTTCTTTCTTTCTCTTTCTTTCTTTCTTTCTTTCTTTCTTTCTTTCTTTCTTTCTTTCTTTCTTTCTTTCTCTTTTTCAGACAGAGTCTCACTCTGTCATGCAGGTTGGAGTGCAGTGGCACTAGCTCTGCTCACTGCAACCTCTGCCTCCTGAGTTCAAGTGAACACATCTGGCTAAATTTTGTATTTTTAGTAGAGACAGGGTTTTACCATGTTGACCAGGCTGCTCTCAAACTCCTGACCTCAAGTGATCTACCCACCTCAGCCTCCCAAAGTGCTGGGATTACAGGCATGAGCCACCACGTCCAGCCAAACGGATAATTTCTTGATAAAAATGTCAAAATCCCTACCTACCTCAAGAAATCTGTCTAAATGTTAGAGATGTCATCAAAACCCCCTCTGCACTTGATCACACTGATCTGCTGCTTGTCTCTGTGACTAACTTCTCTAAAGTGCCTAATTTTCTGGTGACCTATGATAAAAAATCCACAGATATAACCTATAGGGTCAGATTTGCTGGTGGAGGATCATTAGTTCCCTGTTTTCCATTAACATCCCCTGCAAAGACACTTACGTTAACAGCTATAAAACTGAAGATAAAGGGGCCTATGCCCACAGAAGCCAGACATTGGCTAACGCAGACACGGAAATCACTTGTTTACTTGACACACCTACTTTCCACTTACTGTTTTCTATCCTCTGGTCCAGGAGAGATACACTGATATGTCCTCAAACTGTAGATCTACATGATTATGTCAAGATTTAAATAAAAAGAATCTAATATACCTTCAAGGACTGCCCTCTTTCCTACCAATTTGTAAGTTAGATAACTCCTTCTAGACTCCTCTATACTCTGATTCCTACTTTGACCGAGTCCTAAGTAAAATTCCTCAAACTGAGAACTTAAATGTTAACATATTCTGTATTCTATGTGCCTCCTCAAGATATGTCTTTGTCTATGAAACAAACAGTCAGCCCTGGGACTATGAATGCCTTGACAGCTGATGTCCAAAAGACACCTGTTTACTAGGGTACTTAGTCACTCCTTTCTCTGTCTATGACATTAGTGATGCTAGGCATTAGATTAACACCATAAAACTGTTCACAAAAGATCTATGCTAAATCTCCTCCCAGGTAAATATTTACCAGGTGGCCCACCAGATGGTGTAGGATATTTCTTTAGACAAACTCTGTTGTCAAGGTGGGGAGTTGCTTCTCATAAACATGATTTAAAAGCTTCCCATCACCCTGAAAAATCTTGCCAAGGAGACCACAATGGCCAGGGCGGCTCAACAGAGAGAGCCAGGTGCTTTGGCTAAAGTAATACTAGATAATAAAATTACTCTAGATTATATATGGGCTAAACAATGAGGTGTTTATGTTTTAATATGTCATGCTGTGTTTACATTAATACTTCTAAAAAAGTTGATACCTACCCAAATAATAATAGACCAATAGCCACTTGACTGCATCTAGTGTTCTCTAGCAAACCTGGATATAATATGCAAACAACATGTTTTCATCAGGAATAAGATCTATTTTTGAGAGTCTACTTAAACTAAAAATTTTATTTCTGTATGTGTTGAGATTTCTCTCCCTTCTCTCAAGGTCTCTACTTGCCCTCTATCTTGTCTTTTTAAATCAATTCCCCCTGCTCATGAAATAATTATTAAATATCAAAAAAATTCCCTGACCCACCTGTTTGACCTCACCCGAGGACCCATGAATATTTGCAATTAATTATGAAACAGTTTTATTCCTCAAACGCAGACCTATGTCCCTTGTCAACAAAAAGTAGCTAGAGTGGACACTCAATTCCTTCAAGATTGAGAACTAAACTAAACAAAAAGGGAGGGATTTATAACTGCAGGATCAGCCCAAACTGGGTCTATTATGTGGATAACAAAATGTTGAGTTTGATTGTAGGCACAACAGAGCCAAAAGCTTTGACCTCGAACAACACCTGAAACGAATGATTCCTCCCTTCAGAACCAAGAAGACAGGAAGATACCTGGAACCTAGATGCCAAAACTCTTTCAGAAACAATGGGTTCATTGGACAGGAAGATCTGGGCTCAAATCTACCTCAGCCTACTTTACCATAAATGGTTAAATCTGAAGCCCACCAATCAGACCCTATCAACCCAGTATTACTAAATCCTTTCTCTCAGTCCCTTAAAAACTTGTCCAAGACCCCAAATCAGGAAGACAGATTTGAGCCGGCTCGTGTCTCTTTGCTGACCAGTTTTGCAGTAAAACCTTTCTTTTCTCAAAAGCTGGTGCCATGGTTATTGGCTTCTGAGCACATCAGACAGCAAACCCATTTACTTGATAGCGCTACCACAAGGTTAGTGGCTAACAAAGAAGGCTCTGGAGAGAGAGGGCCTGGGTTTAAATATGGGTTCTGCCATGTAAGCTCATTTTAGGCAAGTAAGTTAACTGTGAATGCTTCAGTTTTACTCTCTGTAAGTTGTACTAATAAAAGTATGAACCTTATGGATTTGCTGTGAAGATTAAATGAATTAATGTTTTAAGTTACAACAGCACAGTGTATAGTAATCACTCACTCAGGCTCAATTTTCAGAATGGTCAGCTAGTAGTAGCACTCTTACTGCTACCACCATTAGTTATTATTGAGTCTTATTCTTGTGCTAGGGATTGTGTCAGGCAATTTACATACATTTTCTCAACTAAATAAAACCTCTTGGAGCCATGTGTGACTATTTCCATTTTATAGACTAGGAAACTATTTTAGAGAGGTTAAGTAACATGGCAAAACTAGACGGTGACCAGATCAGTCGAGTTCTAAAATATATACTTTCAACTAATAATAATTTTTCAAATATTCTATACCTTGCATTTTTTCCTTTTACTTTTTAAAGTTTGGCTGTAGCCTTCTTCAGAAATTATTTTCATTTTACTCTAATTCCCAAAACTAAAACCACACTTAGCATGCTACCCTCAATGACCTGAAATTCAAAATACCTTTTATTGCCAGGTATCATTGACTAGCTCTGTTTATTTTTTGTCTGAAAACCTTGAGCACTCTTATAACAAGTGGCTTACTCAAACCCAGTTCTTTTATTTCAGAATTGGTGGATCTCTTTTCATGAGTGGTTTCTGTAAAATCCTTTCTTTGTCCTCTTCTAGGTTCTATCCTTTGGTTGTCCTACTTCTTATTTCTAAACTGACTTCCTTCAGCATTTAGTATATCTTGAATGATTACAAACAGTTCATTATAATGCTGAATCATCCTTGAAACTTCATTGGTATCTTAGAAGAATGATGATATTGTCAACTGAAGGATGAGGAGGTTCAAATTTGGAAGGGAGAGCTTTATTTCTCATAAAGGGTTGCAGCCTGCAGTGTGGCCATTCTGAGAGGCTGGAAAGCACAGCCTCTGGCCAGAAGCCAGAAACAGACACATCTAAGGAAGGGGCAAAGGGAAAAGAAATACATACTGAGTGGAATGGCCAAATATAGATATTCAATAAGCTATAGGAGGAGTCATGAACATTAATAAAGGGAAAAACATGTGCATCACAATTGAGTTTCTTGCCCCCTTCATGGGACCCCTGTAAAAAAAAAAAAAGCCATGTTAGCATGATCTGGGGGTGGAGTTTTCAGCTCTCTGACATCAAAACATGAAGCAAAGGACACCAAAAGCCTCACTACACGTCCTCCGTAGACTGGCCACAAACACCGTTTGGTGGCCTCTTACCAGGCAAAAATGAGGGATAGCATTAGACTTTCTGTTGCTTTTAGTGGCGGAGTCTTTTGAAAGGGCTGGTTTGTGTTTAGACTTTAGGCAAGAAAACCTCATCACAGCTCCAAGGGAGAGGTATAATAAGGTGTGTCTGACCCCTCCATCCTGTCCTGGCCAAGAACTCAATGTTCAAGGTTACTCTGGGGTGTCCTTGTCCCAGAGATGGTTCTTTCTGTCAGTTGGTGGGTACAGGATTTTAATTTTTGCTTATAATATAATTCTGAAGAATTATGTCTTCATAACTACATTTCTGTTTTAAGTAAATATTTCATCCAGCCGAACACATTTTTGTTTTAGCAATTTCTCTTCCTATTGGCTACTCGTCTGCTTCCAATGGAGGGAATAATTTTAGGGAATGTAATTCTTGGAGTGATCCTGTAGTTAAATATGTAATATAATATTCTCCCACCTGCTTCTTTTTGTTGCAGCTGCCTCCTTGCTGGGATGGTGCTGGTGCGTATGTTTATGTGTGTGAATCTGGGAGTAAGTTCACTTGAGGTTAGGGTCTGAGATGGGAAAAATAATATGCTACTTGAGCCTTGTTATAAATAGAATAAATTCCAAATTGAAATTTCCTCAAGGGGTTTACTTCCTATGATCCTTTGTCCTTCCTTTCCTCTCAGGAGCAGGATGTGGTGTATTCCTGTGGCTTAGCAGAGGCGAAGGCCCACCCTGATGGCCCATTGAGTGACAGTGAGGCGATTCGTCAAGAGAGTAGCTCCCTACTGAGGCCAGAGATTGTTGTGAAGCCCCTCACTGGAAGTCCCTGAAGTTGAGAGGTATGACATTCATAGAAATTAGCCAATGTAGAAGTTTAAACCAACTGCATCTGGCCTTACATATGGCATCATCAGAGTAAGGGTATTTTTATTCCTGTGTTCCTCTTCAGCATTTTCCACAGAGATTTTCTTCGTCAGCCTCCTATTTTAACTTGCTTAGCAATAGGGCCCACTCTTAACTAGGGAAGGGGGATGAGACTTAAGACATGAGATTGTTATTAAATAATTCCAGGGTAAGTAGGAGATGGTGAGGTGTAAGTGCAGGGTCACTTCCATAAAGGCATATTTGAGACTTTCATATTATCGAACAAATAGACATCTATGAGCACCATAGTACTAGACTCTGGGATACAAGCATGAATAACAAAAAGAAGGTCTCTTCTCCCATGGGGGCTTATAATTCTGTATTCTATATATCATTCCTAGTCCTACTACTGCAGTTACAAAGGTAAAAAGACATACAGTCCCATCTTTCAAAGACCATACTTGCCTAGAAGGAGTCAGACATGACCAAAAAGCCATAATGTAGCAACAGACTTTAAATTGTTGTAAGCACATAGGAAGAGAAACCTCTATATCTCCCTGGGAAGAAAGGACTTCACAGAGGTAGTGTGGGTTTAGGTAAGATTTTTAGGAAAATAAATAATTTCCTGGTAGACTAGGCTAGGGGACCAGCCTATGCAACATCTAAGAGAATATGATATTTTTGGAGTTTGCAAAGAATTCAGCAAAGCTGGAGAGTATCGTTAAGAAGAGACGTGAATGGCTGAAGAGGAGCATAAATTTCCAGATAGGATTAGGATGTGTTCTCTCTAAATGCCTTTCTGAGACAATATTTTCTATCCACCCATTTCCCGGTGCTCAGGCCAACCCCATTGACTAATATAATGGATTTGATGAGTAAGTTTACTAATATCGAACTACCCTTACCATCCTGGAGCAAACACCAATTTGTAGATTATTTTCTAGTGTCATTGTTTGATTCTCTATTATTGAATACTTTTTTATCAATACTAATCAGTGATGTTAGTCTATAGATTTTTTTTCTTTTTTTTTCTTTTTTTTGATACGGAGTCTCGCTCTGTTGCCCAGGCTGGAATGCAGTGGTGCAATCTTGGCTCACTGAAACCTCTGCCTCCCAGGTTCAAGCAATTCTCCTGCCTCAGCCTCCCGAGTAGCTGGGACTACAGGCACGTGCTGCCATGCCCAGCTAATTTTTTGTATTTTTAGTAGAGACGGGATTTCACTGTGTTAGCCAGGATGGTCTTGATCTCCTGACCTCGTGATCCACCCCCACTCGCCCTCCCAAAGTGTTGGGATTACAGGCGTGAGCCATCATGCCTGGTTAGTCTATAGACTTTTTTTTTTAAGGTGCAGTTTTGTTGAGTTTTGGTATAAATGTTAAGCTAACATCATGAAAACAATTTAGAAATTTCCCCTACTGTTCTACACTTTACAGTGCTTTAGGTATTCTCAAAGTCCCTGATTTTAAAAGGTGTGGAAAAAACCCTCTAAGAAACTATATGGGACTGGCACTTTTCTGTGAGGAAATTCTATCACAAATTTATTTGTTTCTTTTGTAGCCATTGTTTTGTTTAGGCTTTTAATCCACATTAGGGTCAATTTTGTTAAATTTTATCTTCCTAAAATGTGAGCCACTTCATTTAGGCTTTTAGGTTGTTTGCAGAGAATTATACAAAATATTGTTTTTAAAAATAGACTTTCTTTGTCACTTCTGTTTTAGTATATTTGTCCTCTCTGTCTTTTGGCTGGCAAGTGGTTTTCTATTTTTTCCAAACAATTATCTCATTTGCTTATTTCTTAGTTCTATTATTAAAAAATTTTCTACCTTATTAACTTCTGCTTTCATGTTGATCAATTCCATTTTTTTGCTTCCGTCCTGTTCAGGATAAAAGTCTGAAATGAGTCTTATGGGGCTAAAAATCAAGGTATTGGCAGGTGGTGTTCCTTTTGTAGGCTTTATGGGAGAATCCATTTCTTTGCCTTTTCCAGCTTCTAGGTGCCATCTGCGCTACTGGGCTTAGGGCCCTTTCTCCATCTTCAAAGTGTGTCTGTCATTCCGATCTCTACTTCCATTGTCACATAGCCTTTTTCTGACTTGCATCCTCTTGCCTCACTCTTACTATATGCACCAGACATAGTACTAGATTCTGGGATACAAGCATGAACAACAAATAAAGGTTTCTGCTCCCATTGGGCTTATAATTCTGTATCCAATATATTGTACCAAGTCCTACATACTGGATTTACAAAGGTAAACGAATATGTAGTCCAATCCCTCAAAAATCATACTAGTCTAGGAAGAGTCAGACATGACCATAAATACCATAACATAGTGATAGAAGTTGAACTTTAATTTGTTATAAACACATAAAGAAAGAAACCTCCGTATCTGTCTGGGAAAAGAGAGAGGGCTTCACAGAGGTGGTGTGGTTTTAGGTAAGATTTTTTAGGAAAGGATGTGACGATATTGGGCCCACTCAGCTAATCAAGCAAAACCTCCCCATTTCAAGATTCTTAACTTAATCACATCTGCAAAATCCTTTCAGCAACATAAGAGAACGTATTCACAATTTTCAAGGATTCAGATCTGAACATTTTGGGAGATGATTATTCAGTCTACCACAATGTGAAAATCTCCAAATAATTGCAGCAATGCTTTTGAGAGAGAAATGTTTAGATAGCTGAGATCATATCTCAGCTGGGGAGGCAAGACCTGATACAGCCCTGGTTTATTCAATAAATATTTATACAGCACCTACTTTATTCAGAGCCTGTAATACTGTTGAAGATACAAAAATTAAAACCTTGGACATGGTCCTTGGCCTCATTGAGCATATTTTGTATTAATGATTTTTAAAACTATCATAATAAGTTAAACAATGAAGTGTGTGATACACTATGATTGTAGAAGCTCTGGGTACCATGGGGTATTTACCACAGTCAGAGACTCAGGCATAATGATTATGCCATTTGAACATGAAAGATTAGGAGTACAGATAAATAGGGAGAGAAAGATTATTCTAGGTAGTGTGAACAGCATGTGTAAAGGCTCAGGAGTGAGTGAGAAAATGCATATGGAACTTTGGGAGAGCTGAGGGATTATGAATATTATTAGAGCATAAGTATGCAAAAAGTGGGTAAAGAGTAGGTAAATTTCACAAGACTGGATAGGTATGCAAGAGCCAAATCATGGACGGTTATAAGAATTTGTAGTTTGGAAGATTTTTTTTTTTTCACAGAAATAACTTAAAGGCTAACATTTACATATAAAGAAGACTGGTCATAACCCTAAAGTCAATGGAAAGGAATTGTTTTCAGTTGCAGAGAATGAACTGAGTTAGAATAGAGAGTAAGACGTCAGGTAGGTGGATATTTGGAAGGTGTTGAAGTACAGGTGAAAGACCGTGGTTGCCTGAGCTAAGACAGTATCGGTTGGGATAGAAAATGGTGGTCGAATCTGAGAGGTTTTAATAAACAGAAATGTTAAAGATGTGGTTATGTACCAATGTGGAAGAAGAGTGTGACAGAGGAGGTGCAGATATTCAGGGGACTGTAGCTAAAGCAATTGAGTGAATGCTTATACCACTTAGCGATCCCAGTGACGCAGAAGATGCATGTCACAACATGCCTTAGGGTGGGTTCTTGTCTCAAGAAGCTAAAGAGCCAGAACTGGGACCAGGATGAGGAAAGGCATTGCAATGAATGTGTTTGGGGCCTGAAAAGGGGATATCTTGTCTGAGGAGCAATAAACCTGAAAGGGCAGAGTAAGGATCTTAATACACAAAATTTAATCTCAGAAATAGAAAATGATGCCATTTGAACTGGCCGTAGACTTAGGAAAGTTTTCTTGACTTCTGTACCTACTAGTACAGCACAAGGAGATACGGGAAATATTGCCTTTTGAAATCTGATGCAAGGTTGCTGCTCAGGTCAGACTTCACACACAAAAAAATCTCACGTTAAAGGTTCTGGAAAGGTCTATTCTCTCCTTCTGTGAAAGAGGTTCTTTCTCAGAATAGGGTGGAGGCTCATGTGGGTGGACACTCCTCCCTTTGAGACTGCCATTTTGTGCGGTAAGCACATGCCTGTGCAGTGCTATGGAGTGACGGCACAAGGACACAGGGACATCTGAAAGGGCCTTGCAGATTTCAGAGCCAAAGGGAATTTCTATTTTTTGCCAGGAAAGATTTTCAACAGGGATGTGTCTCTAATCAACAATGTCAATGTTAACTGAATAATGAATCAGCTCTAATTCCAACCCTGAGTCTTATAGAAACCAGTATGAAATGATGGCACATATCCTGAGAACTCCTTTCTTGTCTCTACAGTCAGGTGTCTTGGAGTCTAGGTGACTTCAGCTTCTATGAGCTGGGGTTTATGAGCTGAGGGGACAGAAGATAGAGAGAAAGCTGAGGAGCGAGCCTGATGCTGCAGTGTCCAGGAAGGAACCTGGGCTGTGGCCAGGCAAGCTCAGAATAAGAATTTCCCAAATGTTTCCAAGACTCGCTGCCCCCAGGAAACAAAAGTACATGCAAGGGAGGAATATCCAGCTATGGTGGAATGAAGAGGTCAGCAAAGCTACCCATAAAATAAGTATAAAACTCAAACAATTCTCATCAAAAGGCAGGAATTTTCTTTTTTCCTTAGGAGTACAAGCTATTTGTTTCTGTACCAAGAGTAAGGCACACATGTTTTCGTGGGTTTCTGTGGGCTGTGAACAGTAATTTGAATTTAAATTTTATGCAAACACTTGTTTAATGCACATTTCAGTATAAGCCAAAATTACTATAGTTTTGTTACTACAAAAAATTTTATATTATACCACTATATAAGCTTAGTTGAAAGCTCTCTCATTTCTTTATTATTTATTTATTTAAAATGGACAAATAGAAATTATATATATTTATGGTATACAATGTGATATTGTGACATTTTGATATACGTATATATTGTGGAATAATTAAATCAAGTGAATTAACATATGTATCACCTCACATACTTATTTACTTATTTTGCTTTGTCTTTTTTTTGTAGGAACATTTAAAATCCACATTCTTAGCAATTTTCAAGAGTACATATATTATTAACTCTAGTAATCATGCTGCATAACAGATCTCTTGAACTTCTTTCTGTCTGATTAAAACATGTACCCTTTGACCAACATTTCCCTATTTCCCATGCCTCCTTTCCTCAAACCCCATCGCGGTGCTTGGCAATTACCCTTCTACTCTCTGCTTCTGTGGATTTGACTTTGTTGGATTCCATGAATAAGTGAGGCCATGCATTATTTGTCTTCCTGTGCCTGGATTTTTTCACTTAGCATAATGTCTCCAGGTCCAAACATGTTGTTGCAATTATATGATTTCCTTTTTCTGTAGGACTGAGTAGTATTCCATTTTCTATCTCTCTCTCTCTCTCTCTCTCTCTGTGTGTGTGTGTGTGTGTGTATGTGTATGTATACACATATATATACAGAGAATATATATATACACACATATATAGAATATGTATCATATATTCTTCATCTAGTCTTCCGTTGGTGGAAACCTGAAGGGGTGGCCTGCCCCTCCACACCTGTGGGTGCTTCTCGCTAGGTGGAAACGAGAGACTTGAGAAAAGAAATAAAGACACAGAGACAAAGTGTAGAGAAAGAAAAGCGGGGCCCCAGGGGACCAGTGCTGTGCTTTCAGAGGACCCACACTGGCACTGGTCTCTGAGTTCCCTCGGTATTTATTGCCAAAAAGATAAGGGAGTAAATAAGCAGTAAGGCATACAGATACACGGAGCTGTTGCATTTTCCCAGGACAGGGCAGGAGACAGATGTTTTTCTTTTACTGAGATTTAAAGGAATGGTACTGACCTTCAACCACAAGCAGGCTTTAAACATTTACCTAACAAAGCACATTCCTTATAGCCCAAAATCCTTTCAACTTTAATTAGCACAGCAATGTTTCTAGCAAGGACAAGATTGGGGGTAGAGTCACAGATTAACAGCATCTCAAATATAGAGCCGAATGGAGTCTCTTCAACTTACTTCTATCTATAATAACACAGTAATAGGCTAACCTATTTTTTCCTACAGAAACCTAGGTTAATTCTGTATTTTGGCTATGTGAATAATGCTTCAAGGAATATAAGAGTGCATATATTTTTTCAATATACAAATTTCATATCCTTTGGATTTATATCTAGAACTGGAATTGCTAGATTATATGGTAGTTTTATTTTTAATTTTCTGAGGAACCTCCATACTGTTTGTCAAAATGGCTGTACTAATTTACATTTTGTATTAGGGTTCTCTAAAGGGACAGAACTAATAGGATAGATGAAGAGGAGTTTATTAAAGAGTATTTACTCACACAAACATGAGGTAAAGTCCCACAATAGGTCTTCTGCAAGCTGAGGAGCCAGGAAGCCAGTATGAGTCCCAAAACATCAAAAGTAGGGAAGTTGAGAGTGCAGCCTTCATTCTGTGGCTGAAGGTCCAAGAGCCCCTGGCAAATCACCAGTTTAAGTCCAAGAGTCCAAAAACTGAAGAACTTGGAATCTGATATTTGAGAGCAGGAATCATCCAGCTTGGGAGAAAGATGAAGGCCAAAAGACTTAGCCAGTCCTTCCACATTCTTCTGCTTTTATTCTACCCATGCTGGCAGCTGATTAGATTGTGTTCACCCAGATTGAGAGTAGTCTGCCTTTCCCAGTCCACTGATTCAAATGTTAGTCTCCTTTGGCAACACCATCATAGACACACCCAGGAACAATAGTTTGCATCCTTCAGTCCAACCAAGTTGACACTCAGCATTAACCATCACACATTTCTACCAACAATGTACATGCTTCCCTGTTCTCCACATCTTTATCAATGCTTGTTATCTTTTGTCTTTGTAGTATTAGCCAATGTAACAGTTGTGAAGTGATATCTCATTGTGGCTTTAATTTATATTTCTCTGATAATTAGCAATGATGAACATTTCTTCATTTGTATGCTTTCTCTTGAGAAATGTCTATTCAGGTCATTTGGCCATATGTTAATTGGGTTGTTTTCTTGATAATGAGTTGTTTGAGTTTCTTACATATTTTGGATATTAATCCTTTTTCAGATGTGTGGTTTGCAAATATTTTCTCCCATTTTGTAGCTTGTCTTTTTATTCTGTTTATTATTTCCTTTCCTTTCCTGTGCAGAAGCTTTTTAGTTTGATGTAATCCCACTTGTCTATTTTGGCTTTTGTGGCTTGTGCTTTTGCAGTAATATCTAAAAAATATTTGCCAAGACTAGTATTAAGAAACATTTCCCCTATGTTTTCTAATAGTATTTTTTAAGATTTCAGGTCTTATGCTTATGTCTTTAATTCATTTTGAGTTGATTTTATGTTGTAAAATAGAAAAACCAAACTCCAACTATTTTCTGACTATGGGAAAATCACTTTAGATTTTATTTTTAGACACAAATACATTGAAAGTAAAGTATGGAAAAGCCTATGTCATATAAGTAGTAATCACAAAAGCTTGAGTGGGTATATTAATATCAGAGAAATACATTTTAAAATACATTTTAAAGCAAAAATTATTATTAGAGAAAAACAAACACTTCATAATGTTTAAAGTTTCAACCTACATATGTATATCAAATGCTATAAAAAATATACAAAATATATATTCCTTCTATGTGTGTTTTAATGTATGTATTTTTTATATTTATTCACACATATATTTATTCTTTAAGGTGCTTTCAATTTCTTACTATGGATTTTAGTTACTAACAATGTCATTTTCTCTCAGCCTGATGACTTTCTTTAATATTTCTTGTAAGACAGGTCTGCTAACCACAAAGTTCTATAGCCTTTGCTTATCTGGGAAAGTCTTTATTTCATTTTCATTTATAGAGGATAGTTTTGCTGGATATAGAATTTTGGGTGGATTTTTTTTTTCTTTCAGTGCCTCTCCATTATCTTCTGATCTCCATTGTTTCTGATTTAAAGTCAGACACAATGACTTCTGATTTAAAGTCGGGTTAATTGTATTGCTCTTCTCTTTCACATGATGAGTCATTTTCCTCTTGTTGAGAAAAAATACTGATTTCAATATATTATTTGCAGAATTTTGACTTTCTGAGGTTTAACTGTAATGTATCTAGACATAGATATCTTTGTGTTTACTCTGTTTGAGAGATGTTAAGCTTCTAGGTTCTTTTGATTAATGTTTTTCAACAAATTTGAGAAGTTTGTGGCCATTTTTTTTTAATCTTTCTCTCACTTGTCTCTTTCTGAGACTCCAGTTTTACATATGTGGGTATGCTTGATGGTATCCCATAAATCTCTAAGTTTAGTTACTTTTAGTGCAGAAACCATGTGCCTGTACAGCACTGTGGAGTAAGTCCTAGAGCCTAACTACAGAGTCCCAAAATACATAAAGTAAAAATGACAGAAATGAAACAAAAATAAACATACCAAAATTATAGTTGGTGATTTAAATCCTTCAGTCTGAAAAATTGATTACACCAACTAGACAGAAAGTAAATAAGGGTAAAAGAGACCTGAAAAACATTACTAAACTATTTGACTTAATTGATGATTTTAGAACACTCTATTCAGCAACAGCAGAATGTACAGTTTTCAAGTGCTTATAGAGTATTTCCCCATATAGATTATATATTAAATAATAACATACAGGTAAGAGGATTAAAATAACTCAAAGTATATTCTCTCATCACAGAGGGATTTAATTAGAAATAAACAACAGAAAGAGGCTGAAAAAATCACATATATTTGGAAATTAAACATCACAACTCCTAAATAACTCATGGGCTTCAGAAGGAATTTCTAGAGTAATTATGCTTTTAACTAAAAAACCAAAAATATATCAATGTACATGGAATGCAGCCATGATTAAAGGGAAATGTATAGCTTTAAATAACTACATCAGGAAAACAACCACAAAAGTTTCCATCATAATCTAAACTTCTACCTGAAGACACTGGAAAAATAAGAGAAAAGTCAACCAAAAGTAAACATAAGGGAGAAATAATAAAGATCAAATTAAAAATCAATTCAATAGAGAATAGGAAAACAATAGAGAAAATCAATGGAACTACAACCCAGTTACTTGAAATGCTATAAAATTGATAATGCTTTAGACATACTGAACAAGATAAAAAGCAAGAAAATCAAAATTGCAACATCAGGAGTGAAAATGAAGAATACAATTACTAACCCTATAGAAATATATGGAAATGTTATGAACAACACTATGTCAATGAATTTGACAGCTTGGATGAAGCAGACATATTCCTAGAAAGACATAAGAGTAACTTGAGAAAAAAAGAAAGCCACGTGTTTGGATAGACATATTACAAGTAAAGAAGTATTTCAGAAAATAACACAGAGCAGAGGTCAGCAAAAGTTTTCTGTAAGGCTCTAGATAGTAAATATTTTGGGCCATATGCAACCTGTGTCAGTTCTTTTCCTCCTATTCCTCCTATTCCATCTTCTAACATTTTAAAAGCATAAAATTTATTCTTAGTTCATGAGTCATACAAATATAGGCCATGGCTTGATTTTAACATGTGAGCAATGGTCTGTGAGTCCATGTCATAGAGAAAAGCTCAGGACTAGCTGACTTTACTGGTAAATTCTATCAAATATTTAAATAATAATACCACTCCTACAAAAAATAACTTTCACAAAATAAAGAATAAGATTAATCCTAAATTTATCCCAGTTCAGTCCACAATTTCCTAGTCCAGCCTAACAGATCAGAATTACTTTGATACTAAATAAAAAGAAATCACAAGAAAACTACAAACTAGTACGTCTATGGTCTCCATAAAATATTAGCAAACCTCATTTAGCAATATGTGAAAAGATTATATAATTAGCAATATGTGAGAAGATTATATACTATGACCAAGTGGGATTTATCCCACCAGGTCAAGATTGGCTTGACATCCAAAATCAGAGACTCTGTGACTTTACTTTTTAGTAACCTCAAAACAGAGGTTTCACATCTGAGCTCAGCACCCGAGGCCTCACAGCAGTCTATGCTTTTGTGAAAAATCACTCAATCTATTCAAGGTCCCAGGGTCTGATCTCATGTGGATAGAGAACACTTCCCTGAGATTCAGCATATCCAAGACAGAAGAATCATCTATCTGTAGGATAGTCTGCCAATGGTTAGGGTAGTCTCCAAAGAGATTTAGGACTGAATCCAGGGACATTGTTGAAGACTATTCTTTGCCAAATTTGGAGGCTTTTCTCTTCCTTAGGCCTCATGCAGATTTAGCTAAAATTAAATTTATTTAGAGGGAGATTAGTGAAAATAATAATTAATCTCTTATTTCAAATGAAAATAAAAATGTATTCCAAGTTCAAAGTCATAGATTGAGGAACTAAAGTCATCAGGTGCAGGACTGGGGTCAGGAAAGGGCAGGAACTTTGTGTGGCTGTGTATGAAGGAACAAGTTTAACATGAGGAAGGAACCATGAACCAGAGATAAAGACAGCCTGTGCAGAAAGTCAGAGGATCCTTTACCTGTTTCTTAGCTGACAAAGACTTTCTTTAGCTATCCATAAGGCAACTGTCAAATATCATCACATTTATCTTGATAAAATTTGTGCAAGCTCAATTGAACAGCAACAACTAGATGCAAAGAAGAAGTCAGCCAGGATGACTGCAGGGCTGGGTCATTTCTCAGCTTGTCAGAGACTGATCTAGAGATAGTCTTTAGTCCAGATTGTTACTTAAAGCACACTGGTCCCTCAAGGCTGAGGAGTCTGGGACGATTTGCAGGGGTTTCTGTAGTTTAAGATGAGGTTTCTGAAGGCAAGATGTCCTCACCTTAGAGGCGGCCCTTTCTGTGCAGAGTGTCGGTATCCATGTAGCACTGTGTATTCACTGCTGGCACAGAGGTACTGAGAGGTGTGTGAGGGGCTGGCAGACTCCAGGGTCAGGGGAAAATGCTCTATCCTTATTCTGGAGACTGTTGACTCAGAGGAAAAATCTCCCCTCTCTGTGGAATTAACCCCATAGGAATAGTGGATGAGGTGTAATTCCATTCCTGGATCTTGTTGATACCAGTACATTTTGTCATGGCCCATGCTTTGAGAACATTCCAGAGTGATCTTCTTTCCTGTCCCTATAACACGGTGTCTTGGGTTCTGGTAGATATCAGCTTCCATAATGCCTATGGGAAGAGACAGAAATTGGCACCAGAGTTCACAATGAACTTTGATGCTGAACCAGGCGCAAACAACACAGAGGAAGTGTTCATTCTAGATTTTGGAATGAACTGTGTCTATGACTTACCTGCTCCCAGAAAATAAAAGGCCATGTGGCAGAGGAGCCTGATAGTCATGGCACAGTTGGGGCTGGAGAGGATGTCTCCCAGTAGTGGGGAAGCAGGATGGGCTGTTGATAAAGTCATTGTGTGTGTGTGATGACACAGCCCGTGCAAACTTCCTGGGTCCCACAGCCATCCTATTGAAACAGTTTCATCTATATCCTTTTAACCCATCAAATGACTAATATTTTTTTCACTTCCCTCATCCAAAGTAGGCTTGATGCTTTGCTTATCTTAACTCAAGTCTTTAATATTCTTACAAAACATTCTATTGCAACTGTTTTATAAGCTATGAACATAAAAACTACATAGCTTTGAATGCCTATAATAGCGGGATTTTACCTAATTAAAAAGGTTGGGAAAGGAAGTGGCATTTGAGTTGAGTTCTGAAGGATGAACAGGAATGAACTCTGCAAACCCAAGAGAGAAGAACATGCAGAAGAGGGAACCGGTGAACAGCGTGGCTTGATCAGACAAGGAATAGGAGAACTTGTGAGCATTAATTGGGGCAATCTATTTATACAGACACATGTAAAGAGCTTGGAGCAGTAACTGGAATTCACTGAGTCCTCAGAAAATATGGTGGTGGTGTTGTGTGATAATAACTTTCTCAGTCTCATTTTTCACTGACTTGGTGTTCAGGCTTTATCAGCTTAATCAACTGAGCCTTTGCCTAGGATGATTTTAGTCCATCTGCCTTTTAATTGCACTATCAATCATGACAGAACAGAAAATACAATCCAATATTTGCTTTGGTAATATTGCTAAAAATTGTTTGGGTGCTGCTGCAGTAAACAATGTCTAAACCAAGTGTCATTCTCCCTCCGCCCTTTCCCCCATTTCTTCTTAACAGAAAAGTCTTTGGTTTTGATTATGAGATACAAAGATTAACCCCAGAATTTCTCCCACCTTTGTCCAATTCCTTTGCCATAGTTCTCTAAGATCTACTGTTGGTATTAACTAAAATTTTTGTTCACATGATGCTGATATGGGGTTTGGGTTTTTACGATTGTATCTCTAGTGTTTGAACACCATGTCTTCAAGTCTGTATGTATTTACATGAAACACTTGTGGGCCCCTGCTTACTCTTCCTCTGTCATGTGTCATGAAGGAATATAACAGTTTTGATTTGCCAAACCCTGAAATACTCTATCCTATCAGGAGCTCCTTTAAGATAAAAGTAATCATTAAAATCATTCATGAGATTTGGCCTTAGACTTTACTATGAAATCTGGTCTTAATAGTAAGTTCTGAGAACAGAAACAATAAATTGAATTTTACTGCCCCCTGCTGAAGAAAGGTGTTAGAGGTTTGGGGAGATTCTGACAAATTTTAAAGACACAGGAAAGAGGGAGGCTCCCAGTTGTTCTCAGTGTGAGATGACTTAAGGATGAGTGATGAGTTGATGAAAGTCTTCAGCAGTGACTGGATGTAAAATCTATACCCCACAGTAGAAGTAACTAAGAAAGGAACGAAGAGAAGTGCTCGACCTGGGTTTGGAAGTAGATATGAGAGTGTCTCAGGTCCTAGTCAGATGAAGGGGTATTCAAAGGCAGAAGTAACTATCCACTCCTTGCTGCCCAGTGCAGGAATAACTCATGCATAACTTGCCTTTTATTGATGAAAATACTTTCCCCAAAGACTACCATTCTGGTTTAGATAGGGAATCCTCTGGAGAAGGTGCTGGGAATTGCTAAGTGTGAATAATTACCAAGACAAACATTATTATATATAATTCTTGTATATATCTCTATACATTTTTGTTCTAGTAAAACACCCTTTCTCAATGGAGGCTTCTTGATTCTCAGGACTTTGTAGTCCTTCCAGTGTCCATGAAGTTTGCATAGGGAAGAGATACCAAGAAAGACAAGAGACAAAATGCAGTCTTAATATTCATCTAGGAGGGAAAGATCTGGAACCAGAATGTGGCAATGCTAAATTAGGACTTCATATTATGGCAAATGACTCACCTGTCTTCAGACGAGGCAGGAGGGAGAAAGGCTGAGGGTTCTGGTTTCCCAAATAGTGATAAATATCTCCTAGCTCAGGGCTCTGGGACCACATGGGAGTAGGATTACCTCTGAGGTTTCACTTCCCATGCCAAGAATAGCCTGTACCATAACAGTTCCTGTTTTCACAGAATAGAGTTGATTCCAGAGAATCACAAAACACTGACTATAGGGCATGTATGTTGAGCGTTTATGCAGTGTCTTATGTCTGAATCCCACAGCAAGCATTTTTTATGAGCTTCAGCACCACGTTCTCAACCCAGTGTTCCCTCGGTATTCATGGGGGATTAGTTTAAATCCACTGATGCTCAAATCTCTTATATAAAATGGCATAGTATTTGCATACAACCGAGGCACATCCTCCTGTATACTTTAAATCAACTCTAGATTAATTTTAATAGCTAATACAATGTAAATGCCACATAAATAGTTGGTATACCTCACTGTTTCAAATTTTGTATTTTTATTGTTGTGTTATTTTGTAATTTTTAAAATATATTTTTCATCTGAGTTTGACTAAATCTACAAATGAGGACCCCATTGATAGAGTGACAACTGTGTACTCTATCAGCATTTGGAAGTTCCAAAGGCCCTCAAATACAGCATACATAATTCATTCCCCTCCTTCCTTCTAACTCTGCTTCTTTGCCTATAATAATAAAACTAGGACTCCAGGCATAAACTTAACTTGTTAAATATTCTAATTAGAATATATTATAGACTCACTTCAATATATGAGTATATAAATTTGTGTTAACAATTAAAACAGAATATTTCATATATATACATTCTTCTTTGCATGTCTTCTTTCTCAAAACTCAGATTCCATTAAGAAAAACAGCTTTGATTTCCCCGAACATTCTCCCATGTATGTTTGAGATTATGTCACTTCACCCTAGTTCTCAATCATGTATTACCATCAGATATTAATATCAGACAATAATTGTTACATAAGTCTGTATACATTTTTTTGTCCAGTAAAACCCCCTCTCTCATTTCCAGCCTTCTCTTAACCAAACATAATTTCTTTGTTTTAAAGAGACTTGTAGATGGGAGGTGTGGAGGACTTAAATACACATGTACCAGACCTGGATTGCTACAGTCTGAACTCAGATCATGTAGGACTTTAATCATTGAACATACAAACCCTTGATAGCAGTTACATCATTAGGATGTAGTGATCTAACATCGAGGTCGTAAACCCTATTGTTGATATGGACTCTAGAATAGGACTGCGCCGTTATCCCTAGGGTAATTTGTTCCATTGATCAAATTGTTGGGTCAATATATGTATGGTAATTCGCTTAAACTGGTTTAGTATCTTAGCATAGGTTGCTCGAAGGTTAAATTATGATCCGAGGTCACCCCAAACAAAATTTTTAATGCAGGGACAGTAGTTTAAGGCCTGTGGGCTTATTTAAGCTTTGTTTGCATTAATAAATTAAAGCTCCATAGGGTCTTCTCATCTTATTTATTCATGTACACCTCTTCATGGGCAGGTCAGTTTCACTGGTTGGAAGTAAGAGACAGCTGAACCCTCATGGGGCCATTCATACAAGTCCCTATTTAAGGAACAAGTGATTATGCTACCTTTGCACAGTCAGGGTACTGCGGCCGTTGAACATATGTCACTGGGCAGGTGGTGCCTCTAATACTAATAATGCTAGAGGTGATGTTTTTGGTAAACAGGCAGGGTAAGATTTGCTGAGTTCCTTTTCCTTTTTTTAACCTTTCCTTAGAGCATGCCTGTGTTGGATTAACAGTATAGGTAATAATAAATGTGTTGGGTTGTTTATTAATGTTAGGCTGTTAATTGTCAGTGGGTTATTCTGGTCTGATGTAGGCTTTTGCAGTGGAGAATATTTCACATTATTTATATTAATATTATTGCTTCTATAAAATAACAGATGAGTCCAATGTGGTGTTAGGAGTTCTGTGGTGTGATTAGAATTTAGAGTGGTTGGATGTTGAACTTGAACACTTTCTTAATTGATGGTTGCTTTTGGGCCGACTATGGGGATAATGTTTTTTACTCTCTACATGAAGGTTGTTTCCTAATGTCTAAAGAGCTGTCCCTCTTTAGATTAACAGTTAAATTTACAGGGGGGATTAAGTGGCTCTGTAGGTAAATTTAAAGTTGAACTAAGATTCTGTCTTGGACAACCGGCTATCACCAGGCTCAGCAGGCTTATCACCACTACTCATGAATCTCCCCACTATTTTACTACATAGATGGGTGTGCTCTTTTAGCTCTTCTTGGGTAGCTCATCTGGTTTTGGGGGCCTTGACTTTGGTTCTCTATGTAAAGTTATTTCTAGTTAATTCATTATGCAGAAGGCATAAGGGCCTATCTTTGCTATTTTATGCTTGGTTAACTTTTTCATCTTTACCTTATGGTACTATGTCTATTGCACCAGGGTAAAATTTCTATCACCTATACTTTTGTTTGGGTAAATGGTTTGAGTAAGGTTATTCGATAGTACTATTAGTTAAGTTTAGGGCTAGAGTTGGCTCAAGGTGGTCAAATTATGGTGAAGTTTTCCGGGTATAAGCCAGATGCTTTGTGTTAAGCTACACCTTGGTTCATCCAAGTACACTTTCCAGTATACTTACCATGTTATGACTTGTCTCCTCTATATAAATATGTAGGGGTTTTAGTTAAACTAATCTCTAAAGTAATATTTGAGGAGGGTGACGGGCAGTGTGTGCATGCTTTATGGCCTCATTCAATTAAGCACTCTGCTCTTAATATACTGCTAAATCCTCCTTGAGCCTTTACATTCCATAAGGGTTGTCGTGACATTTTCTGGGTGTAGAAAATGTAGCCCATTTCTTACCACCCCATGGGCTACACCTTGACCTAATGTTTTTACGTAGATACTTGTGCTTACTTTGTAGGCTTTACTAGGGTTTGCTGAAGATGATGGTATATAGGCTGAGCAAAAGGTGGTGAGGTAAATCAGGGTTTATCCATTATAGAACAGGCTCTTCTAGAGGGATATAAAGCACCGCCAAGTCCTTTGAGTTTTAAGCTATTGCTTGTAGTGTTCTGGCGAATAGTTTTGTTGATTTAACTATTGGAGTTTAGGGCTAAGCATAGTGGGGTATCTAATTCCAGTTTGGGTCTTAGCTATTGTGTCTTCAGAAGCATTAAAGCTTCCTTCATAATTTATTCTACTTCAGCTAGGGTTTTTTTACAGCTTAGATGAAGCTTAGCTTTATTAAGGATAGATCTAAAACACTCTTTATGCCGAGTTCTATTAGTTCGGCTGCAGTGCCTGGCATGAAATTAACCAACCCTGGATATTAGTATAGTTTAAACTTTTGTTTATTGCTAAAGGTCTATCACTGCTGTTTCCCATGGGGGTGTGACTGAGCAAAGTGTGTTGAGCTGCGTTTGTGCGTGCTTGATTCTTATTCCTTTTGATCAAGGTGATTTAGAGGGTACTTTCACTGGGATGGGGATGCTTGCATGTGTAATCTTACTAAGAGTTAATAGAAAGGCCAGGACCAAACCTGTCTGTTTATGGGGCTGTATAAGCCCATCTAGACATTTTCAGTGTCTTGCTTTAAATAATTAAGCTACATTAACTGTATATATGTTAAGAGTAAAATTGGAGTATAGAAGAAGATACAGGCAATATTCACAGTTGTAGGATTCAGGGATTTAAAGTTGAGTTAGCAGGAGCTGGTGGAGTAGATGTTAGTAATGGCGAGTGGTTGATGTAGTACAAGGTAACAGATGATGCCTTTTGGGGTGTACAAATTTAGGGTATGGGCTTAGTAATGGATGGGTGTGCATATTAGATATAATTGTTATAAAAGTAGAATTAGATTGGTGGGGGGTTAGTGTCCTAAAAAATTCGCATTGGTTGAGGGGTAGCTGTTGGGCATACCCAAAGCTAAAATACAAATATTTTGGGCTCTGGCAGAGTTGAATTAAGGCTTTCTTGTTTTGGGGGTTTAGCAAGGTGTCTCTTTTCCTGGGTTGATGAAGTCAGAGATGGGGGAGGGGGAATTGCAGATTTTTATTTTAAAAGTCCAATAAGGGGAACAGCTGTGTGTGTTTGTCTGTTAATTACTGTTATGTCCTTCAAGCATGAATTAATTAGCACCTTAGGGTGTTTATGCCTGGTCAGAATATTGAATTTAGGTGCGATTAATATAGGTGATTGGTAGGGATCAAACACAGGTCCGGCTGCAGGTGATGGGGAGGGGACCAGGCCTTCCACGATGCTGAGTGATAGCATACCTGAAAGTTATGCATGGCAGTGCTCCCATGACTGGTTAATAGGGTGATAGTCACTGGTCCATCGAGATGTCTACTCTTAACTAAAGAATATATAACCTTGTGAAGAGCCAGGATGAAAAGAAAACCAGCACAAGACAAAGATACCCTCTTTTGCCACTCCTATTCAACATAGTACTGGGAATCCTGGTCAGGACAATCAGGCAGAAGGAAGAAATAGACGTCCAAATAGGAAGAGAGAAAGTCAAACTATCCCTATTTGCAGATGACATGATTCTATATCTAGAAAACCCCATAGTCTCTGCCCAAAAGCTGGTTGATCTGATAAACAACTTCAGCAGTTTTAAAATACAAAATCGACATTAAAAAAGTGGCATTCCAATACGCAAAAAACATACAAGCTAAGAGTCAAATCAGGAATGTAATTCCTTTCGTAATTGCCACGTACAACAAATATCTAAGAATACAGCTAACCAGAGAAGTGAAAGATCTCTGCAACAGGAATTACAAAACACTGCTCAAAGAAATCAGAGATGACACAAACAAATGGAAAAACATTCTATGCACATAGATAGGAAGAATCAATATCCATTAAAATGGTCATACTGGCCAAAGCAATATAGATTTGATGGTATTCCATTGGTGCAAAAGTAATTGCGGTTTTGGTGAATTTTAAATCATAACTAGGCTCAAGCACATCTTTATTAATCAAAATAGGAACCATTACAATCAACACATTTTTGCCAATGAGAAATAAGTTTGTTTATTCCTGTGGCATAAAAATCTATGCTTTGGAATTCAACGAACTCTTGGAAAGCATTTTCTGCATCTTGCTGGCTATGGAAGCATTTTCCTTGCAAAAAGACTTTTACATCAAGCTCTGGCAGTCCTTGATCAATTATTTTTGTGCCTGGGCCTCACTGGCTCCTAAAAGAATCCCCACTGCAGGGGAACCAGGGAACTATTCCGGTGCCTGGAAAGAAAAGGGGCATCTCCAAACTCCTAGCTTTGACCTAGGGACAGGGAATTTTATTTTTTGAAATTCAGTGCATCCAGATAATAATGGAAGTCTATCTGCACCTGCAGGTTAAAAATGAATCTCAGCAGAGATCAAAGCGTGGGGTAGCAGATAAAAAATTACTTTTGTAAATCATAGTCTCTGATACTTGAACTTTAACTTCTGAGTCAGATTTAATGATAATTACATTTACTTACAGTGAAGTTGTAGAAAACAGGCTAGTTATTTTGTTTTTAGTAGAAAGGCAACCAAATATAGAGCACAATGGTGGAGTTGAGCTTGGAAGAACTGGGGCAGAGAAAGGTTAGACAGGATGAAGGAGCTGTCAGTGGAAACAGAACAAAGTGTGGGATGTTGCAAAGTGGGTGGAGATAATGGCGAAGGGACTATAAAATCTACATTGTATTGAGCTTATAAGAAATGCTCTTGTTGAAAATCATGAGCTTCTGTCAAGTGCTCAAGTTCATTCTCCTGAAAGGTCACCATTGGGCTAGCTCCCTAGGAAAAATAAAATAGGGGAGATTGATTTAGTGTAGCCTGTGGTTTCAGAGTCATCACATGGCTTAGGGACATTGATCGAAAGTGGCCCTTAGCTTACATTGAGGCTCACACTGCCTAAGACCACTGAAAGCTCTAAACATCCCACATCCCACAACCCACATACAAGTACCCTTCAGAGCAAACAACTCACCCATGTGTCTGTCTTTCTGTGTAGACAGCAGGTGGCCAAGAAGCACTGTGCAAATCCCTGGTGGCACAGAAGTAAAGAGCTGTCTGGTTGGGGGTGGCAGACTCTAGGGACAGGGAGAATTTAGCCTGTTCCTGTCGAGAGACACTGTATCCATCAGAGATCTCTCCTTTGTTTATATCTTCGACATCAAAGGAGTAATAGATCAACCGTAGCCCCAGTCCTGGGTCTTGTCGATACCAGTACATTTGATCATGACCCTTAGTCTGAGAACATTCCAGCATAATCCTCTTTCCTGTCTTTGTGATCATATTCCTTGGGGTCTGGGTAACATCAGCATCCATGGACCCTGTGGGGAAATAAGATGGAAACTGAAGACAGAGACTGGCAAATGTCCTCGGGCTGCAATCTCTAGGGATAGGCTTAATCCAGAACCTGGAAAATTTAAGGCAGTCATTTCCCCATCTGTTTCCCAAACTCACCTGTTCCCAGGAGACAAAAGGCCACACAGAAGAGGAGCAGGGAGGCCATGGTATGAAGAGGAAGGATGGAGGTGTTTCAAGCTCTGGATGTTGAAGGAAGCAGGGCATGGAAATAGAAAACTGGGAGGATTCAGGAAGTGATGTCATTGTCCCTCCCAAGGTACTGGGTCTTAAAGATGCCATGTTGGCTTACGTATTATATGTTCTTAGCAGATGCTGAAATTCTTCTACTTGCTTCTCTTCGTTTTCTGGTGCTTTACTGACAACCACCAGAGAGTTATATCTCTCTCCTTTCTCAGGGCATATCTATTTCAGGTGTTCAAGGAGACATCATCCTCCTGATAAAACAGGCTGGAGAAAATTCAAAACCAAATTGAATTTTGAATAAAGGGAGTCTAGTCTCACTTGAATGATAGGAAAATATAACTCTTCTCCTTTTTTTCTGCATTTAATCATTTATTCTACCTCAGTTCTTGGTAAACTATACAATTTGAATACCTTCTTTATAAAGTTTGAGACTTTTTTGTTTTAAGAAGGACAGGATTCCCTTGCTCACCTCTTTGGTTGCTGCAGCTGCTCAAACCCCTGAGGGGAAAGAGAGAATGCAGATGGACAGATGCAGGAGTCCAAGTGGGCAGATAGTGCTGCCATCTGCACACGGCTTAAGTGTTAACCAGCTCAGTGGACCCTCTGCCTTTCTGCAAGGGCAGAGGGCCAGCGTGACAGCTCTCTGTATCCTGAGCTCTTGCCCAGCATCCTGGAAGAATTGGGTCACACATGGTCTTGAAGGATGAATGTGGGGTTTTACTGAGTTGTGGTGGTGACTCTCAGTAGGATGTATGGGGAGCTAGAAGGGGGGATGGAGTAAGAAGATGATCTTCCCCTTGGAGTTTGGCCATCTAGAGACTGAACTCTTCTCTGACAGCCCCCAGTTGAACTCCTCTCGGGGTTCAGACATTCTTCCTCTTTTTCTCTGCCACGTCGTTCTGCCCTCCCTCTGCTTGTCTCCTAACCTGCTTGTCTGCCTCTGAAGTCTGGGGTTTGGGGTTTATATGGGTACAAGAAAGGGGACATAGTGGGTTAAAAGACAACTTTTTGGGGATGAAAACAGGAATGCCTGTCCCCATTTACAGCTGCAGGTCACCAGGCTTGAGGGTGGGGCCTTTGCTGAGAAACCACCCTCTTCTACCCAGTATTTTTGTCTGCTGCCCATATCACTGGCTCTCCCTCATGCATGGGTACACCATGGCATCCTACCCTACTCATTCCTACTGCATGTCAAATTGGCAAAGTCTTATTTTTAGATATTTTTACTTTTAATTCTAAAAATTTCAAGCATATACAAAGTAGGCTTAATAAAATGATGAGCCTTCATGTCCTCACATGAGTCATCATCAGTAATTACCAACTCCTCATGGGCTCTCTTGTTCATCTACCACCTCCTTCACCACTTCTGTGTCTCCTGTGTAATTTCGAATAGTTGTTGCTTTATTTAGGAGTACCCAAGCACATTTTACAGCCATTGCCTACACTCCAGATAACATATTCCAGTGTCCCCTCCCTTCTTCTCTTTCTGGTTAAAGTTCTCCATTAGCAATGTGAATAAAAATGTGGATTTGTTCCAGTAAACTCCTTAGCCAGGGATCTGATGAATATAAACAAGAAAATGGTCATAAGAACTTTTATTTGGGGTTTGTCTTCAATGTAAAAAAATAAATCATTGCCCTTATTTGAAATGCTTAAAGTAAACATGCTGTTTTGGTGCCCTCTGCTGTGGGCAGTAATTTGAGCGGAATTAATAATTGGGAGTTGAATATTAACTATTCTTTGTGGTCATGTTAGTCGAGAGAAAAGAGGACTGATATCCAGTGGTTGAGAGACCATTTTCCTGGGCATTTCTGACAGAAGTTTGTAGGTGCAGAGCAAGGAAAGAAGAAGCAGAAATCATTCTGGGAGCATAATCTATGCCCGAGGAGAAGTGAGTGAGCATTATCAGAGGAATGAATGGAGGAGACACACATTCGCACGGAAATGAAATTGAAAAAGGCATCCCAATTTCTGGAAAAATGAGAGGGTTCTTCGTGACACGGGCCAATATATTCTCTACTCTGAGCTGGCTCATGCACCTCTCAAATTGTATTTATAATCCACATTTGCTCTGACCTATACTCTACCACAGGTGGGACAAAGATTTCTTGGTCTTACCCACAGACCATGTCCATCTGTGTGCTGTGTGTATGCACATGATTCTAAGGACTATTGAACCCCTCATTCCATGTGTGAGTTATTCATCTGTACAACACACATCCTCTGGCATAAAAGACTGCCAAAGGATAAGTAATTTTATTTCTTTACTACTGCGTAGAGTTTTTGCTGTCCTAAGATAATTTTGCCTGCTCTCAACTCACAAAGATGTTTTTCTATGTTTTCTTCTAGAATATTTGTGTTTTCAGCTTTTATAATTATGTCTGTGAAACATCTCAATTTAATTTTCATTTATGGTAGTAGGTGACAGTAAAGGTTTGTTTTTTCCATATGATTATCCAGTTTTTCCAACATACTTGTTGAAAATTACCATCTTAATGCATTGAAACTTCCAATCCATAAACATGATATATCTCTCCATTTAAAAATATTTTCTTTAGGTTCCCTTTGTGGAGTTTTGTAGTTTTTAATTGAACATCTATGCTAAATTGTTCTTAAGTAATTTGTTATTGGTACTATTGTAAATGGTATTATTTTCTGAAGTTTGTGTTTCAATTGTTTTCAACTAGTAAAAAAAATCTTGATTTTTAAAATACTGATGTATGCTGTGATATTGGTAAATTCACTAATTATTTATAGTTGTTGTTCCTTGATTTCTTATGATTTTCTATGTAAACAGTCATGTAATCTGCAAATAATTGGACTTCTTCCTTTTCAATGTTTAAAACTTTTATTTTTGTTGCTTTATCATGCTGGTTAAGATTGCCAATATAATATTGAATAAAAATAGTGAGCAGCTTAGCGCAAACATTTATTAAGCCCAAGAATTCAAGTCCCACCTGGGGAATATAGTGAGATCTCATCTATAATTAAAATAAAGTAAGAAATAATGAGAAAACTTCATGGCTTGTGTCTGTGGGGAAAAGAGAGATCAGACTGTTACTGTGTCTATATAGAAAGAAGTAGACATAAGAGACTCCATTTTGTTCTGTATTTGAGATGCTGTTAATCTGTGACCCTACCCCAAACCCTGTCCTTGCAAGAGACATGTGCTGTGGTGGCTCAAGGTTTAAAGGATTTGGGGCTGTGCAGGGTGTGCTTTGTTAAACAAGTGCCTGAAGGCAGTATGCTGGTTAAAAGTCATCACCATTCTCTTAATCTCAAGTACCCAGGGACACTTACACTGTGGAAGGTCGCAGGGACCTCTGCCTAGGAAAGCTAGGTATTGTCCAGGGTTTCTCCCCATGTGATAGTCTGAAATATGACCTCATGGGAAGGGAAAGACCTGATTGTCCCCCAGCCTGACACCCGTGAGGGGTCTGTGCTGAGGAGGACTAGTATAAAATGAAAGAAGGCCTCTTGGCAGTTGAGATAGAGAAAAGTATCTGTCTCCTGCCCGTCCCTGGGCAATGGAACTTCTCGGTGTAAAACCCGATTGTATCTTCTATTTACTGAGATGGGAGAAAACCGCCTTAGGGCTGAAGGTGGGACATGCTAGCGGCAGTGCTGCTCTTTATGCGCTAAAAACGTTTATGGAGATGTTTGTATATGCATATCAAGGCACAGCACTTCTCCTTAAACTTATTCATGTCACAGAGATCTTTATTCATATGTCTTACTGCTGACCTTCTCCCTACTATGATCCTATTATCCTGCCACTTCCCTTTTCCAAGATGGTAAAGATAATGATCAATAAATACTGAGGGAACTCAGAGACCAGTGCCAGCCTGGGTCCTCTGTATGCTGAGCACTGGTCCCCTGGGCCCACTTTTTCTTTCTCTATACTTTGTCTCTGTGTCTCATTTCTTTTCTCAAGTCTCTCGTTCCACCTAATGAGACACTTCCACCTAACAAAAAACAGCCACAGGTGTGGAGGGGCAAGCCACCCCTTCAGTGTCTTATTATATTATAGGAGGAAAGTGCTCAACACATGATTAAATCAGATGTTATTTGTAAATTTTTCATCTATAACTTTAATCAGATTAAGATAACTGTCTTGCTAGTTTACTGATAGTGTGTCTTTTGGATAAGTATTGATTTTGTCAAAGGTTTCTCCGAATCTATTGAGAGGGTCAAGTGATTATTCTTTATTATTCTGATATAGTGAAATATATTGATTTTGGAAGCTAAACCACTGTTTCTCCTGCAATAAACTCACTTGGTCATGTTGTAGAATTGTTCACATATACACATATGTATATGCACACAAATATGTACATATATTCCTATTTGGATTTATGTATTATTTATTTTTGATCCAAAAGTGTATTTTCTATTTTTTGAAGAAAGTTAATTTTTGGAAGCTTTTGCTCATCAAAATTTGAGTGAATTATCTAGTTACCTCCCACTCCAATAGATGTACTTTATAGCAACTCTACTTTCTTTTGTTTTATTTCTGGGGTACATGTGCAGGATGTGCAGGTTTGTTACATAGGGAAACGTGTGCCATGGTGGTTTGCTACACCTGTCAACCCATCACCTAGGTATTAAGTCCAGCAAGCATTACCTATTTTTCCTAATGTTCTCCCTCCTCCCACCCCACCACCCAACAGGCCCCAGTGTGTGTTGTTCCTCTCCCTGTGTCCATGTGTTTTCTTGGTTTAGCTCCCACTTATCAGTGAGAACATGCAACGTTTGCTTTTGTGTTCCTGGGTTAGTTTGTTGAGGATAATGGCTTCCAGCTTCATCCATGTCCCTGCAAAGGACACTGTCATGCACGTCTGTGTGAAGAGACCACCAAACAGGCTTTGTGTGAGCAACATGGCTGTTTATTTCACCTGGGTGCAGGTGGGCTGAGTCCGAAAAGAGAGTCAGTGAAGGGAGATAAGGGTGGGGCCATTTTATAGGATTTGGGTAGGTAAAGGAAAATTACAGTCAAAGGGGGGTTGTTCTCTGGCGGGCAGGAGTGGGGGTCACAAGGTACTCAGTGGGGGAGCTTTTTGAGCCAGGATGAGCCAGGAAAAGGACTTTCACAAGATAATATCATCGCTTAAGGCAAGGACTGGCCATTTTCACTTCTTTTGTGGTGGAACGTCATTGGTTAAGGTGAGGTGGGGCATTTGCACTTCTTTTGTGATTCTTCAGTTACTTCAGGCCATCTGGGCATATACATGCAAGTCACAGGGGATGCGATGGCTTGGCTTGGGCTCAGAGGCCTGACAGACATGATCTCATTCCTTTTTATGGCTGCATAGTACTCCATGGTGTACATATACCACATTTTCTTTATCCAGTCTGTTGTTGGTGGGCATTTGGGTTGATTCCATGTCTTTGCCATTATGAATAGTGCTGCAATGAACATATGCAGGCATGTATCTTTGTAATAGAATGACTTATATTTCTTTGGGTATATACCCAGTAATGGGATTGCTGGGTCAAATGGTATTTCTGGTTCTAGATCTTTGAGGAAGCCCCACACTGTCTTCCACAATGGTTGAACTAATTTAGGTTCTAACCAACCGTGGAAAAGCATTCCTATTTCTCGACAACTTTGCCAGCATTTTCATAATGGCTGTTCTGACTAGTATGAGATGGTATCTCATTGTGGTTTTGATTTGCATTTCTCTAATGATCAGTGGTGTTGAGATTTTTTTTGGTATGTTTGTTGGCCGCATGAATGTCTTCTTTTGACAAGTGTCTGTTCATGTCCTTTGCCCACTTTTTAATGGGGTTGTTTGTTTTTTTCTTGTAAATTTGTTTGAATTTCTTGTAGATTCTGGTTATTAGACCTTTGTCAGATGGATAAACTACAAAATTTTCTCCCACTCTGTAGGTTTCCTGTTCACTATGATAATTTCTTTTGCTGTGCAGAAACTCTTTAGATCCCTTTGTCATTTTTTGCTTTAGTTATAATTGCTTTTGATGATTTCTTCATGAAATCTATGTCTGTGCCTATATCCTGAATGATATTGCCTAGATTTTATTCTAGGGTTTTTATAGTTTTAGGTTTTACATGCAAGTCTTTAATTCATCTTGATTTAGTTTTTGTATAAGGTGTGAGGAAGAGGTCCAGTTTCAATTTTCTGCAAATGGTTAGCCAATTCTCCCCGCACCTTTTATTAAATAGGAGATCCATTACACATTGCTTGTTTTTGTCAGCTTTGTTGAAGATCAGATGTGTAGATGTGCAATCATTTCTGAGTTCTCTACTCTCTTCCATTGGTCTATGTGTCTGTTTTTGTACCAGTATTATGCTGTTTTGGTTATTGTAGCCTTATAGTATAGTTTGAAGTCCAGTAGCATGATGCCTCCAGCTTTGTTCTTTTTGCTTAGGATTGTCTTAGCTATTCAGGCTCTTTTTTGGTTCCATATGAATTTAAAATAGTTTTTCCTAATTCTGTGAAGAATGTCAATGGTAGTTTAATGGGAAGAGCATTGACTCTATAAATTACTATGTTCTATATGGCCGTTTTCATGATATTGATTCTTCCTATCCATGAGGATTAAATCTTTTTCCATTTGTTTGTGTCCTCTCTGGTTTCCTTGAGCAGTGGTTTGTAGTTATTGTTGAAGAAGGCCTTCACTTCCCTTGTTAGCTATGTTCCTAGGTATTTTATTCTCTTTGTAGCAGTTGTGAATGGGAGTTCATTTATGATTTTGCTCTCTGCTTGCCTGTTATGTATTGAAATGCTTGTGACTTCTGTACTTTGAGTTTTTATCCTGAGATTTTGCTAAAGCTGCTTATCGGTTTAAGAAGCTTTTGAGCTGAGACAATGGGGTTTTCTAGATACAGGATTATGTCATCTGCAAAAAAAGACAATCTGACTTTCTCCCTTCCTATTTGAATATCTTTTATTTCTTTCTCCTGCCTAATTGCTCTGGCCAGAACTTCCAATACTAATGTTGAATAGGAGTAATGAGAGTGCATCCTTGTCTTGTGTTCATTTTCAAGGGGAATGCTTCTAGCTTTTGCCCATTCAGTATGATATTGGCTGTGGGTTTGTCATAAATAGCTCTTATTATTTTGAGGTATGTTCCTCAATACCTAGTTTATTGAGAGATTTTAACATGATGTTGAATTTTATTGAAGGCCTTCTCTGTATCTATTGAGATAATCATGTGGTTTTTGTCTTTAGATCTGTTAATGTGATGAATTATGTTTATTGATTTGCATACGTTGAACCACCCTTGCATCCCGGGAGTGAAGCCAACTTGATCATGGTGGATAAGCTTTTTGATGTGCTGCTGGATTCAGTTTGCCAGTATTTTATTGAGACATATTTGGATTTAATTTGTTAATATATTGTGAAAAGTTTTCTTTCATTTACAGCCATAAAAGATACTGCAAAGATGCATTTGACAGATTTTGCCATTAGGGTTTTGCTGGGTTTATAAAAGTGTTGTGAAGTGTTTCTTCCTCTTCTGTTTTCTGAAAATGTTTATGTAAGATTGATAGTCTTTTTTCCTTAATTTTTAAATAGAATTCATGAAGAAATAATTTGTGTCTGTAGTTTCCTTTGAGAGAAGGTTTTTGATAAAAAAAAATTTAGCTTCCTTCATTTGAAGTTCTTTACATTTCTTATTTCATTTTGAATCATTTTGGTAGGTGGTGTTATTCAAGTAATTTCATTTCATCTAAGTTGAATAATGTATTGCATATACTTACAATATTCTGTCACTATTTTAATGTCTTTTGTATCTATAGACATATGCTTTCCTTCATCATTGATATGGTAATTTGTGTCTTTCCCCTTTTTGTCTTGATTGCTATGGGTTAATCAATTTCATCAGTTGATTAAATCATGACCATATTTTCCTCCAAATTCTTGAACATATTTCTATAATAACTGCTCAAAAATTCCAACAATTTGTTGTTGTCAATTTCCATTTGTTGGAAAATGTCCAACAATTTGTGTTATTTCAAGGTTGGTTTTTAGTTTTTATTGTTTATTTTTTCCCCATGTGTAACATTTCCTCGTTCTTCCCATGTCTAATATTTTTGTTCATTTCAGGATCGAAATTGTACAAGAATTTCAATTCTGGCAGGAAACTGGAGAAAATCTGGGTATGTGTTTCTGAAGAAATGGATATGAGTACTCTCTATCATATAGAAGCAACAGACCGAATGTACATATAGAAAAACAGAGCAGTTCCCTTGCTTGAGCTGAGTGGAAAAGTAACATTTATGTGATTTTAAATACATACATATATGCCTACTGCTGAGTGCTCCATGAGAAGGTTCATGGCTGGATCATGACCGATCGGTTTTTTCTCCTGGGATTTTGAACTCAGGCTTAGAAAGATCTGAGCTAGTGTTTATCAGTGTAGGGAAATGATGGCAACTGAATTTGTAATCTTTAGTGACCATCTCATTCTCACCATGAGGCCTGGAGAGAAAGAGATGGTGTACAGGGAGATAAAAGCATGCAGCAGCCAAAACTGAAGAAAAATCAGAGCTGGAGAGATAGTCATTCTAGACCCCAGCCCTAGTGTGCCTTTTCAGAACTGCTGTCCATCGCCTCTTGAGTTTTGCTAAACACCCTTTATCCTTGTGTTAAATTCCACTGTGGCTTAAACTGGCTCCAGTTACTTTCTATTACTCCCTTCCAACCTAAATACATCACCTGCTTCCTGAACTGGGCCTGTGCTGTGACAAGTTTGTGTGCTAAGAGGAACTGACATTTCAGTGCTGTGGATTGACTGCTGGCACAGAGATACTGTGCCGTGTCTCCTGGTTCCCAGAACAGGATTTCCAGGCTGCAAGGTGGGTTCTTGGGGCATTGAGATGAGAATCGCTTCTTGTGCAGCTCCGTTTCTTGAAGAACTTGTTCACTCTGAAAGGAAATCAAAAATGTAAACTCTTTATTCTGATTCTGTTGATACCAATAAACAAAAGTATGTCCTTTTTCGGGGGTACAATCCATCTTTGTTTTCTGTCCTTTTCCTTTGACCAAATATCCTGGAGTCTGTGTGACTTTGGCATGAAAAGAGCCTGTAAGAGAAAGAAACAGATGCTGTAGAAACAGTCCAGGAAAGAGCTTAACAAACAAAACAAAACAAAAGCTTGGATTTGGGGATTGGCAAGCCGAGGACAAGGATTTTCCTTTTGTGCTCGGGGCGCACCTGCTGCCAGGAGACACAGGGCTGCACTGCTGAGGAGCCTGGTGCCCATGGTCACACTGACATCGCAAAGGGATGAGGCTTTTTGACGCCCTCTCTGCACCTTCTTGACGTGATCCCTCTGCAGACTTGTAATCATCATGTTATTGCTTCATGTTCCTGAGCAAAAACACTTTATGGTATCGGGGAAAAAAGCTTTTATCCTAACTCAGTAAATATAACTAAGTTATTTTGTATTCATTTAAAAATACTTTATGTCTGTTTTTGCTAATATGAGCAATGCACTGATATTTTAGAAAGTTAGAAAATAAAATAACAAAATAAAAATACGATACCACTGCCAGAAAGCAATTATCACGGTTAACACCTTAGTGAGGGTCTTTCTAGATCCTTCTCTCTCTCCATATATAAATGTGTAGATATATACACACATTATTTTTTATAAACAATATTCTTGAAATTCTGTTTGATAAGCTTTTTTCAGTTAATGATCATCATCCTTTCTCATCAATGCATTTTCATCTTATCTACTATTTAGTTTTTATGCAAAGTTTCACAGTTGTTTCAAAAATGTCCTTTGCCATTAATTGGAGCATCAGTTTCTAACTCAAGACTGGGCATTCCTTCTGGCTATAAATTATCTAATTATCTTTTTGTATAATACATACCTCTGTTGTAATTACTATCTTTATGATTCTGAAACTAGGCACTGCTTTGAAAAATACTTTACTTTCTAGCTCTTTCTGGTGTATTTTAGCTTGTTCATTTACTAATGTTTCTTTTAGATAACCTCCCTTTTTTGCTTTTTCTCTCTGTAACTATTTATTTTAAATAGTGTATTTTTTGATGATTTTTTTTTCTCACTTTTTTCTTCCTCCATCTCATCCTCATTTCAGGTATGTAATGTTAACAGCTTAATGTATATCTTTCCATAGGTTTCTCCTTACTTGTTTAATTGTTCAGTGAGGTGGTTTTCTCCACATTACAAAATTGACTTTGAATATATAGATAATGACTTGATAACATACCAAAGAATGATCACTTAAAAAAACAACTTGGCACAGGAAATAAAATATTACCAGAACATTTGAAAGCTCTTATTTCTCTTCCCAGATTCCATGCCTCTGTTCTCTAATTCTATTGAGGTGTTTGTTTTTGTAATTATTTGCTTCTCTTTTATATTTTAATACATAGCCACAAAAGCAAACAAAATAGTATTTAGTTTTACATGCTTTCAAGCTTTATACAAATGAGATAGTACTGTACTTTTCTTCTGCAGTGTAATTTTTCATTCAAATTTGTGAAATTCATTCATGTTTGTGTATTTAATTTTAGTTCATGAATTTTCACTGCTGTGTAATTTCTTTATAATAACCAGAATTTATTCTTCTGTTCAGTTACATTCGGATATTTTATACGTTTTTGCTATTACAGATGTATTACAGTGAATATTCTCGTCCTGATTTTCATGTAAGGGTTTCTCTAGAAAAGCCTTTCTCAAGGGTGGAATTGATGGATAGTGGGTATGTACATCGTGAACTTTACTAGACAATGCCAAATTGTTTTCCAACGGGGATCCACCAATATACACTCTAGTCAGTGATTCAGAGAGTTCTTGTTGACACTTTGCCTTGCCAACACTTAATAGGTTGCTATTTTTATCATCATAGCCATTTTTGTGGATATATATTTCATAGGACTCAATTTCTATTTCCCTGATTATTAAATTTAGCAACATTTACATATTTAATGACCAGTGAGATTTTGCTAGGTGCTTATGGTTTTCACTCACTTTTTCTACTGACACTTCCCTTTTTCTCATTGATCTGTAGAAAAATTAGTTTGTAGGTTTTTAAAAAATAAATTATATATACTAGCTTTTCTTGAATACATAAATACAGATAGAGATATTAATTTAGTGTAAATATATATATATTTAATGATATGTCACTATACAGTCAATCCTGTCACTCTTATATAATTAACTTTGATAAATTCAATATCTTAATTTTTATATAGCCATTTTTATCAATCTGTTCCCTACTGATTGAGGGAATAAGAAATCTTTCCCTTCTTTGAGGCCATGAAGATGTACTCTTACATTATACAGTGTTCTAGAAGCCTTGTGATTTTATTACAATTATGCTTTTAATATAGCTGGGATTGATTTTGGCTATGTATTGAGATGTGTCCAATTGCACTTGTTTTTCTTTGTATAGATACCCAATTTTCCCATCAGCATTTGTTGAAAGATATATTCTTTGATTATTGCAGTACCATTGCTGTGTGTTTATGCATGTGTATTTTTTCCCTTGGATCTATTTATATATCAGTGCCCCTATATTACACCACTTTTATTATTGTGGTTTTGTAATAATTCTTCATGTTTGTTAGATTTAGTCCTCTCGCTTGAAGCTTCTACTTCAATGCCTTAGCTATTCTTTTATCCTTTGCAGCTATTCTTTTGTCCTGTCCTTTATCCACTGGTAGGCAGACTCATGCAACTTCATTCATGGAGGCTTTTCATTTCCTACTTTGGTGATTTCTTGGAATCTTAGCTAAGTCTTATGTCTTTCCAAAAGGAACCTCAACGGAAAAGGTTCTGTTCATCTCAGTAAACTAACATATAACGTTTTACTGACTATTCCCTGTTACCCAAGAAGTGTTTGTGGCTTCTTCTGCCTGGGTTACGTTTATTTTTTCCCCTAATTTTCTTAGAAATGTCAAATACTAGACAAAACAAAACTCTCACTCTCTCCCTCTTCTGTTTTTACATTCCATGTTCTAATCACTCCTCACTCTCAGGCTTCTTTAATCACCATAAGGAACCAGAATACCACAGTCTTAATTTCCATGCATTTTATCTCTGAGATCTAAATCTATATTTTGGTGGAATTTTCTGTCCCCATATTTCAATTATTTACATGCTGAAATCTGCAGAATCTCAACCTCTAGTCCAGCTTTATGGTATCTCAATTTCACGTCTTGTCTATGCAGTTGCCTGCTTCTAGTTTTTATCTGATTGTTCCATAGACAGTTGAACCCTATTACCCCAAATGGGAACTGCCACTGCTAACATGATTTCATATTGTTTGAAATTGTGCCCTTTGTAAATGATTGAAGTTATATGAGGAAAACTGAAAAATTGTACCGTTTGCTTGTCTGCTGATGACAATCAAGCTTCAGCTCTCTCTTTTGAGCAACAGCCTACAAAGGACTTTCATACTTATTATATTCATGGAATCAAGAATTCAACTTTTTCAAAAACTCCTTTCTGTCTACTTCCTCAAATGTATTCCATTTCTTTTGATTCATATAAATTGATCATCTTGTTTCTCTTTGTAAACTGCTCCCTAAAGTGTCACACTCTTTAATATGCCTTTGCAAAAGTTGTTCTCTTTGCCCAGAATGCCCTATTCAGAACCAAGTCTATCTGGTGAAGTTCTAATGTGACTTCCTCTTTGCTTTCTCTGATTCAATCAGACAGAATTGTGCATGTCCTCCCTTAAGCTCCCAAATGACTTCTGATTATAGTATTATATATTATATTTTCCATTCTATTGTAATTACTTTCTTGCTAGACTCTTAGCTCCTTGGATAAAGGACTTATCCTATTTTCTTTTCAGTTTTGTATCTTTTGTATTTCCAAAAGTAACAGGACATAGTAAAATTTCATGAAAATATTAAAAATGAAAAAATTAAGCTAGAGAATATGGTGGGGACTGTAGGACTAGGACACATTTCTGCACAGAGAGACAATGGCTGCGCTTCCACTGTGGTACGCTCCCAGGACAGAAGTACAAAGCTGTTTGGCTGGGGTGGGCCAACTTCACCATGAGAAGAAACAGGCCCTTCTCCTCTTGGGAGACACTGCAGCTTTCAGTTAGGTCTCCTCTCTGAATATCCTTTTCAACCCTTGAGTAATAGATCAGTCTCAGATTTTGCTTTGGGTCC
The DNA here is from genome assembly GCF_002776525.5 of Piliocolobus tephrosceles. Lineage (NCBI taxonomy): Eukaryota > Metazoa > Chordata > Mammalia > Primates > Cercopithecidae > Piliocolobus > Piliocolobus tephrosceles. Next base: position 131,699,283 of record NC_045441.1, on the reverse strand, counting down.
TGCCAGTACCAGTACATGGCATCTGATAGATGTCAGCATCCAAGGTCCAAGCGATAAAGGCTGGAGATCATGCCCAGAAGGGAGGTGCTGGCCAGGGAGGGGCCTGGCAAGCCCAGGATAGGAATTGACTAGCCAGATGTGTGCTAAGCTCACCTACTCCCAGGAGACACAGGGTCACACAGCAGAGAGGACCCAGCTGCCCATAGCAGCGATGAAATCTCTCTGAAGTTACAGACACAGGCTCTGAGAGAGAGAGAGAGAGAGAGAGAGAGGGGCCAAGGGAAGGGGCTGAGATCTAGCCCCTCCCTGGGGCTTAATATAAAGAACTTGTCAGTGCTACGTGATGACTGATTGTCACAGCTGATTTTGCAGATGGTGAGATGAAGAATTAGAGAGATCAAGTCACATGCACCTCCTCTTTTGCTTATAGAAGCTTTTCATATCCCTTCTAAATGGACAAGTGCCTTCCTGCATGGTCAGAAGAGCCAATCCCTCATTTCCTGGTCAGAGTCATACACAGGGTGCTATGCACCTGTGCTCAACTAAACACAAGAAGAGGTTTGGAAGTTTATTTCTATTTTTATTTTTTTTTAAGAACCGATTCTCTACACCCTCTGTATTTACTATAAATAATTAATACAGTAGAGATGGGGTGGGGGCTACTCCTGTAGTTTTAGGAATAGCAAAGTGTCTGAAGCGCCCCTCCCCTAGTGACAGTGGATTAGAGCAGGGACTTGGGAGACAGCATGAGCTTTAGTCCTGTCTCTGCCATTTAGCAGCTATGTAACCTTGGAAAAGTAACAGAGCCTCTCGTCAATTTGACTTTATCTGTAAAATTGAGATAATAAGTAACTACCCCAAAACCTGTGATGAACGTTACATAAATAAAGCATTTAGAAGAGTTCTTAGTACATAAGAAACACTTTATTTGTGTTTGCTCTTATTACTTTCTGGACCTGAAGTTCTAATTCACAGAAAGTTAGGAAGTCAATACTATATCAAGTGAAATCAGACATTTACGGTCATAGGGTTGTACCAGCTGACTAAAGTATCATTTTCCAACACTGAGTAGAAATTTGCATAAGCGTAAATTCATCGTATAACATAGGTTCTTCCCAATAGTTTTAGTAAATAAAAATAGGATCCTAGATGATTTCTTAATCAAAACCTAGATGATTGCTTTTGTTTTGGTAGACAAATATTGTTCTATTTCTGAGGTTATCGGCAATTAAAAGATGCTTTCATGATGAAACTTTTGGTTGCAAGCTGGTGGGGTTTAGAAGTTGTTGCTGTTCCCTCCTAGAAGGAAAACAGAAGGCAGAGAGAGAGAGAGAAAAAAAAAGAGCAGGAGAGAGAGAGAGAGAGAATGTAAAGTAATTATTTAAAGTGAGAAGCATTAAGAGGTGCAGCAGTGTAGGTGAAACTCTGAGAAAGAATGCTTGCAACATGGCTTCTTCCAATGCTTACTAGGCTTCAGGTTGTCAGTCATGCCTGCGTTGAGGATCTATTTCTGTGTCCAGGAGTTCTTCACATTGTACCAGGAACCTCTTTGTCAGACTGGTAAATCCTAAGGACCCCATCTCAGAATAACATTTTTAAATGCATAAACTAGAATATAGAAAAACAATTATTTTGAAATGCAGATATCAAAATATTTTTTAAATTTTTCATATAATAATATAGGAACACCTTTAAATTTCATTAAAATCTAACCTAGTGAATCTGAAAACTGTCACGATTTCAACATAGTGATGAAGGTATACTTACTGCATGTAACATGATATGAAAATATCTGACTTTTATATCAACTGTCATTTATGCAACATATAAGCAAATGTCTGTGATTTCTGTTATTTATCTTGTCACTGGTATTGCTAAAACTACTATGGTTTACTCACTATATCATAGAAGGAAAGGTGTATTTCAGTTGGAGATTAGTTAAAATAAAGATCTATTTTCCCATTCAAATTTATGGATTCCCTGAATTTTATCTGTGCACTGCTTGGAGATCCATGGATCCCAGGTTAAAAACTTCTCCTTAGAAGAGAGTATGCATTATGCTGGAATCCACAGACAGGAGATGTTTTTTAGGAAGTTCACATAGCCTCGGAAATACTTAGCCTATATGTGTAGTTTGCAGATTGGTCAAGGTGTCAAGGGAAAAAAACTAAACTACTTCTTTAGACTGTTTGCAGACTTCAATTATAACAGGTATTATATTACACTTACCATGATTGTATTCTAGTCCTAGAAACATGGTACAAATTCTATCATCTATCTTTCCACATACCGTCTGCATTATCAGTTATATTCATCATTATCCATATCATCATCATGATTATCATCATGTGTATTTTATTCCTGAGGAAGATTATTGGAATAGAAAACTACAGGGACATAGTATGATAGTATATACTCTCTTGCATGAAAGAGTGAGGTTTTATGCTAAGAAACCATGTAATCAGAAATAGTATTCCTAAAATGGAATCACAAAATTATCTCCACACTATGTTTTAAAATAATCTCTACAGTACTATGTGTTACTAATTCTGAGACACCTCAGATCCCAATATTGGTATTATATATACTATTCTTATTGATAGAATTTAGACAGTTCTACTGTATTTAAGATCCTCGTTGTAGTCAATGTTGAATAGTGTCCTATTTCCTAGATAAAGGAGTAAATAATGAAAAAGTTTATGTCGTGTAACACCCTTCCTATATTGCAACGGATTCAACAGTATGTTCCCATTTCGTGCCTCCAATATGGTAATTCTCCATCTGAATACTTGTATCCATTTTTAAATTAGTGAATTGTATTTTTGGAGCAATTTTAAGTCCACAGCAAAGTTGAGCAGAAACTGCAGAATCCCAAGTATTCCCTGTTCTCACATGAACAACCTTCCCTACTACTGACACTCTGTGTTGTAGAACTATAGATCTGATGAAGGTGGCCTGCGGGAGAAACAAGAATGGAACTCAGAGGCTTGCCCCACAGGGCTGCGACATCCAAATCCCTCATTCCAAATCATGTGCTTAACTGCAAAACATTCCCTTTAATTAATTTTAACTCATAGGTATGCTTTCATTAACAAAATGTACCTCTTCTTAAAGTACACCTTGAAGAAATTTCACAGCTTTCCCAATAGATGTGAATGAGTATATTTTACCTGGAAATAGAATGGGACTAACACTTGATTGGTTCACATGGTAAATAAGGCTGACACTGTGAGCTCACATATGGTTGCTCCACACCATATGCAATTTCTGGAGAAGGTATTTTTATGTAATATGCTGAGGTAGAGATGTCAATTGAAAAATGTAAAGATGAAATTGAATTAGGCTGATGTGAAATCTTGGCACAAAATATTTTTATTGAGTACATTTATAATAATCTTATTAAAATAAAGTTTAGGAAAATATGTATAAGATCAGTATAATAAAAAATACAAAGCAAAGCTGAGAGAAATTAACAAGACCTCACTAAAGAGATGTGGTGGACTTTTGAGATGAGGAAAATGTTTTGTGTCTTGATTGTCGTCATGGTTACATGGGTATAAAAATATGTTAAAATTTGTTGAAGCGTACACTTAAAATGGGGGTGTGTTTCATTGCAGTGGTTACATTTGTTTATTGCATTCATATTCCATATATATCTTATGTCTCAATAGAGTTGCTTTAAAAATGTTTGTAATTGTTGGCTCATGCCTGTAATCCCAGCACTTTGGGAGGCTGAGGCGGGCGGATCACGAGGTCAGGAGATGGAGACCATCCTGGCTAACACGCTGAAACCCCGTCTCTACTAAAAGAAATACAAAAAATTAGCCGGGTGTGGTGGCAGGCGCCTGTAGTCGTAGCTGCTCAGGAGGCTGAGGCAGGAGCATTTCGTGAACCCGGGCCGGAGCTTGCAATGAGCCGAGATCGCGCCGCTGCACTCCAGCCTGGGTGACAGAGTGAGACTCCGTCTCAAAAAATAAATAAATAAATAAATATAAAAATAAACAAATAAAAATAAATAAATAAATAAATAAGAGTTTGTGATTGTAACATCCCAGAGGGCAGGGATTGCTAATGGTTCCCACTAAGCTTCTATGGTAGGGAGAGCTGTGAGAAGCATTCCAAAAGCCCTTAGAGTTTGCCTCTAGTTCAAGGAAATGTGCTGCGTCAGAAGATCAGGGTCTACCTGACAGACATAGTTGATCTGCTTGTCATTCTTATTTCTGAACTCACAACTTTACCAAGTGAAAAGCACAGAACCCTATTCTTTACATAAGGATTGTTAGAAATCCGTAAAGCTCATATAGAAAGAGAGAGAAAAGGGAACCTAGTATATCTTACCTAATATCCTGAACACTGAAGTATCCAAGCTTTTTATGCCTTCTGCCCCTTCCCTGGGCTTTTGTCCCCATCAGTTGTTTTAAATAACCCCCCTTTGTTTGTGCTCACTTAGAGCTGTTATTTACAAGTTTTTCCTTCTGATTTACTGTCTTTCAAGTTGGGTTTCTGTTATTATAGAGGCTGCCAACCTGCTACACACTTACTTCCTGAGCTGGGTCCATAAGGAGTTTGTGTTCTAAGAAGGGCTAACATTTGGCACTGTGGCTTTGCTGCTGGCACAGAAATACACTGCTGCGTCCCCTGACTCCGTGGACTGGATCTCCAAGGTACAGGATGAGTTTTGGGGGCATTGGGCTGAAAATCGCTCATTGATTATTTCTGCTTTCTGAATAATTTCTTCATTCTGAAAGTAAACCAAAAACTTGAGCTCTTCGTCCAGCTTCTTACGATACCAGTAAACATAACTATGTCCTTTTATAGGAACACAATCCATCTTTGCTTTCTGTTCATTTGCTTTGACCAGAAGTCTAGGTCTCTGGGTGACCTTGGTGTCCGTGGAGGCTGTGAAGGAAGAAGAGAGCAGCTGTAGGAAAAACCCAGGAGGGAGGCTGATACTGCAGCCACAGGACAGAGTCTTGGAACTGGAATTCAACCAGTTCAGAACAGGGACTTACCTGCTCCCCAGAAAGAAAGGGCCACACAGCAGAGAAGTCTGAGGCACATGGTTGGCTCAGACAGAAATCATGGTGGTAGCTTTTTCTGTAAGGCTTCCTCACCCGCTCCCCCCGCCCCCGTCAGCAACCTGCTTGTGACATGATCACTTCCCATAGCCTTCGTAGATGCTCTGTACATGGGACAGAGTCGTTTCAATTTCATAGAATGTAGGAGGGCAGGCTTTGTTTTAGCTGTTGAAAAAAGTGTAAGTTTCAGCCTGCCTTTAATTCTTTTTTCTGTGACTCACTGTTTTGCTACTTTTTTAGGTAAAATCACTCATACATTTATTTACTTAAAAAATTATTATGCTTTAAGTTCTGGGGTACATGTGCAGAACGTGCAGGTTTGTTACATAGGTATACACGTGCCATGGTGGTTTTCTGCACCCATCAACCCATCATCTACATTAGGTATTTCTGCTAATGCTCTCCCTCCACTAGCCCTCCACCCGCTGACGGGCCCCATGTGTGATGTTCCCCCCACCGTGTCCATGTGTTCTCACTGTTCACCTCCCACTTATGAGTGAGAACATGTGGTGTTTGGTTTTCTGTTCTTGTGTTAGTTTGCTGAGAATGATGATTTCCAGCTTCATCCATGTCCCTGCAAAGGACATGAACTCATCCTTTTTTTATGGCTGCATAGTATTCCATGGAATATATATGTCACATTTTCTTTATCCAGTCTCTCATTGATAGGCATTTGGGTTGGTTCCAAGTCTTTGCTATTGTGAACAGAGCTGCAATAAACATACATGTGCATGTGTCTTTATAGCAGAATGATTTATAATCCTTTGGGTATATACCCAGTAATGGGATTGCTGGGTCAAATGGTATTTCCGGTTCTAGATCCTTGAGGAATTGCCACACTGTCTTGCACAGTGGTTGAACTAATCTGTTTAGGTTTTTAACTTGTGATTTTGCTTCTTCTCCTCCTCCCTTCCATCTCAGGTAAGGAATCATACAACTTAGTCTTTACAAATAGTAGCTTTTGACACACTTATAAAAATCACATAGCAGCTGCTTTACATTAAGTATTTATTTATCTATTTATTTATTTATTTAAGACGGATCTTGCTTTGTCTCCCAGGCTGGAGTGCAGTGGTGTGATCTCGGCCCACTGCAGCCTTCACCTCCTGGGTTCAAGCAGTCTCCTGCCTCAGCCTCCCGAGTAGCTGGGATTACAGGACCCCACAACCATACCTGGCTAATTTTTGTACTTTTAGTACAGACAGGCTTTCACCGTGTCACTGGCTGGTCTTGAATTCCTGACCTCCAGTGATCCGCCCCCCTCAGCCTCCCAAAGCGTTGGGATTACAGGTATGAGCCACCACACCCGGTTACATTAAAGAATTAAATGTTGAACTATACAGAACAATATTTATGACAAATATGCAATGCATATATAGAAGTACCTTTGCCTGAACCAATCAGCTTAAGAGTTAGATTATTGCTGAGAATTTCTCAGTCCATGTTACTCTTAGGTTTCCTCATTGTTTCTCCGCCATGCCCAGGTAGGTGTAACCTGAAGTTTAAATTTGTCATTCACTTGCTTTTCATTATAGTCTTTAGCATTTACACAAGAATCTGTAAATTGTGTAGTATTTAATTTTGCATGTCTTTGAAATGTAAGAGGAATTGGCTAGTTTATATATTTTCTATAATGTTAATTTTTCATCCAACATTAGGTCTGTGATATGTTGACACATAATCTAGACAATTTACTTTCACTGCTATCTAGTATTACATTATCTTCATTGGCTAGAATTTATTATTCATTCTTGAATTAATGCACACTAATTTTTCCCTGGGTGTTGTGCTGCTACAAACAGTATTGTATTCTTGAACATGTCTCTGCTTACCTAGGTGCAAGATTGTTGCCATACCTGGCAGTGTAAAGACTGAGTCTTCAAGGCAACACGTCAACTTTACATAAGATAACAAAATACTTTCCAAAGTGATGAGGCCAAATAAATGATCCCACCAATAGCTCATGAGTGTGTTCAAATGTTCCACATCTAGGACTACGGTTGCTATTTAATATACTTTTAATTTTGCCAGTCTACTATGTTAAAATTATCTCATGGCACAATATTTTAGTTTTAGTTTGCTTCTTTCTGGTTGCTAAGAAGGTTGAATATATTTTATATATTATAGGCCACCAGTGTTGCCTGTAAACTGCCCTTTGTCCATATTTCTTTTTGATTGATTAACTATTATTTATTTGTAACAGTTTGGATTGGATACCCAACCTTTGTCAGCTATGAGTGTTGCTAATATCTTTCCAATTTGTGGTGTATGTCTTTACTCTCTCTGTGCTACTTTTTGTTGGATTTCTTCATTTGGTAGAATGTATTATTCTTTTATTTGGGGTAAGCCTGTTTTTTAATTCTTTATATAAAAAAATCTCCCATAGCCCAAGCTCATGAAAGTATAATCCTTATTATTTACCAAAACACCTAACATTCTGAATTTTGCATTTAAGCATTTAATCCACTTGTGATTTATTTTGGCATATATTGTGAAGTAAGTTTTAAATTAATCTTTCCTTGTATGGATAACCACCTGCCCCAGAATAACTTGTATATTACATAATTCCTCCATATAGCTTCAGTAACACCTCTGTCATATGTGAAATTCCTGTATATTCATGGGCCCATTTTTCATTTTCTATTTTCCATTTGCCTATTTAATCACGCTCCTTTCATTATCCTAAATAACATAATTTGATAATTGATAGAGCAATTCACGTACCTTTTTGTACTCCTTAAATATTGCTTATTTTTATTCTTTTTCACTTAGTTGTAGATTATTTGCCAAATTTCATAAAATAAATCTTTTGTAGTTTGACTACTGTGGTATTGAATATATAGATAACACTGCAGAAATTGAAATAACCTTACTATTGGATTCACTTTTTCATGATCATATTGTATACCTTTACTTATTTCAAACTTTTTTTTTTTTTGAGATGGAGTTTCACTCTGTTGCCCAGCCGCCTGGAGTGCAATGGTGTGATCTCAGCTCACAGCAACCTCCGCCTCCCAAGTTCCAGCAATACTCCTGCCTCAGCCTCCCAAGTAGCTGGGATTACAGGCACCCACCACCGCATCTGGCTAATTTTTTGTATTTTTAGTAGAGATGGGGTTTTACCATGTTGGCCAGGTTGGTCTTAAACTCCTGACCTCAGATGCCGCCCACCTCGACCTCCCAAAGTGCTGGGATTAAAGGTGTGAGCCACCACGCCTGGCTTATTTCAAACTTTTAAAATCATTCCCTTAAATTCCTCTCTTTCTCTCTTTCTCTCTTTCTCTCTTTCTTTCTTTCTTTCTTTCTTTCTTTCTTTCTTTCTTTCTTTCTTGACAGAATCTAGCTCTGTCGCCCAGGCTGCAGTGCAGTGACATAATCTCGGCTCTCTGTAACCTCTGCCTTCCGGGTTCAAGTCATTCTCCTGCCTCAGCTTCTGGACTAGCTGGGACTACAGGTGTGTGCCACCATGCCCGGCTAATTATTTTGTATGTTTAGTAGAGATGGGTTTCACCCTATTGGCCAGGCTGGTCTTGAACTCCTGACCTCATGATCTGCCCGCCTCAGCATCCCAAAGTGCTGGGATTACAGGCGTGAGCTACTGTGCCCAACCCTCATTCTCCTAAAATTTTAATAATTTTCTGCATGATAGTCTTTGCTAATCTTCTAATAGATTTGTTCTTAGGTGTTTATTTTATATTTTATATTATTATTTGTAAATTGTCTCTCTTGTTAAGAAACATATCTTAACTGCTTCTAGTATGTGAAAATAAAATAATGTTTTATATTTATGTTAAATTCAGTAAACTTACTACATTTTGTTATTGATAATGCATTGCTTCTTTAGACCCTTTTGAACCTCTATAACTAAGCTTGTCATGCTCCAATACTTACTTATTTTTCTTTCCTTTCTCATTTTCAACTTTTTCCCCTTGTTTCACTGGTTGCAAATTCAGTGCAATGTTGAATAGAAACCACGGCATTATTCATTTATGTGTTTATCAATTATGTAGAAATCACACGACTAGAGGTGCCAGATATGGGTAAACGCTAAGGGTTTTACAAAATGTTAAGATTAGATCCTGCCCTTTTTAAAGACCAATTGGCCTCCCAGGATATCTGCAATTTTTTCGGTCAATCAGCACCTAAGCATCTCATCTGAAATATCTGGTGAAGCTCCGAGTCCACACTGGATGAGTGGCAGATATTTTATAGAAAGATCCACATCACCCTCTAGTGGTCAAAGGAGTGAATTCATCCGATGCCGGCTGAAGTCTGCCTCAGCCTGCATGAGTCGGGAGTGGCCCGCCCCGCAGCGAGGCAGCAAGGAGGCATCCCAAGCATCAGAGCGGAATTAAGAAAAAAGCAGCACTTGGTGTGGCACCTGCCACATACTCCACAGCATTGTTACTAGTGATTACTGGCACCATGACTCAGCCATTAGTCTAGACCATTAGTCTAATGCCAATGGTGGTTTATCAGTGCATTTTGCCTCCCTCAACCTTTTATAGTCCCCCAAGGCAGGTGTGCTCCCTAAATCTCTATCCTATGTTCTCTGCTCTTTTCATTGTAAACTCTATATCAAGGGGTTGGAGGCACTTTCATTCTTCCAGTGAGGCTAAATGTCCCAAAGGTGTACTTCTTAGATCCGTTTTCTGAGTCCATGATTGTATATCCAACTGCTCTCTGCATATTACTGGTTAGATCACCGTCTCAAAGGCACTCCCAATCTCAAAGTAAATCTTGATCTTCTTCCCACTTGGTCCTCCTTATTTGTCTGTCTGTAGCAGTCTCTTTTAATCATCACCCCCTACCCCCTGCATGTTGCTGCTCATGTCTCACCAATTGCCAAGTCCTTTGATTTACTTCCTTTTCAATGTCTCATTTTCCCCATATTTCTAACACCATCATCATTATCCGAGCTAAACTACTGCTTGTCTGAGCTAACATTTACCCTCTGCATCAACTCTGTCTACACTGCTGGAAGGTGGCAGCATAAGCCCCCAACCCTCTGCCCAAAACACGCCACGTTGGCACAAGGATTATTTTGAGCTAGAGGCGTTTTAATGCCTTTAATGTCTTTAGACAAGAGCAGGTATAAGAGGAGTATTCTGACCCTTCCCCTTTTCTTCTTGAAAAATGGAATAAGCCTCCCATAAAAAAAATGTCTTATCTATACCAGGAAGAAAGAATATTCTTAACATCAAAGATAGAATGGGATGATGTTGAAGCCAAGGAATCTGTACCAAAAAAGCTTGTTAAACTAACCCTCACCTTCCTCATCACTTTGCCATTCCGCCAGCAACCCTAGCCCAAGCCCCTTTACTTTTTCACCTTTTAACAATGTATGACTCTTTGCCCAATTCAGTATATGAGTGTTCAACTTTAACTGCATATTCAGGTCTTCCTTTAATTATGGGGGCTTTCACTGATGTAAAACTTACATTAAATACATGTGTTTGCTTTTCTCCTGTTAATCTGTTCCATTCTCAGGCCCAGCCGAAAAACTCTAAGAGGATAGAGGTAACGTTTTGCCTTCCCTGCATGGTCCATTATTTCTTCACTTTGTGACCAGGGTGATTAAATACACAGATACACACACAGCCACGAATCTAATTACTACAGAAGTCAAATGTTGAAAACGTCAATGTCTCCTGTTAAGCTTTATGTTGGATTCTGTATCATTTACCTTGACCAGTAAGGTTGTGTGTGGTCTGATGCCTTCCTGCCTTCTTCAATTTTGCTCTGTACTCAACCGCCTCCTCCCCCTGCTGCTGCCACGCTGCTGACTTCTTTCCTGTCATTAAACACACCAATTTCTTTCCTGATTAAAACATTTGCACTGGTTCTTTAATCTTTCTTAAATGCCCTTGAATTCATTATCCCTCGTCCCACTTAATTAACTCTAGCTCATCTTGATGTAAGGTATTTAGGAATAGTATTTAAAATTTCTCCCCATACCTTTTATTAAAAGGTGGATAGCCATTAAATATGCAATATCAGGGGCTTCAGACTCTCCAGGGAGTATTTCATCAATAATTACTTTCAAGAAATGAGACATAGTTCATTTTATAGAATAAAAGAGTCTTAACTGCTTTTCGAAAATGGCACCAGATAGGAGATTACAGGTAAAAGACACTCACATATTTATGGGTAGTTGAAATTGACTACTGGTCAGTTAATAGGAGTCACACTGCTTTCCACATTCCAGAATGGAAAAACAGCAGCAGTGGTATGAAGTTCTGAAGTAGCTAATCAAATACTCACCTTTGGACACCTGAGATGATACATGTACTGTAGCAAATGGGTTTAGACTCCTGGAAACCAGCTCCAGAGATTATTTTTGACATTAAGAATGGGGATATCCAAGGATATAGAGGAATTAGAAAACCCTAGCTCCCTTGAAACCTCTGAAATTCTCCCCATGGCTTCTCCATTACTGGGAAACACACTGCTTCCGTGTGTGTGTGTGTGTGTATCGGGCAGGAGGATGTAAGAGTCTGTCTCTTACCTCATCCATCACTGCCTCTGAAAGGTGAACTTGATTTCAAATACAACAAAGCCCAGAGAGTAGAATATTAAATCAGAACAGGAAGTCCAACACTTCAAAAATAATTGCTCATCAAAAATGTATGGCATTCAAAATTTACAGGAAATGTGATAGGATTTTATTTTGTTGGTACTTGTCCAAGGAAGACAGAACACAAATTTGGACTGAATGCTGTTCAATGCTGTTGTCTTCTTTCCTAAGGTAATGTAGGTAGGCAGTAGGCTGTGTCCTTGATAGCCAACTGGTTTGGGAAAAGCAGGTCTGAACCCAGCACTGTTCCATGCTAAATGTCACCAAAACACTACACTCCTCAGCTTAATGCAGAGGGAAATAGTGACTGCATGAAATAGGAATGTAACCACTGTCTCTGTGTTTCATGCCAGAGCCTTAAAAGCTGTTGTCTTTTCCATGCCATTAGTGAACAGTGGAATATTTTTAAAGTATTTTACTAGCTCTGTTCTCCAGGCTGAAAACACTAACAGAGTAAAAGGCTACAACTAAAATGGGTCCGTGAGTTCAGTGACAATGGCACAGTCTGAGGTAACTGAACCCAGGTAGGGTATTTAACCACCAGCAACACATGGTCATAGCGGAGATGAAAAACAGCAGCGTGTGCACTGCAGACTTGGCTCCCATCTTATTCCAGTCAATTCCACCTTGGTCAGGGGCCAGGTGTCATCTCCGTGTTTTCACGTTCACCCTCAGTGTCTAAACCCTTGCTCTCTGTTGCAAAGGGGTTGACAAGGGTCCAGGTCTATGGGGTAGCAGGTTGTCCGTCGTGATTACTTCAGCAGCCGATGTTTGTATAAGGATGGTAGCAGTTGAGCCACTGCTATTTCACTTCTGGTTTTGACTAGAAAATGCTCTTGATCCTTTTCTTGTAAGAACTCTAATCTATTCATTTATTTGTTTTATTTTCTCTTCTTTTTGATTCTATATGCATACAATTTTATTTATCTTAACCTGTGGTTCATAACACATAGGCATTGCTTGTCAATGAATAGTTATTTATTTATTTAAAAACATAATAGGAACTTGTAAAACATCTCCTCCTCAACATTATGCAAGACAGACCTTGACAATATTTAAATGTATAGCTATGTAGTTCTCTCTCATTCTATCTCCTGCCATGCCCCAGCCTTATAAAAATCCTGAACTTGGGTCACTATTCTTCCCTGCCAGTAGTGTGTTGGTAAAGGGTTGACAACTAACTCTCTGGAGGAAAATAAAGCAAAACTGTAATTTGTTGTGTTTGCTGATTTCTGTAGTGTAAATACCCTCACTATTGCCAGTTTCAAGCTAACAAAATGATGTCACTAAAACTGGAGTTGGGAAAAAATGTATACAGTCAGCTCCCATGAGCTGATAAGGTAGGTTCCAGCATACGACTGGTCTTTGCTTTCCTTTCAATAAAATTTGATCTAACATATTTTATTCCTGAAAATTATTTTCTTGACTTGTTTTTAGCTTTATGAAAAGCACGTTATGCTTTGCATAGTCTCATTAGACTTAGTTTTTGCATTTGCTATTATATTGCTAAGATTCACCTATAACCTTGCTCTTCACTATAGTTCATTCATTTTGACTCATACAAATATGCCACAGTTTATTCATTCACTCGTCTCAGTTCATATCTGGCTTGGTGCCATGTTTTTCTACTGTTTGGTGCTGTTAAGAACACTTTCGTATTTATATCTTCTGATATGCGTATGCAAGAGCTTCTCCTGATGTAAATCTAGGAGTGGAATTGCTGAGTCATGTATGCAAGAGCCTCTCCTGATGCAAATCTAGGACTGGAATTGCTGAGTCATGGGACATAGGAATCTTCAACTATGAGATGATGCTGAAGTGTTTCCAAATGGTTTATAGTACTTATGCTCCCATCAGTAATTTATAAGTAATCCTATGAATCCATACCCTTGCTAACATTTTATATTTCTAAACTTTTTATATTTTGCTAATCAAGTGGATATAAGGCTATATATCACTATGTCTTGCTTCATATTATCCTGATCATCAATGCAGTAAAATATCTCTATATGTTCATTGGTCATACATGTTTCTTCTATTAAATGTATGATCATATGTTTTGCTTATTTTCTATTGGCTCATACAGATTTGTGGTCAATGTAAATATTTGGTTTCTCCTAGGGAAGGATTTTCACTGTTCCACTTACTCTCTTCTAGCTACTGGCAGAACTTTGCAACTCTGTAGACAAGCCATGTTGTCTGAGATCTTTCTTCTAGGTACCTCTGCCCGCTCTTCCCTTTGACACCTTTCCCAGAAGCCAGCTCACCAGCACCTTCCCTAGGGATACATTCCAGATCGTGTGTACCTAGGCATAGAGGGTGCTCTCCTTCCTTCGTACCGAGTCTTACTCTGTTCATTCATCAACCGAAACAACATGGAGAACATGATGGCATTCAACATATACAGGAAATGTGACAGGATTTTTTTTGGTGGTCCTGGTCCAAGGAGGACTGAACATAAATTTGGAGTGGGTGCTATTCAATGCTGTTGCCGTCCTCCCCTAAGGTAACGTACTAATGTATAACTGTCTACTTGGCTGCCTCTTGGTTATCTTTGTCTTGAGAGCCCAGCATGATGACAAGAAAGCCAGTCGCTGAAGTTTATTATAGGAAATACGCAGTGATTATACAACTGTCTTCATATCTACCTCTAGGATTGTGTGTAGATCTATTCAAGAACACATGACTAATGTGGCAGAGTCAGGGCAAAATTCCAGGTTTTATAATTTTCAGGGAAGCTTCCGTGTCCACTGACCACTTTAGGCCCAACTCTATGGCCATTTCATGGGTCTCAAACATTACAGCTCCTCCACACTCCACACTCACAGGGCTTCTTTTCCTTCTCTCTCCCCACCCCGCCCCACCCCCTACACACACACACCCAGATGTCTCAGTCAGGAAAGCTGTGGTTTTCCATCTCCATGCCTCCCCTCTCAGCACTCAGGGGACCTGCTGGGGCAGAGGGGCAGCTGCAGGGGGTTCTTGCCGCGGTCTCTGATCCCTTTCTGGTGCTGTGTCTCTAGCACTGCAGAGGTAGAAGCTGCTGTCTTCAGGATGGGCATTGGTCACTGTCAGAGTGGAGAAGGTCAGGTTTGGATGGTTGATGGGAAACTTGTCCTTCTTGATGCCTTGCTCGTATGTGACACTGGAGCCCTCATTGGAAGTTGCCATGAGTATGAGGCTCTGTTTCCGGAACTGACGATACCAAAACATAGTTGTGGCCTGAAAGTCCAGGCAACGGCACTCGATCTTCACAGAGGTTCCTCTCTTACAGATAACCCTGCTCGGAGATTGAGAGATGACAGCACCAAGCCCGGAGCCCGCTGAAAACAGAAGCCAGAGAGAGGAGAGCCCAGCAGGACCCGAGTCAGACAGGATGACAGGCAGAGCTGAGCCTCACTCCCTCCCTGTGCTCCCAGCTCCTGGAGAATCCTGTTTGTTTTGTGCAGTCTTTCTGTCATCACCCTAGGGACATAATCCCCCATCTCCTCTGACCGGTGGCTCTCACCTTACCGTTTATACCTCTAGAGAGCAGGGCCGCTCCCTCTCCCTTTGATGAGCATAAACAATCCACATTGCCTGGCCACCACTTGACCATGCCAACACACGCACATGCCCACCAAAGCTCCCAGGTAGAAAGAGGCTCATACCTGTCCCCAGAAGCAGCAGAAGCAACAGCATCTTCAGTGATGGCCCCACACCGCCTTCTCCGGGGGAGAGTTGTGACCACTGTCTCCATTCACCAGTGAGGAGGGACGACTGATCACAGAATCTCAAGGATGCTCTAGTCTGCCCCCTGGTGGTAATCTTTGCCCATGATGAATGTTACATCCATCTCTCTGCCTATCAAAGAACCATACAAGTCAGGCTTGGTGGCTCACGCCTGTAATTCCAGCACTTTGGGAGGCAGAGGCGGGTGGATCACAAGGTTAGGAGTTCAAGACCAACCTGGTCAACATGGTGAAACCCCGTCTCTACTAAAAACACAAAAATTAGCCAGGTGTGGTAGCAGGCGCTTGTAATCCCAGCTACTTGGGAGGCTGAGGTAGAGAATTGCTTGAGTCCGGGAGGCGGAGGTTGCAGTGAGCTGAGATCGTACCACTGCAGTCCAGCCTGAGTGATAGAATGAGACTGCGTCTCAAAACAAAATCTCATACATTGCCCAAAGTGACCTAAAGATTTCCCAAATCAACTTCTAAATTTATTACAGATACACTGAGATATAGAGCATTGCAATGACTTAAGTGAGTTTCTTATAAGGAAATGAGTGTATGTTTGGGTAATGAATGGCACTGAAGTCTGTTTGCTGCTTCTGTTTCATATCCTCAAAGTAATCACACCAGGACAACTCATGGTTGTTAATCACTAGACCTTCAGGTTGGAACTGCCATAAATATTGATAATGCCGAGGCCAGTGCCTCAGCTGGAAGTCCAATGTTTCTTCATAATCATGATGAAGCCACTTCATCATTTTCTAAATGAGACAGTTACCTCATGAGTATCTCATAACAATTTCCCTCATATATAGATGGACTTAATTCTAAACATTCTAATAATATTTCTCGATTTAGCTTGTATGTTTCCATGTTAATCACTGTTGAAGTTGTGAGAATAATTACATTTATTCTATTGTAATGGGGATCATACTAAGTACTGGGAGTGAAAATAGTTTCTAGGAGGCATAAGAAATTCTTTGATTTGAACATGCTGGGATATTTGTTTTAATGGATCGACGTTGGAAATGTGTAGCAATTACAAGGAGCTGGAAAGTTATTCTGAAAGCCCTATGTTTTCATTTTTATAACAGCCTCCCAATTATGCTTTCATTTAATATTTAGTTCTCTGGCATAGGTAGCTAGAAATGATAAAATTAAGACTTCACCCATCATATTATGTTTGTGCAATTGTGGAATTGTTTTATCATAAAAAATATAGCTATTGTGTTACGTTAATATTGACATATCTATTGAAGGGCATCTGTATGCTCCTGTGGCTGCATTTTTTATTTACTGGGTATGTTGGACATCATTAAAATGAGGCCACTTCATACTGTAAACTACTTTTTCTGCAAAGAGTAAGTAAGGACAGCTTGCGATGGGTGACCTCTGGCCCAATATTATGATATGTCTGGGAGAGAGTGGCTGGAAGACCTTCAGATCAGAAGAAAATCTTCCTTTGAAAATCTTCCTATTTATTTTGAGAAACACTATTTGTCAGGTACAGATGGTCTTATGATGGTTTAATGACTTTTCAACTTTACAGTGGTGCTAAAGCAATATGCATTTCAGTGTGCTCCTTGACTTATGATGGGGTTATGTACAGATAAGCTGGATATTGTAAGTTGAATTATGATGTTTTCAATTTATGCTGGATTTATCAGGATATTACCCCACTGCAAGTCGAGGAGCATCTGAATATTCCTGTGGTGTTTTATCACTGTGTCAACCTGGCTAAGCAAGGAATATGTTTCAGATAACTTTTTCCTAGTATAGTTCCAGGTTAGAGTCGATCATGGGGGAAGAAATGCATGAAGTGTGTAAGGGGAAAGTAAAACAGCTGCCACTGAGTTGTGAAATCATCACTGGCTCCAGGCAGTGAGAAGTGGCATCAAAAGTGCCGGTGAGTTCCAATTTATGCTGACTTTCCCCTGCTTCACATCCAGCTCTTTATACTGACTGCCATCTCTGCTGACCAGGAGGGACTGCAGTCCAACCACCAAACTTTTCTGAGAACTCACAGGGCTGTTGGCACATAGAGTCAGCCATCTTCCATAAATTCCTACACCATCCCCTTCAGGGTTCCGTGTAGTACATGGATATACCCAACTTAATGCAAAACTTTATGCAAAGTCCAGTTCATCCACCTTCACCAGAGCTCGTTAGAGTTGTTTTTTCTGACCCTTTTCAAACTTTCACTTATCCATCTTCTCCCCACATTGTGTCAGGCCTGATTCCTATACTATACTCTTTTGTTCCTTCATGCTCCTGGTGGTTTTTCTTCCCTGACACTTCCATTTGTGTCATGGGTTTGCCATAGGCCAAGCCATACGTTGTCAATAGCTAGTATGTGCTATGACTTTTCATTTTCTGAGACTACTGCAATGCCATCTCTTAAAATTAGTCAATGTGACCAATTTTCTTGGTGTCTGGGGGACTTTAGTATCCATGAGAACTGTTGGAAAAGGAGATAGAAGTTAGTCAGTGGCCTGCGATCAAAGGGCTGTGGCACAAGAAAAGCCTTGGTATTGGGGTCTGATAGCCCATAATAGGGCTCTACATCTTTGCCTGGGTTAAATCTGCTACCAGGAATCAAAGGCCATGCAGCAAAGAAGCATGCTTAATAGGGCAGACACAGAATATGATGGATCCTCTTTCTGCTCTGAGTTGGTACACTAAAGTTTTGTGCAAAAACAATGACGGTTAAAGATGATGGTTAACACATAGGTAGGTAATTGTAATTAAGTATTGGTAAAATAAAACAATAATACTTCTAGTTGTTATAGCTAGACAGATCTAACATTCTGACTATCCAAAATATTGGAAATCATGAAGGGAACCATAGGTGTTAATTGTTCTAAAGTTCGCATAGGCTTCAGGAGAAGGGTAAAGATAAGACTAATCTCAGATTTTCTTAATATAATTATATAATAAAATGTTATAGTTAATCATCAAAAAATGAAAATGAATTGTGGACTTCTGAAAGACAAAATAATGAAATGAGAAAAATAGTCAACAAAAATAAAGTCATGCATGAGGGAAGAAGAAACCAAAATGTGAGAAAAATTAATGTACAAAACCAAATAAAAAACATAACTCAAAACCCAGGAAATCACCTGCTATAGAAAGCTATACAGAAATACATTTAAGACAATAGACTGAGGATTCTAGTTGTATAAATAATGAGGCTGAAAAAATACACACTGCTTATGAAATACCCACCTGAAGAACAAAAACAACAAAAAGGCTACGTGTAGAAAGGTTGAAAAAGAAATGCTAGAAAAACGCAATCTTAAAAACATGAAATAGTTTTATTGATGTCATCCAAAAGGACTCCAATGCAAAAAGAGCAGCAGGGAAAAACTAAGAGTACCAATTAACGACACAAATTCAAATGACTGTGGTGTGGTATCTGGTCTTCAAAGATACCAGCCTGACGAAACACAGTGGCTAGCGGTCACCTTCCCATGAGTGCCTTTCTCTTGAATTCAAGCTGGCTGGATTGTGGTGGAGGTGATACTGCATATTTCCTGGGCTAGGCTGTAAGGAGCCTAGCTGACCACATCTGGGTCTCTTGAATGCTTGCTCTTAGGGTAGTCAACTACCATGCAAAAGCTTTAGCTGCCTAGAGCCCACCATGCTGTGAGACAGTCCATCTAATCACATCGAAGGCTGTGTACAGAGAGACATGCTCAGCGGGTCCACAGCTACTGCAGCCATCCCAGGTAATGAACCAACAGGGGCACACAAAAGCTACCTTGGATATCCAACCTACTTGAGCCTTCAGGTATCTCCAGCCTCAGTGACTGACAGTGACTATGTAAGCACCCCTAAGTGAGAACTGTCCAGCCGAGCCCTTTTACATAACTACAAGAGATAATAATATGTTGTTCTTTTAAATCACTAACTTTTGGAGTGGTTTGTTACACAGCAGTAGATCATTTGTCAAGATAAGATACTTGCCATTATATTCTAAGCTTTCTAAGTAAGGTATAAAATACATAGACTGCACAAATCTTAAGTGTTCAGCCAAACGAATTTTTGAAATGAATATACTCGTATAATCATCACCCAGATCAAGATATAGAATTCAGAATTCCAAAAGCCTTCCTCATGTCTCCCTCAGAGTAAATACATAATGCTACCAAATTAATCACTATTCTGACTACATACTGTATAATTTTGTGTCTACTATATTTTATTCAATCTTATATTTAAAATATCTGTGTTGGACATTACATTTTTTGCTATATTGTATTCTGTTACATAAATGTAACACTATCATTTATCCATTGCATTGTTGATGGAGGTTGAATATTTTCCAATTTGGGGCCATTGGGAATAAAGCTGCTATTGTGGTAATACCTTTTTCTCACCTGTTTCTGCTTCCTAAGAATTCTGGGCTATTTCTTGAATTTTTATAAAGTTGACAAATTGGTTTTCTGGCTTGTCTAATTTACTGTTGGTTATGTTCAATGTGATTTTAAATTGAGCAAGTATGTTTATTATGTTAAAGAAATAGTTCTAGATTAACATTTTATGTAAATTATCTTTGTGTAATAGATGTGATGGCCTCTCAAAACTTGCTAAGAAAACATTCAGTGATATTTTACATTTTAAAAATTTCCTGTCTTTTACTTCAGATGATATCTCTCTTACAACCTGATTCTGGGAATGGAGGTTATGATGAAACTTCATAGCTACAGCACTCTTTTCAGTATTCAGATTACCCTGAAAAAAGCAAATGGTTAATAGTTTTACAGGAGAATTTTTGAAGTCTATTTAAGTTCTTATGCTCTGCTTTAATAAATTCCTCAACTGAAAGAAAGGAATTTGTGTCCATTCTAGTCACGGACAAGAAAAACAAGGAGAAACAAGATTTTCTATCTCTTACTGTCATCCCTTTCATTTTCTTCCTTTCCTTGGACAGATAGTCTTTCCCCATCCCATCACCTCTGGAGAATGGCTTGTACATAGAGCACAGATAACAGTATGGGCCTGTGTCTCTCCCACCGCCATGAAGGTCCCTGGCTCCATCCTCTGGCTCAGAGAATGACTGATGTGGAGGTATCTGTGAATATGGTCTGGACATTCAAAGTGAAGTATCTTAGAGCCATCTCATTTCCAGTGTTTTACTTACTACTGTCAGAAAACATTAATTTCAACGACTGCTTGTAGTTCTCATACTACCATATTTTAATGTTCTTTAGATCCTATTCAGGGAGAAATATCTTTTCCATCTCTATGTTTTAGTATTTTGGTTTCTGTGAGACTCTGTGTGAGTCAAACTCCCATAGGCTATGTAGAAAAAGAAATCCAAAGCTAAACACAGAATCCAGGCAATAATTCGAAGAAAATTCGTGGAGCCAAGTCTTGTGTATTCTGGACAGGCACTTATATTTTTCTAAAAATTTCTTATCCCTGGAAAAAGAGAACAATACAGCAGGACAGACTAAGGTTATTTGATGCTTCTGACAATATTTTTAAAAAGTTTTCAACCAGCAGTTTCAGTTGTATCTGAAGAATAATATAGAAACATCAATTTCTAGAAGTATAATTATATGATCAAATAAACATTTGTAAGTCAACATAAGACTTAACACCACTTGCCTTCTAATTCAGTGTATAGGTGGCAGAGCATAAAGAGAGAAAACATAGAAATAAGATCACTTGGGAAGTTTTATTCACACATGTGTGCTTATCTGTCTCTCAAACATTTCTCTCCAGCCCGACCCTCTCCTCTAAGTGCCAGACCTGCACTTACGGAGCCTCTTGAATGTTTCTACACAGATGTCCAATGAAGGACCACTGGAATGAGAAACTCAATTTTGTTCAATAACCTGACTCCATTCATTTGTCCAAATTTTCTTCCATTGCCATATTCTGGTGGAGGAGGGAGTGTTGATATTTTTTTTCCTGGTGTTATCTCATCACTCTTTCCTTTCATAGTTCCCTTAGCCTGCCTCCCTCTTTTGGTTCTCGCCCATCTGGTGAAATCCTACTTGCCCATCTGGTGAAATTTGAATAATAAGTTTCATCTGAAAATTTGCTTTCTCTTTGACGCCCTTCCTGATGTCACCAGACAGAATTGGCTATGTTATTTCCTATACTCCACTAACGTCTCTCATTAAAGCATGCGTCATATGAAATTGTGATTACAGGGTTTGTCTTCTACATCTCTCTTTCCATAGCCTTTTTTATCTTCCTGAAAGAAGGGAAAATTTTCTATTCATTCATTCATTTCTATTCATTCATTCATCTATTCATCTAGCATTCAGTAAAACAGAAAAAAGCTTGGGGTTGTAAGATTAACTTTTCTCTTCTTTCTTCTCTGCGTCTCTCTGACTCTCTCTATATATACATGTATGTATCTTATATACAACATAAAACATATATATATAACATCTATATATCATATACATAACATATCTATATCTATGTCATATATGGCAGGAAACTTCACTCAGCCAATAAGTGGGTTTAAAAAAATATTATATTTATAGTTTTTAAAAATAACTATATAAAACTATAAAACAGCCAGGCACGGTGACTCACGCCTATAATCCCAGCACTTTGGGAGGCCAAGGTGGGTGGATCAGCTGAGGTCAGGAGTTTGAGACCATCCTGGCCAACATGGTGAAACCCTGCCTCTACTAAAATACAAAAATTAGCAGGTACGGTGGTGTGCATCTGTAATCCCAGCTACTTGGGAGGCTGAGGCAGGAAAATTGCTTGAACCCGGGAGGCAGAGATTGTAGTGAGCTGAGAGCACGCCGCTGCACCGCAGCCTGGGCAACAGAGTGAGACTCTGTCTCCAATAAGTAAATAAATAAATAAAACTACAAAACTATAGTTTAAAAAATGATATATATATGTATAGTTATATATGTACAAAACTATAGTTTAAAAAACTGTATAAAACTATCATTTTAGTCTCATATATAAAGTTTAGTTATATATATTTATATATAGTTTTAGTTTTATATATATAGTTTATATATAGTTTTATATATATAGTATGTGTATATATATATATATATAGTTTTTAAGCCTACTTAGTGGTTGAGTGACGTTTCCTGCCGTCACAGTGCAGAGGAGCCCTGCCACCTGGTCGGGGAAGCAGGACTGGGCACATTTATGCACAGAGAGGCGACATCCGTGCTTCACTGTGTCTATACTACTGGCACAGAGATAGAAAGCTGTTGGGTTCCTTTGGGCTGGTGTCACAGTGAGAGGAAAGGATTCCTTCCTCTCCCGAGACACACTGTACCCTTCAGCTATGTCTCCTTTCTGAATGTCTTTTACTATCTGTGAGTAGTAGATCAATCTCAGTCCTTGACCTGCGTCCTGTCGGTACCAGTACATGGCATCGTGGTTCAAATTCTGTTCACAACTCAGGGTCACATTCTGTCCTTCCTTTCTGAACAGGTACTTTGGGGACTGAGTGATTCCGCCATCCACGGTGTCTGGAAAAGAAAGAGACGCATGCCTGAAGTACAGCGCAGGGAGGTGCCTGATGCTGCTGTCCCTCAGGGAAGCCTTGGATTTGGAACTTGCGGCATTTCAGATAGGAATTTTCTCCCTGAACCCAGGACTCACTTGCTCCGAGGAGACAAAGGACCACACAGCAGAGCACCTGGTTGCTCATAGTGGAAAGGGGGCCTCCTTGTAGCTCCAAGCACTTGTGGGAAGAGAATGAGAAAAGAGGCTTGGCTCTGGGACTTCTCCTGACCTAATGTGCAGAGTTTGTCGGTGGCTGGAACAAAGAGGTGGGAGGTTCCTGGAAATACTCAAGACAGGCTTTCTAATTTTGCAGATGAGGAGACAGGACAGAGAGCAGAGTCATTGGCACCTCCCATAACTCTGCGTTGCATCTGTGCTGAGGGGGCTGGCACCCCACGTTTCCGGGCCAGAGTTTCACTCCAATTGGCCCATTGGTTTTTATCTTTCCAGCGACCTTAAGGTTTGGGTTCCTCTAGGAGCGCTGTAGACACTCTGATTATACAAGAATGTGGAGTTCATTTATTTTTCCTTTTTAAAAAAAATAAAAATAAAACAAAACGAAGAAAAACGTTGATACATAATGTGTGTTCTTATTTGTGGGTACCCGTGGTATTTTGTTACATGCATAGAATGTGTAAGGATGAACTCAGGGTATGTAGGAAGTCCATCCCCTGGAGAACTTATCATTGTTTATGCCCTCAGCTCTCTCGGGCAAAGACTGATCCCTGGGGTCTGGCCAGTGGTGCTATGGCCACTGTGACAGCCTTTTGCTTAGCCGTCCTGCTGCACAGAGCCCAGCACTGCTGTTCCAGGTCCTTCATGCAATCACAGCAAGACCTCGCCTCCTTTGACCACCTTCCACCTTCTAACTGGCTGGTTTCACTCACGTCCTTCTCATTCTCCTACTTGTTTCTTTGTCTTTGCCTTTGTCCTGACTAAATTTTCATTTGGGGTTACTCTCCCTTGGTCATCTTTTAATTTATTTTTCATGACTGGGATAATTTTGTCTTTTTCTTTCATGTCCCTCCTGAGTTCAATCAACTTCTTTTTCTGATGTCTTCCCATTTTGGCCATTTTTAGTCTGAGTTTTTGAACTGCTGGTCTGGTTATTGTCACTTATATCCTCAGCTGCTTTCTTGAGTGTATTTATTTCTGTTTGGAGTGTAGACTTACGTTTTCTTCTGCCTCATGATTGCTTTTGAGGTAAGGGAACAGGGAACAGAGGTGAGATGTTTGCCTTCGTTGTATGGGTGTTACTTTCATCTTGCTCATTTTCGTGTTATTGGGGTGTTTTACAAAACTCCTAGTCTAATGTTCCTTTAGCCATCATCCTAGCAAAATCCAGACTCCTTAGTGAGCTTTGCTTGTTTTCGTAGTGGGGCTGGTTGTGGGTCCTCTTAATTTGTGATTTCCTTTTGTTTCGCAGAATTCTGTTTCCCCCTTTTTTCTCTTTTTCTACTCACTATTGAATTACCAGAAGACCCTCTTTCTTCCTCTTTGCCTTTTGTCCCGCTCCCTGTAAAGCACTACCTTTGGAAGACTGTTCCTTTAAATTACACGTCTGGTGTTTTAAACAGCATGAAGTTTGGAATCCATCTTCTCTGCAGCCTTGCTGGGGTCTCAGGGTTGGTCTTTTTCTGGAGATCTCTCTGGATCTTTCTCAGGCTCCCCAGCCAGTGTCCCTCTTCTGTCTTCCTGGAAGATTTTCTGGGTGTTTCTCCTTTTGGGTGAAGTGAGGGAGGGGCGGGAGTACATTAAATGATATTAGAAAATTGAAGGGCAAAAACATGCAGTGGAGTCATATGGTTTATACTCCACCCTGGTGAGGCTGGACTTAGCCTGCGCATGCATTTGAAATGACTTTGCTTTTGTCTGCCTTTTCATTTTATGAAATTGTCAAAGCAAATTATAACAAATCTTTTTCTGTAGGTGGCCTATATCTGTTGAGTGATAAGAATAAAAACAAATATTAACTAAGACAAAAAGTTGAGGTGACAGATTTCTAATGAACAGTGTCTGTGGGCCAGACCTTTTCCCTAAATTCTAGACAAATTTATCCAACTCTATTTCCATCATCTCTCAGATGTTCTATAATTTTATAGCAGGAATTCTTGAACCTAGCATCTGTACAAACCTGCACAGGTACTCGGCAATGAACAGAACAAGGATTATGCCTTAAAGAATGCTAAGCAGCATGATGTGAGATAAAAATCATAACCCTTTGAGCCAAATGCTTTCTGTCAGCTTCTAGGTTTCCTTCTCCCTTCCCTTCCCTTCCC